>NW_024425008.1:26456288-26496049 GCF_017311325.1 Ursus maritimus
GGGGGGAGCATCGGACACAGTCTTGAGCCCTCCTCCCCGGCACGCACACGTGCCCCCTTCCTTCCTCTCTGCTTTCTGAAATGGCCTGAGTCTGGAAGTTGAGTTGGGGTGAAGGGATGTGCTGTTCCAAGATGAGCGGAACTCCTCCAGGTCACTGACTTCTGTTTCCCAGGCACCCCTGCCACCTTCCCCCACTCCTTGTGCAGCTTCCTGGGCCAGGCCCAGCAGCCCGGTGTGGACAGGGAGGAAGTCCTGGCCGGACGAGGCTGAGTGAGGAGTGCCCTTTGGAGTGGCTCCCACTCGTTCCCTGGAGGTTGGGCCCTGGCTCCATGGTGGCAGGCTCTTCTAGGAATGTGCTTCCCAGCTGGGTTTTCTGGTTGGTTGGGAACATCCCTGGGCTGGTCTGCCCTGGCTCTCAGGGGCTTGCTCCGGGCTGGCTTGAGGCCAGATCTCGGGGTTAGGCCCTGGGGGGGATGGGGAGGACAGGATGACCAGAGGCCTGCAGAGGAAACCTGGCAGCAGTGGGCACTGGATACCAAGTGGCTTTGCTTTTGCTTCCACTTGGATGAGGTGTCGGCAGGAATGAAGAAATCAGACAAATGGAAAAAAACCAAAAAGGCTTTACATCGAACCTCTGCCGGGAGTCCTGAGAGTCTCATCTCTACTTGGGGGCCGGGCCTGCATGCCTGAGCGCCCCAGTCCCTCAGCTGCTCACTGTCTTCCTCTGGGGGAGCTGGGAAGAGGAACAGAGAAGTGACAAATGATTGGCTTACCCTGTGATCTTGCGCAAGTCACTTAACCTATTTGAACCTCCGTGTGCTCGTCCATAAGACTAGGGGGATAGCACATGTGGGGTTGTTAAGTAGGCTGTGTGTGGGGACGTGCTTGGAGAACCGTCAGGAACAATACTGTCATAGCAGATGCTAAATCCGAGAGCCTGGGCTTTTCTTTGTTGGAGGTGGTTTCCCTGCTCCTCCATTCACTTTTTACAATCACGGAATCCTGGATTTTAAACTGGAAGGGATTGTAAGAGGTCATCTGGTCCAGTCCCCTGGCATAATTATCTCTATTCCGAAGACAAGACTGTTTTAGGTTGTCCTTCTTCTGCCATATCTGTTCTACCCTGGTACAATAAGTCCGCTTCCTCCTGGGTGAGGTGTGAGCTCCAGCCAGCAAAGGGGTGGAAGAGGAGGAGACCGTGGTGGTCCTCAGGAGCAAGGGTGGGCCTCTGTCATCTGCTCCCCAGGGGCAAGGGCCCTTGCCCTGCAGGCTCAGAGGGTCTGTGAGAATCCCATTCCACTGCCTCTCCGCTTCTCCCCAAGAAAGCAAGAGATGCACTTGCTTCTCAGCACTGGCCACAGGGGAAAGCAGCTGCCAGGACACAGTGTTTTTTTTTCCTTCAAAGGCAAACCTCCTTCTGACCCATCTCTTTGGGAAAAACAAAAACCAAAAACAAATGGAAAGAACCTCCCCTGGACTTTCTCCTGGCCCCAGAGCTTCACTGAATGTGGGGGCCAGCGAGAACTTCCTGAGCAGAAATGCCTCCCATGTTCCCTCCCTGCCAGGCCAGGAGGCATGGCGGCGGGAGTGGGGGGAGGGGGTGAGGAGGGAGGGGAGGGGAACTGTGGGCTTGCAGTGAAAAGCTGCCCCAACACTGCCTTCAGTTGCTAGAATTAAACCCGGGAGCTTTTCATCACCTCAGTAACTGGGTCTTTCATAGGGGCTGGGACGTTTCTCAACAACCTTTACACCACCAGGATGCTGCTGAGCCAAAAGTGAAACTTGGGGAAACTTAATAAAGTGCCTTAGAGAGGACTGTGCATGATTTACCGTATCCAAAACCAGGGTTCTCTTTGTGGAAGAAAGCGACTTGTGTCCTCCCCAACACCACATACACACTTTCCTGGCAGGCCCGATGGGTTTCCAAGCATTTCGTCACCGTCTCCTTCTGACCTTGGTGTGAAAGGAACGAGCCGCGTGGCCTGTCGGTTCCAGCAAAGCCATTGGGGGCGCCGGCCTGGGCTGAGGGAGGAGGGCGACCCACTCAGGAGTGGAGGTGAGGTCTGCTGGAAATCCCCAGCCCGGGCAGCCGCCCGAGGTTTAAAGACGCCTTCTCCGGCCTTATTTGGTCGCAGGAAGTGGGCGGCGCCAGGCCTGCTGGCTGTGCGGCCGACCCGAGACAGTTGTGCTGATGAAGTGGTGGGGCTGGTTCCTGCTCGCCGCCGAGCCGCGCGCGCCGGCCGGCCGCTGGGCGCTCCGCGCTCCCAGCCCGGAGTTGTGCAATCCTTTGTAGCACGCCAGAGAGTCCTCCTCCTTCGCTGTTGCCTCTCGCCCTCTCTCTCTCTCTCTTTTTTTTTTTCAAGCTGTGAGCTCAACCGATGAGTCAGAGCAGTGCAATCCTGACACTGCATCGCAGGACTGGGGGTGACACGGAGGGAGGGAGAGCGATCGCGAGGCAGACACCGCGGGCGCGGGGTGCGCCGAGGCTCCTGCGCCGCAAGCGAGGGGTGACAGCCCGCGCGTCCCGCCCGGGCCCCGCCAGCAAACTTCCCAGCCTTGGGAGGCGCGGGCTGGCGGAAGCCCTGCGAGCGCCGCGGGGAGGCGGAGGCGCCTGTTTGTTTTTAAAATCCGGGAGTGCGTGCAGGCGGCTGGAGCCTGGGAGGCGACCGAAGGCGGCGGCCCGCGGCGGAAGGGGGACAGCCGATGCTGGAGCTCGGGCAGGAGCGGGGTAAGTGGAGCGCCCGGCCGGCGGCCGAGGCCTGCACGCGACGAGGCGCAGCCCGCCCTGGCGGCGGCGGCCCAGGGACCCGGGGCTGCGCGCAGGCGGTGGCGGCCGGGCGCGCGGGCTGCAGCTCTGCAGGCGCGGCCCGGAGCGCGGGCGCGGGGCTGCGGGGGGCGCGGCGCGTCAACTTCTGCGGCCTGGGCGGCCTGGGCGGGGTGTGCGTGTGTACGTGCGTTCGCCGCCCCGCAGCCCGCGCCTCCGCGGCCCGCACCGCCAGCCCGCAGCTGCGTGTGCCGCGCCAGCCCGCCGTGTTTGTGCAGCTACGCAGCTCGCGCGCGGCCCCCGCCCACCCGGGCGCGGCCCGGGCAGGAAAACCTTCCCGAGCCGCCCGGCCCGCCGTGGCGTCGGCTCGGGAATACGGCTGCTCCTCCACTGGAGAGAAACGTGGTGTCGGCGGGGACCGGCTTGCGTGACCGAGCCCAGGCCCCGGAGGCGTCGGGAGGGGCTCGCGCGAGCTGCGGGAACTTGGCGCGGGAGCCCCTTCCCCCGGTCCTGCCAGTGTGCACGGCAAAGTGGACAAGGAAACTGTGCCCGCGCCGGGAGTTTGGGGGACAGACGTGCAGGGGCGGCAGGGAGCTGGGGCAAGAGCAGCCAAGGCCTAAACTGGAGAGCTTGGGGCGGGCGGGCCGGCCGGCCTCACCCCGCGCACCGCTGGCGCACCTCAGACCTGTCATCCTTCTCGCCCGCCCCCGCACGCCCGCGCCTTTGCGGCCTGCCCAGCTCTCCGCGCGCCTCACCGCGTGCTGTGTTTGTGGGTGCCCGTCCGGAGCTCGGGGGCCCGGGTTTTGTCTGGACCCTGCACATGGCCGGCTTGGTGGAGGTAGTCATACTACCCTCCCAACTCACGCTTCCAGGAGCGTGTGCACCAGGTTGCCCCCCTGGAGGCCCCCCCACCCAAGCCTCTGGCTACGGGCCTGGTGCCGCCCTGGGATTTTCAAGCCTCAGCCCCCGGGAAGGCAGACGTGGAGGAAGTACCTGCCTCCTGCCAAAGTGGAGGCCACTGGCTATTCCAGCCCAGCCTCCAGAGCAAGCTGCTGGAAAGATGAAAGGGGAAGTTACTCGCCCCATTTAAAACTTTGTTGGTCACAACTTTGGTGGCTACTTCCTGCTTCCACCATCCCACATCGGATCAGTGTGCCAGCCTGTGGAGCCTGGCTCCGGGGCCGGTGGGACGGGAGGAGAGCTGGCTGGCGGTGGCCGAGTATGGAGGCCGCCGCGGCACGTGTGTGCAGGGGATCCCTGTTGGCAGTTGTGGCTGGGGGGAGGGGAGGTCTGGCTTGCTTCAGCAGGGGGCGCCTGGCCTGGTGGCGGCCTGGAGGGCTGGCCTCTTCTTGTCCCTGCAGCTTCAGGATTGAGACTGGAAGCCTGGTGAAGGTGGAGGGACTGCAGTTCTGAGGAGAAGGCTCTCTTCCCCTGTGGGGCCCAGGCTGAGGAGAGAAAACCACCTGTCCTGCTCCAGAACCTCCCAGAGATGGTGTGGCACATGATCAGAGAAATGCACCCCTTCCACGGGCAGTTAGATGACTTCAAGACAAAGGGAGAAAGGAGAAACCTTCCCAGGTTGAAGAATTTATGGGTCCTCTTTTTCCTACTGCTCTGGACAGTGAATAATATGGGTGTAAACATTCAATTACTGTGATAAACCATCTCATTGCTTGGTCCTGGCCCAGTCTCCATTCTAATTGGATTGGCCTCTGGTTGGTTACTCTGGTATGAGTAACTCCTAGGGCACAAAAGGGTGAAGAACCTAGAGGGTGCCCCCCACCCCCACCATACAGCTTGCTCTGGGACAGTCTGCCCACTGCCCGCTGTGGCTTTTCCAGGTGCCAGGCAGAACCCTCAGCTCACCCTAGGAAAGGGTGCCCTGGAATGCCCATGGGGTTGAGAGTTCAACTTTTAAATATGGGATTTAAAAATAACCCAGTTATTTAGCCCAATGGGCTGCTGCTTTTAATAAATGAGGAAAAAAGGCGATATGCAGTTACAGATTCAGTTAAGGGCTGCCCGTGCCTGTAGAACCCATGGAAGGGCTACCCTATGGAGCCAGGAGAAGAGAGGAGTGGGAGAAGGGTGGGGTGGGGGTTGCATCTGGGGCATAGTATCTTGGAAGGGGAATGGGCCAGTCTGGGAATCTGGCCTTGATGGGCCCTCTCTTGCAGCTGGGTCTCCCAGAAGGAAACCTTGCTCACGGAGGAGTGGGGATGGCCACAAGTAGCTGGGAGATTCCTGCTGATCCTTTTAGGCCTGTTTCAAATGACACTTCTTTGGAGACATCTCAGCCTTCTTAACACTCATTTCCGCCTTATGTAGTCATTTGTGTATGTATCATACTGTGGGGCTCAAAACATAAACTCAGAGATAGAGTCTCTGAATGTCCTGTGCACGGTCGCAGTGAGGATTCTGTATGTGAAATGCCGAAAGTACATTTCAGGTTTACCATAACCTCTGCCCTAATGTATGTTCTGTATTGTTCCCACAATGCCTGGCTTCTAGTGGGTGTTTAGTATATATTAGTTGAACAAATGAATGAAAGATCTCCTGCAGAAATATGTGGACCTGCATGGGGTGGGCCCAGTGAGTCTCGCCGCTGGGATCATACTGCGCCATTGGTTTTAAGAGTGTCAGTCCACGAGTGAGTGTGGTGCTGGCAAGCCCAGTTTCTTGGCCCTGGTCACCCTTCCGGAGAGCTGGAGAATGTGTCTGGTCGTTCTGACCCCAGAGGGACCTCTGGGTGAAAGAGTGTGAAGCCTCCTGCCTGGGAATCTGCTAACCTGGGCATTTCCTTTGGCGAGGCCAAATTGGCATCCTTTCTGCGTGCGTGCGCGTGTGTGTATGCACGTGTGTATTAGTATAGAAGCAGCCTGGGGGGCTCCATTCTTCCCTGACTCACCACAGGCTACAGGAAATGGAGCCAGGGGTTGCATCCCGATGGAGGGGTTGCTCCTGCCCGGTGGAGCAGAGACCCTATGGGCCTGAAGTAAATAAACTGCACACAGGGCTGGAGCCAGGTGGAATGTGCTGAAATTCCCAGGTCTTACTTAAGGGATCTGCATTTGCAATTCGAGGCAACGTTCAGGATACCCTGAGACTGTGAGCTCATTTTATGAATCAGAAGCATTACAGCATAACTTTGGTGTCGGAAACTGCTATTTGGAATCCAGATCACCCTCCCTGCACCCTACCACACGCACACTTACAGGGGCTCTCACAGTCACACACTTGGGAGTGATAACAGTTAGTGGGGTATCAGGTCAGATTCCGGAGCCATCCAGCAAAACGTGTCCATGCCCACTTCCGCCCCCAAACTCAGAACACCATTCCTGGATAGTGTGTGGACAGCAACCTGGGCAGTGACTATGAAGGAAGCCCAGTAGGTGCACAGGAACGAGGACTGGGCAGACCTGGGGTTCCTACTCCAGCTTCTCTACTTCCTGTGTGGCTTTGGGCATTGCTTAACTTCCTGAGCCTCAGTTTCCTCACCTGTAAAGTGAGGATGATAATAGGACTTCATAGGGTTGCCATGCAGGTTAAACAAGATCGTGCATGCAAAGTGACTGGCACATAGTAGGTACTCAACAGATGGTGGCTGTCATTTCAATGGTCCCTCCCAAGTTCAGCCGTTTGCCTTTTGCTCTTCCAGGGAAGAGGAAATGAAGCGTGTCCCGCTTGTGGTAGGAGGGCTCTCCTCCAGGGCATGGGGCCTGTGTGAATGAGGCTCCTTTTATAACTCCGGAGGCCCTGGGCACAGCTGTGTGATCCTCGCCCACCTAGACGGGCCCAGATCCTGGGGCCTGTGTGCTTTTGCAAGGGATTCTGTCCCTGCAGCCCAGAGTTCAGGGCTCAACTTCCCAGAGATCAGATTGTGCTCTCGGGAACCTACCCGCCCAGGCCTCAGGCTGAACTGCTCACGTGGGTGGGAGGAAGGCTGCTTTCTCAGCCACGGAAAAAGTCCCCTTGTCTTTTCTTCACCTGAAGCCTCCCAGTGTGACCTCAGTGGAGGTTTGGGTGGAGCTGAGGGTGGGAGTTGTCCTCCAAAGAGCACTTTGGCTCTTTCTCCAATTGAAATAGCAGGGGTGGAGTGGGGTAGGGGGGTGGAGGAGACACCACAAAGATATTATATAAGAAGAAAGTTGCCACATGTCAACAAAGAGCTGGGTTTTTGCTAGGGTGGGGGTGGCGGGTCTCCCTGGGGGACATGATTACCGGCTGTGGTTTGCTGGGGGGGGGGCTGGAGGGGAGGAAGGGGGCTGGGGGCCTGAGGCTTCCCTGGCAGCCCTTCTTGCTCTTGCTCTTCCTGGAACATAGCCCGGTGCTGTGGCCAGCTGGGGAAGGTGCTCCCTGTTCCCTCTGCCTTTCTCTCCAGCCGCAGGGAGCTTGTGGGTTATTTTTTCCAGGCAGTGCTTCTTCCTCCAGGAGTCTCGGGAAGGGGGGAGGGGAGCAGCCAGGGCAAGATTTGACCAGGCCAGAGCTTCGAGAGGGGGAAGTATACCAGGCTTGCAGCCAGAAGGGGGTTCCCTGTGAGGCTGCCCAACTTCTCTGGGGGAAATGGGGTCCAGAGAGGAAGGAAAACGGTGAGGGATTTTGATTCCCAGCTTTTTCCAGCAGTCGGACAGACAGAGGCCCAATCCAGCCTGCTGTTGCCAGAATTTGTCAGTTCCTTGAGGGGGAGGGCCTCAGAGCTCAGAAAGGAGCTTAGAAAAGCTTAAGTGATAACTGGCAACTCTTGAAAGTGCCTGTAGGCTGGCTTTTCTCCCCCCTTTCTTTCTTCTACCTCCTCCTCCTTCTCTTCCCCCCTCCTGGGGAATGTACCTGACTGCTGCTCAGATCCTCCTCCCCACCCAACCTTGCTTTGTCTGACCTCCCCAGCTGGCCCTGGGTCACAGTCCTGGGCTCCCCAGCTCCCAGGAGTCATCCCAGAGCTGGAAGACACTTTGGGACATCTAATCCCATTCCTTCATTTTCAGATGGGGAAGTGTAGAGACAGTGAGTCCCTTGAGGTTCCCGTCTATGTCCACTTTCACCTGAGGCGGGTGGAAAGAGGAGCTGCTCCAGCGTCCTGCCCCTGGTCCCTGCCCCTCCCGGTTTGGAAGGTGGGAGGGCTGCCTCAGTGCAGGAAGAGCCCAGAGGAGTCGGCTCCTGCTCTTGGGTGTGGCTCAGTCCCCAGCTGGCTCCGTAGTTATTTATTTGTCTGTGCGTGCGTGTGTGCGTGCCTGCGTGTGTGTCTGCATGTGTGTGTGCATGTGCGTGTGAGTTTTGTGGTTGGGAGACTGGATCTGAGTGAAAGCAGAAGTACCCATGCTATGTCAACTATGTGACAGGCAGATGGGACCTTACAGGGATGGTCAGGAGAGGAAGAAAGGGGGCCGAGGCCTCCCCTGCACAGTGGCTGCTGTGCTCTTTCTGCCCCTGCCTCCGTGCTTGCACGCTTGAGCATAAACAGCCCTTCCATGGTGCTAGCAGCTGCCTTTCCTTGCTGGCTTTGGGCAGAAGAGGTGCCAAAAATAACCGGGCGGGTACTTGCACTTGTGGGACATTCACTGTGGTCGCCTTGGGGCAGGCTTACTGGCTGTCTGCGGGCTCGGGGTGCCTTTGCCTTCCCTGCTCCTGCTCGTTCTGGCCACCCCTCTCCCCAGCTTCCCTCAGGTGATGGTACTTTCCTTTTTATTGCCCTTCCTCCAGTGAGCCCAGGAGGGTGGAGGCTCTGTGATGGGCCTGGAAGCTTTGCCAGGTATCATCCGGGGACTCTTGTCTCACCATGTTCCTGCAGGCCCTTGTGGCACAGCGGAGCCCAGGAGGGGCCTGTGCTGGGTGTGCCCCTCCTGGGTCCCTAGGCCAGATGCCCTGCGTGCCTGCAGAGCCTGACACTATTGCTGGGACGCTCAGCCCCTCGTCCTGCTCTCGCGGTCCGGCCCTGTGCTCAGCCAGCTGTGGGGCTGAGAGCGTCAGACTATTCACGTCCTCCTCCTAGGGTGTTGAAGACTGATAAGGATGCTTCTCCTGCCCAGCAGAGGGGAAAGGAAAGCACATTTATCGAGCCTTTACTTTGTGCCAGGCACTCCCTCTATGTGTTAACCTCATCTAATTCCGTGGTAACTATGAGGAGGATATTGTGCCCATTTACTGATAGGGAAACTGAGACCCACAGAGAGGCTGGCATGTTGGAGAAGCTGGCATACATTTTGTCAGACCCTAAAGCTCTGGCTCTTTTTACCATGCAGCTCACACTTCCCTGGGCTGTTTTCATGTGCACAGGAAACAATGCTTTGACCCTTGGAATGAAGTGTTGATGGTGGGAATTCAGGCACCTTTAGACCCACTGATTAGAGGAGATATTTTGGGCTGGGAAGGGCTGGGAAGACCCCTCTGAGGCCTCCCTCTCCAAACACTTCACAGGGCAGTCAGAAGCCCAGCCTGAGCCCCAAGGCCCTCCTCTGGAGGGCACCAGGCACCTGAGGGTCAGCTGTGTGTGGGTTGGGTGGGGGGGTGCCGGGGGAAGCACTCATGCATGGGAGGAGTGGAAGGGCTTAGCTTAGGCCTCCCTGAGACCTTCCAAGTGTCTCTTCCTCCCCAGACATCCAGCCTCTGTAGTCAGCCCTGAGATCAGTTCTAGGACCATAGGCCGGGGGAAGGTGGGATCTTGGGTCTCCCTTCCTGGTTGGTGGGTCTGACCCTGGGGTCCATCCTTCCAGCAGGCTGGGCCCGCTCTCTGAGAACCTGGCTGGTGTGTACTTGGGGCCTGGGCTCGATGCTGTGCTGGTGCCTGGTGCCTGGTGCCAAGGCCTTTGGGTGTATTTCAGGAACAATAAAGAATAAATCAACACAGGAAAAAAGGCCCTGCAGCAGCTGCTCAGAGACTGAAGAAACGCGAGGAATGTGTGAGCATTTGGCAGAGGCCCTGGATCTTGACCGGGGCCTGAGAAAGGGCGCGGCTCCGACTGGCTGGCTGGGCCAGTGAGGCAGGCGGCTCTGTGGCCACCTTGGAGCTCCTCTGGGAGGCCCAGGCAGCCATGCTGACACCCCCTCTGCTGGCAGCTAGTTTTTGTGCTTCTTGGTCTCTAGCAGGTATTGGGGAGCCATATTGTCCCCAGTCTTTGGCTGCAAACCAGCAAGACACCCTCCTCGCTGCCTGCCCCAAGCCACCAAGTCGGTCTCAGCGCCTTCTGGAGCTGACCACACAGGAGACCCCGGGCTGATGCAGACACCACACGCTAGACACCCCTGTTCCACTTCCCTTCTGAGAAGGACATGAGCCAAACATCAAGGAGCTGGCACTGCCAGGAAGTGCTGGGTGTGAGAGCATCCACCTGGGAGGCGCCGACCACCCCTCTACCCGGGTGATCAGCTGTGTATCCTTGGGCAAGTCACTTCACTTCCTAGGGCTTCGGTTTTATTCATCACGAAGTAGAGATTTGGACCAGTGATCTTTGGAGTGGGTGCGCACTGTCTCCCTTACTTAGGATGTGCAATGAATAGCCTTATTTAGGAACTCACGTTCTTGAGAGGAAGCCTTTCGGAGAGCCCAATGCAAGAGGTGGGTTGCTAGGGCTGGGGCTGATACTCAGTGCCCTGGGTGGGGAAGGGGGCGTTGTCACCAGTAGGAACCCAGTCATGGAGCTGACCTGACCCAGACTTTAGGCTGCCAGGGGAAGGGTCAGGAGCCTGGGCCCCATGAGGATTTGGGTTGTCTGACAAGCAGGGGAGAGTCAAGGCCTTATGTGTAAAGAGCTGTTTGCCAGCCGTGGGCGTAGGGTTGGGGAGTGTGGGAGGGGTGTGGCTTCCTCCTGAGCAGAAGGTGTGGGGCCTTCCACAGACTGTCCCCTGTGGTGGTAATCACCAGTAGCCTCTTCATTTTCAAAGCCACTCACTTCCCACGCCTCTCTCAGCCACCATTACTTGCCCAGCCGTGCTTCCAGAACACCATGGTGGTTTTCAGGCCAGCTGAAGCTGCTCTCCAGGGAGAAGATGTGAGCAGTCCCGAGGCTGCTGCCATCTATCCCAGCTAACAAGCAGGAGGCTGAGCCTGAAGCCCTGGGGAGGAAGTTTGCAGAAGGGGTCGTGGGTTCCAGTCCCTTCCTCACCTCTGTACTCCTGTGGCCTTGGGCAAGTGACTGGACCCCTTGGATCTTCAGGTTCCTCATTGGAAAAGGGGGAGAGTACTAATACCTACCTTCTTTTGAAGACTACACAGCATCATGGGTACAGAGTGCTTAGCACCATCTTGGCACGTAGTGGCTCCCTCAAGAAGTGTTAGAGATGCTGATGGTGTAAAGGAGAAAGTCTTATTTTTGTGTGATGTTGGGATTTCAGCTTGGCTCCAGGCCCTGCCCAGTGTCTTGCCAAAAGGTGTGGCCTGCCTAAGTGGAGGCTCGAAGCGTTGTTATTGGAGTTCTTGATTCTGGGCCCTGCTCTGCTCCTGGCTCTGCATCCTCAGGCGCATTTCTTTCTTTCTCTGGCTGCTTTGTGGAACGAGGAACGGACTAAGTGAACATTGGCATCCCTCAATATTTGGAATCTGTTCAGCTTCCCAGCTGGGCCTGGCTTTGCCGCTTGGCTCTGAAGACAGACGCCAACCACCTTTCTCCATGTAGTATGGAGCCTCTTACTCCAGAGAGTGAGATCCCACTGACCCTGTGGCTCCTGGCTCATCTCTGCTGTCCCCTGACCCCAAAACCCTATGGGCTTGCAGGGGCTCTTACAGATACCCTGTCTTGCGAGAAGCCGGTTCCTGACAGAGGCTGGGATTATTTCTTGGTGGGTGTGTTATATACTACGCTCTACTTGGAAGTGCTCCCAGGAAAAGCAGCAGTTGGGAGGGAGCATGAGGAAGGGGAGGGTCCACAGCTGGTTTTGTGGGGTTCTCATGTGTAGCATTCCTTTGGAAGCCCACAACAAGTGTGGAATTGGGATTTTTCTGGAAGAATGATGGAAAGACCAGGGACTTCAGACAACAGGGAAGGCAGACAACAGGGACCCAAATCTTGCTTCTGCCCCCTTAGCAGCAGGGCCTTGGTTTTTGTCTAGAATGGAGACAATAAGATGCCTAGATGGGAAGTTTGTAAGCATGGATTAGGGTATGTCAAGTGCATGGGGGAAGTGCTCTATAAATGTTTGCTTCCTTCTTTTGGATTTTCTGTAGACTGGCAGGGGGGGTGAAAATATTTGCCTGTGGCCTTTTTACTGGGGAGAAGCAGGCTGCATAGCAAACTGTTACTGCCCTACAGGCTTCTCCCTCCCACAGTTGTTTTGATTCTGGGGTCAAGCTTGAGGTCAGGTTCAGTGTGTGTCCGGTAGAGGGGATGAGTGAGGGGCTACTCAGGCATTTGCAAAAATCTGACGTCTGCCGCTTCCTGGGGGTGTGCAGAAGGCGCAGAGACCATGATCTGAGGGAGTGGCCTTTCTGGGCTGGGAGAATTTGACTGGTTACTTATAACCTTCATTTCCTGTAAATTCCCCAAATTTCCTTCTGTTGTTAATTTTTAATTCCGTTTCATTTTGATTGGAGAACATGCTTTGTATATGGTTTCACTTCTTTTGAATTTATTGAGACTTGTTTTATCGGCTAATTTGTGGTCTATCCTTAAGAATATTCCATGTGTTCTTGAGAAGAATGTGTATTCTGCTGTTGTTGGGTGGAATGTTCTGTGGCTATCTGTTAGGTCTAGTTGCTTCTTGGTGTTGAAGTCTTCCGTTCCTTGTCGATCTTCTGGTTAGTTCTTCGGTCCGTTATTCAGAGTGGACCGTTACTGAAGTCTCCGGCTGTTGCTGTTGGATTGTCTGTTTCTCCCTTCCATGCTGATAGTTTTTGCCTCATGTATACTGGGGACTCTGTTGTTAGGTGCCTATAGTTTCTGGTTGTAATATTCTCTTGAGGGATGGATGCTTTTATCATTATAAAAGGCCTTTCTTTGCCTCTGGAGGAATTTCTGTCTTAAAGCCTATTAGCATAATATTAGCGTGGCCGGTGCAGCTCTCTGGTTACCCTTTACTCGATCTATCTTTTTCCATCCATTTACTTTCAACCTGTTTGTGTCCTTGAATCTAAAGTGTATGTCTCCTGTAAACAGCATATGGTTGGATTGTGTTTGGCTTTTTTTTTTTTCTAAGCCATTTTCCCCACCTCTCCCTTTTAATTAGAGTGTTTGATCTATTTACATTTAAAATAATTATTGACAGGATAGGGTTTATGTCTGCCATTTTGCTATTGATTTCTGTCTTATGTCTTTTTGTTTGTTTCTTTGTTACTCCATTACTGTCTTCTTTTGTGTTAAGTAGGTATTTTCAAGTGTATCATTCCTGACTTATAAAATGGGATCGAGAAGAATGAGGGTTCAGTGCGATTTTGCCGGCAATGCAGTTAGCACCATGCCCGACAAATACTAAGTGCCCAGTGGACAGGGCACTCCTGTGGGCCTCTGGCGTGGTCAGAGCCATGGTCGACCCTGGGGCTAACTGAGAGCAAAGTCCACTCAGGGCTCAGTGGGACTCCTTTGATCTCCTAGGCCGCGTATGGCCCTCTGGCAGTCGGCTCCTTGGGGGAGGAAGGAGCAGTGAGTGGGTCCTTGGAAACCACATTATGCCCTTCCCTGACCCTCTCATCGTTCCCCTGCTCTAGCACGAGGCACCACCTGGGTTGCCTAAGAAGCATTGCAGCTTTCCACCCCCCACTCCTCACCAGACCGATAAACCCATCTCTTAGGGGAGGCTGGAGAATCACTGCTCAACGTAGATGGGCAGCAGGTTGTGAGAGAGAGAGATCTGGTTTGGAGTTGGCAGGCTTGGATCTGAATCCTGGCTCCTCACTGTGTCCTCGGGCTGTGACCTGGAACAAGTTACTTTTCAGTGCCAACCTTTTCTCGTCGCTCAGATGGGAATAGTGGTTACACAAGTAAGCAGTACCACACACAAGGGCCATGTGGTCAGTGCTGGTGGCTAATATTTCATGTCGCAGGCGCTGGTTACCAAGGTGTTTGTCCTGCCCTGCCCCCCCCATTGCCCCGCCCAGAGCTCCTAAGTTCCTCAAAGGCAGGAACCGGTGAGCCACAGCTCCCCCTGCATGGGCCACTGTGCGTTATAATCAGTGTGTGTTTCTGTGTCTCCTGCATTAGACTGGGAGCTCTGTGCAGGCAGGGACTGTGCCCTGTGTCCTGTGTCTCCCCAGAGCCTGGAGGGCTACAGAGGTGTATGTGTGTGAGATGGGGGTGGAGGGTGGGGGTTGGGAGGGGGAGTTGTTAGGTAGGCAGGGTGAGTTCATGTTAAGGGAGGCCCCTGTGAGATAGCCATTCTGTGTTTTAGCCTGGGGCAGAGTCTAGCCCTGGGGCTTAGGCACAGACTCCAGAGGGCCCTGCCCTAGACCTGCTGGGAGCCCGGCCTTTCCAAAGGGGAGGAGGGGTTGGAGCAGACTCGGGGGTGTGAGTCCCTTAAGGCACAGAGAAGGTTATAAGGAGACCAAGGGCTCCCCACGAGGCCCTTTCCAGAGGTTCAGCCACTTAGGGCCTTACTGATATTTGCTGTATCTTCTCTGGAGAAAGCCAAAACCCTCCAGCTTTTACCTTGGTCTCCTGGGACTCCCAAATCCTGCTGGAAGGGATTTTCCTAGGCTGCCTGTGATTGTTGGTGGCCCTTGCCTAGAAGGGAGGCGGCCAGTCCCCTCCATGTAGGCAGAAGCTGAGCCTGGAGGTTTGATCCTTTCCAGGCTCTTCCTGGGACTCTGTTTTCTCTCTGTTTCTCCCCTGTAAAACAGACCTGGCTCTCCGGGCTTCCTACGGACTGCCTGAGGGTGCTGGTTGGCACTGGAGGGGAGGGACTGTGAAGGTAGAAGTCTGAATGAAGACAAAGGGTTCCCCTGTCACACACAACCCTTTAACAGCATCTTAGTGTTGGCGTTTTTACCGTCACAGCTCAGACTGCAGACAGCTGGAACCCTGGCCAAACCTGAGCCTGACCAGCTTAATGGCTGAGATGCCTGGGGCCCTATCGGCCTGGGCTCTGCATTTCAGAGCTGAAGCTGAGTCTGGAGAAGTGTTAATCTGGGGACTCTCTGGGTTGGGAATGGGCAGATCATAGGGCCTGATTTCTCATGCTCCCCCACCCCCGGGGAAGTGACACTTGTCAGAGGCAGGTCCTTGTCCCTGTTGCTGGTGTCTCCTTCCTTACTGGTTTGCAAACTCATTATGAACAGGACTTATGTGTCCAGTGGTTTGGAGGCATGGGGCCCTTTAGCCTGGTGTGAACTCCAGTTAAAGGGAGTGGGGGATACAGCAATGCAGATGATTGCACTGTGTCCAGAGGGAAGGTTTATCTAGGGCCTGGGCAACTCTTGCTGGCCCAAGATGACAGTTCCAGGCCACTTGCCTAGTGTGGTTGTGAGAGTACCTGAGAGAGAACTTTCCAGGATATGAGTGTGGGCTGGAGGGCCAGCTGGGCCATGCCGGGCTCCTCTAAGGAGGGCCCCTCATCACTGCCCTCGGGCATCCTAGCTGGACACCTTGGTGTCTCAAGGCCCAGCCCAGCCACATCAGGGCATGAGGTGAACAGATCCACAGGCTCGTGTCTCTGGCTATGGTCTAAGCAAGGGTGGGAAGCCGTGGGGGAAGAAAAATTGGACAGGGCAACGGAGGGGCTGGCACTTTTCCAGTTGGCCCGCATGTGGTGTGGGGCAGCAGGTGACAGTCAAGGGGCGAGTAGCTTGTGGGCCAGCAATTCGAGAAGGATTCCTATTCAGCTTCCTCCGAGACAGCCTGGGACTATTACTGATGGGACGAGGTGGGATGGGGTTTGGAGGCGGGAATTTTTCACTTCATCTCAGGACCACGGGGATCTCGGATGTGCATCAGGGAGTGAGACAGGGAGCCAGGGCCGGGCAGGAGCCCAGGGCGGACGCGCGGGCCATGAGTAGTGCCCCTGCCCGGGTAGAGCTCTGACTCACCTTGGGCGCAGTCTTGAATGAGCACCCCACGAGGCAGATACAAGCCAAGTGCCAAGGTACAGCTCTGCAAACTCTGCTCCATGGAGCTTGCTGTCTGCTGGGGACAAAGGAATAGGCATCTGGAATTTCTAGCGCTGAACTTGGGGGGCTGGGGGGATGGCGGTTGGGAAGTGTTGTGGGCGCATAGGGAAGCTCCTGGCTTAGCCCTCGGGGAGGAGGACTTCCCAGAGGAAACAGTGTCTCTGATCTGAAGGACAAGTAGGACCTGGCCAGATGAGAGGGTTGGGAAGGTGTCATGGGCAGAGGTGCTGCCTTCCAAAGACCTGGAAGCAAAGCAGGAACACCACCGACTGAGGGCCCAAGCACGGCAGGTTGAGAGGTGGCCAAAGTCTGCAGGACTTGTGGGCAGGATAGGGAGTTTAGACTTTGTCCTAACATAGCCTCCTTGGTGCTCAGGGAATTGGCTGGCCTAGAGATTTGTTAGATGCCATAAATAGGTGTATTGTCTTGGTTGGGGCTACGTGAGCTCTGACTCTCTGTCTTCCCAGTGCTGAGTTTGTGGGGCTGAGAGTGGCCCAGGTTGTAGGAGCAAGAGCTTTAGCAAGAAGGGTCAGGAGGGTCCTCCAGTCAACTCTGGAACCCGGTCAGAGCTGAGACCCTGCAGCTGCTGGGACCAAGCGAAGCACCTCCCTCCTGGCCCGTGTAACCTTGACTCAAAATGGTCTTGTCTCTCAGATGGCCACACTCAGTGTCTGGAGCTTGTGGGTGGCCCTGGTCTCCTGGTGGTCATGGCCTGGCTCCACTGCCCTGTGGTGAGGGCTCACTGGACTCTCCAGCCAGTGTTGGGCATGTGGCAGGGCTTCTGAGGGCATTTGGGGAACTGTATGTGTTCTGCTTGCCCTTCCTGGAAGGCATGGTGTCACCATCAGCATGGAGTGGCCAGAGGCCTTTCTAGCACTTTCCCTCATGCGTCTGCAAAACACATACGCGGGTTCGGCACTGTTTTCTTTTCTTGGTGCACGTTGCTTTCTTCCGTAGAGAGAAAGTGTTTTCCACCACAGATCCTCCTGAAAGCCTCATAGGTCCCGGTCATTGATAACGGACTCTTGCCTTGTCTTCAGCCCAGGGGCATCTCTGGGTCCGGTCAGAGATTGGTTACAGCAGTGAGGTGCCCGGAGGAAGGGAGAGTAAATAAAGCGGGGACAGACAAACAGACTGATAAGTGGGTTGCACTGTCTGGGGCCCCTTGGTGACTGTGGGTTTCCTTTTGCAGTGTTCTTGCATCCGCTGTTTGAGACCCTGCAGCTGGTCCCGGGGGTGAACTGCCTGCAGAAGTTCCTCATTACACCCTCTTCCCTGTACCCTCAGGGAGTTGGCCCCTAGGTCAGTAGCCTTCGGAAAAGATGGCTTCCTTCCTCTTCCTCATTGGGAGGAAGGCCAGGCTGACTTCCACCTGAGGAACAGAGAAGTGGGGCTGGGGCACAAGAAATGAGAGGAAGTGGCTTAGTCCTGCCCAGAGTTGCAGGCTGTGAGGTACGAGTAGGGTATGAGAGCTGGAAGCCCCACCAGCAGCAACTAGACCTGAGGCAGGGGTGAGCTTGCAGGGGCTGGAGAGTCCAGGCCCAGAGGGCTGGGCCGAAGTGGCCAGTGCAGTCTCAGGCCTTCCTGTGGGTGGCCCCCCACACTCCCTTGTGGGTGGCTCCCCATACTCCCTTGTGGGTGGCCCTTCTGTGGTGAAGCCCCATTTCTTCCCTCCCTTCCTGTAGGACTGAGGTCCTCAGCTGTACGGGAGGAGAAGTAGGAGAGGTTTACCTGCCAACTGTTTGCGCAGGGGTGAGGAGCCTCTCAGGGAGGAGGGATATCTGTGTCCAGAAATCCTTGCTCTGAGATGGTGGGGAGAATATAAAAGGGGGGATGCAGAGAGGGACCTGGTGTCTTTGTGGCATGTCGTAGGGACAAGGAAGAAGAGCTTGGTCTTGGAGGCAGACAGACCTGGGTTCAAGTCCTGGCCCTGCAACATAATTACTGTGTGACCGTTGTCAGGTTACTTAGCCCCTCGGATCCTCAACTAGCTCATCTGTAAAATGGAGGTTAAAATAGCAATGCTTCATACTGCCTTATAATGCTGTTGTGGAAACTAAACCTATGCAAAGCACTTAGGAAAGGCCTGGCACAGGTGCCTTCTTCTCCTGCCACCGCAGCCGCCGCCGCCACCACTGCCGCCACCACCACCACCACCACCACCGCTCCTTGGAGTCGTTCTGCCTTGGCGTGGCCCCTCCCCTCCTACCTCTAGGGTTCCCAGGCATCTTTCACTCTTCTCATTCCCCTCAGATCATGACCTTTCTTCTCTGAAGGTCCCAGGTCCGGGTGTCTGTGCTCGGGGCACTCTTAGCCTTGCCAGTGGGGGTGACAGGAAGGCCTCTGCAGAAGCTTCTGGGGTGATTCAGCCTCCCCAGAATCGGCCCCCTTGGTTTCTTCTGAGCAAGTTCCCAGCGCAGCTTTGGAAACCTCCTGTGGGATCCTGAGTGCTGGTCCTTCTTGACACGCAGGGCGGAGGATGGGAGGCTGACCAGCCTGACCAAGCGGCTGCTGGTGAGCCAGCGTGGGGCCCAGGGCCCCAGGTCGGCACAGCCCTGCCCCAAGCTGCATTCGCAGACTCCGCCTCCATCTCACTCAGCCCAACCTGCAGAACTCACTCTCCCTGGGCTCCAGGTGGCCATCCCCCAAGCCTGGTGCCTGTGTACCCTCCACTAGGTGCACGCTTCCCACGTGCACACGAGCTCCTCTGCCACGTGGGCCTCCCCTTCCTCCAGGCCCCAGCCCGTGAGCCGGGGCTGTGGCTCAAAGGCAACAAGGCTGTAATCGGGGCAGGGTGGCAGCCTGTCAGGGCAGGAGAAGCACTGGTGCCTGGGAGCACCTGAGGGGCTCTGGGGGGGGCCCCCCTGGAGGCACGTGGACCGGCCAGCTCCCCCTTGGCGCCTCCCCCGCCCCTAGGGCACATTCTTCCTTCCTCTGTTTTGCTCCTGCAGGCGCAGGCTTCTCATTTGCGCACGCGGATTGGAGAGGCAGAGCCTGGCTCCTGTAGCCGGGGCAGTCCCAGCCCGCAGCTTCACCCTAGCGCCCAGGGTTATTTTCATGGGGGGAGGGGGCTGGCTTTGGGGTCTGTGCTCCGAATCGGGCTGGCTGTCAGGGAATGAGAGTTTAAAGGCAAGAGAAAGAGGTTTGTTCTAAAGGTGGTTTCTGTGGCCCTCCGCACTCCTTGCTTGTCCAAACTGTCCCCCCGCTGCCAGGGCCAGGGTGACTTGGATGTCCATCTAGTCTTTCCCTCCCTCCCCCGTCTTCCATAAGTGAAGACAAAGGGGGTGCTAGCGGGAAGCGCTGTCTGCTTACTTCAGGGCCCGGAGCTGAGGAAGGAAATGGAGGAGGAAGTCCCTCCCCTTCTGGGTGCTGGTGAAAGTGAAAGGCAGGTGGAGGGGGGGCTGGAGTGAGTCACTGCAGCTCCGGGAGGGGAAGGGCTGGCGAGCTGCGGAAGCCTGTGAGCGGGTGATAGGGGCCTCGCACGAGAGCACCGAGAGCCGGCCTTCACCACCCAGCCCCAGCCCTCCTTGGCTGGGCTGGTTTCCCGGCAACTCCTGGGACTACTAAGTAGGACCTGGAGCTTCTAGGGTCTGAGGTCTGGGGTTGGTCTGGACCTGCGGATTTATTCCCCCGGGCTTCCTGAGCTCCCCTCCCCTCTCTCCCCTTCCCTCCTGGCCTGACTGGCTCAGGTCCAGAATTTTGGCAGCATTGGGAAGAGGTAGGCCTTGTAGCTCCCACCCTCACCAACTTCCCGGGGAGGGGGAAAAAAAACAACCCTCTCTGAAGAAAGAGTCTTTGAAAATACATGCAAGGTATACATGTAGGTAATAAAAATACATGTAAGTTATAAAATACTGGGCTTGATTTTGAAAGTCCTGCAGCAGGATAAATAGAGCAACCTGTTTTGGGGTGGTATATATATATATATATATATATATCCCACACACACACACACACATATATATAATCAAGTTAGAAAATAAACACAGACACTATGAACCCTTTAAGTCACACCATGTCACAGAAGAACATTTCAGACCTAAGTTCTAGCAGTCTGCACCCCTCAGTATTGTAGTTGTACCAGTCCTTTGCTCAGCAAACCAGGAGCTCTTTGGCAGTGGAGGCTGGGAGGTGAGGATTGCTGACCAGGTACCAGGCTGGATACCGCCTCCAGCCAGCTAGGGCTGCAGAACAGGTTCTGTGCTGGTTTGGGGAAGATTCTGGCAGCCACAGTCCCACCCAGCCGCTCCTCCCAGGGGTGGGGCTAGAACTGCACAAACCCTTGTAGGGCCTCACCTACATGCCTCAGTGCAAAGGACTCTGCAAGGACCTGGTGGGCTCCCCACCCTGGAGCCTCATAGTTAGGAATGACCCCTGTTGTCTCCACTTCCTGCGTCTGGGATACGTTTGGAGCGTCAGAGGAGGTGCTGTCTGGAGAAAACTTCTTTTGGGTCTGGTGGGGAGGCTACTGCGTGGACTGATGTACTCAGCCCATGGGCAGCCAGACCTGGCCTCAGAGAAGGTCTTTGTTGCCCCTTTTCCCATCTTGGCTGCAGGAACTCAGACTGGATCTCAGCCCCACTTGTTCCCTGGCAAGTGCCTGTGTGCACACCCAAATGCTGCAGGGTGAGGTGGTGGGACAAGGAGAGTCACCAAGTGCTGCCTTCTGGTCGTTTCCCCGAGGCCCTGACTCCTGCCTCACCAGGGCTGCTCTGTGAACGTGGGCCCCTCCCTCACACTTGTGCTGACATCTGGGGCATCCTGGGAGGCTGTGACTGATGCTGTCGCTTTTCTGTCTGCAGGCTCCGGGGTCCTGTGGACCATCATGAACTGGGAAAAGTAGACGAGCCCAAGAACCTCTCCAGGAAGAGCAAGGAAGAGCCGAGCGTTCTTTCTCCCTGTGCCTGACCTCATCCCCCCCTGCTCTGCCCCCACTGGCTCCTGGACAAGAGCTGGGCTTCCAGCAGGACCTTCCCACAGGGGATGGGCAACTGGTGAAGTAGGGCTCACTGCCAGGGCCCCAGTTGGCCACACCATGAACCTCCAGGCCCAGCCCAAGGCTCAGAACAAGCGGAAGCGTTGCCTCTTTGGGGACCAGGAACCAGCTCCCAAGGAGCAGCCCCCAGCCCTGCAGGCCCCACAGCAGCCCCCTGCCCCTCCACAGTCCACCAGAGTGAAGGAGGAGCCTTACTTTGGGCACGAGGGTCCAGCAGGGGCCGCCCCCGTCTCCCAGCCTGTGGAGCTGCCCCCTCCCAACAGCCTGGCCCTGCTGAACTCCGTGGTGTACGGTTCCGAGCGGACCACGGCGGCCATGTTGTCCCAGCAGGTGGGCTCCGTCAAGTGGCCCAACTCGGTGATGGCTCCAGGGCGGGGCCCTGAGCGCGGAGGCGGTGGGGGCGTCAGTGACAGCGGCTGGCAGCAGCAGCCGGGCCAGCCTCCACCCCACACCACGTGGAACCGCCACAGCCTGCCCCTCTACAGTGGACCCAAGGGGAGCCCTCATCCCGCCATGGGGGTCTCCACCTACTACAACCACCCCGAGGCGCTGAAGCGGGAGAAAGGTGGGGGGCCGCAGCTGGACCGCTATGGAAACGCCGTGCGGCCAATGATGCCACAGAAGGTGCAGCTGGAGGTGGGGCGGCCCCAGACGCCCCTGAACTCTTTCCATGTGGCCAAGAAGCCCCCAAACCAGACACTGCCCCTGCAGCCCTTCCAGCTGGCGTTCGGCCACCAGGTGAACCGGCAGGTCTTCCGGCAGGGCCCCCCGCCCCCCAACCCGGTTGCGGCTTTCCCGCCGCAGAAGCAGCCGCAGCAGCAGCAACAGCAGCAGCAGCAACAGGCCCTCCCGCAGATGCCGCTCTTTGAGAACTTCTATCCCATGCAGCAGCCACCGTCTCAGCAGCCCCAGGACTTCGGCCTGCCGCCGGCCGGGCCCCTGGGGCATTCCCACCTGGCTCACCACAGCATGGCGCCCTACCCCTTTCCCCCCAACCCTGATATGAACCCAGAACTGCGCAAGGCCCTCCTGCAGGAGTCAGCCCCACAGCCTGTGCTACCTCAGTCCCAGATCGCCTTCCCCCGCCGCTCCCGCCGCCTCTCGAAGGAGGGTGTCCTGCCTTCTGCCCCCCTGGATGTGGCCGGCACCCAACCTGGCCAGGAGCCCACCAGCAACCTGTTCCTACATCACTGGCCCCCACAGCAGCCGCCGCCCGGCCCCCTGGGGCAGCCCCATCCCGAAGCCCTGGGATTCCCGCTGGAGCTCAGGGAGTCGCAGTTGCTGTCTGATGGGGAGAGACTGGCACCCAACGGTCGGGAGCGGGAGGCTCCCACGATGGGCAACGAGGAGGGCGTGCGGGCAGTGGGCACAGGGGACTGTGGGCAGGTGCTACGGGGTGGGGTGATCCAGAGCACTCGACGGAGGCGCCGGGCATCCCAGGAGGCCAATTTGCTGACCCTGGCCCAGAAGGCAGTGGAGCTGGCCTCACTGCAGAACGCAAAGGTGAGAGTGGCACGGGATGGAGGCCTGGCCTGGCAGAGGGCAGGGTGAGCCGTGTCTGCGGCCAAGGGAGAGCAAGGGATCACAAGTCCACAGGGCAGTTTTCTCACTTGATTGAAGGAAACTGAAAGCACCCACAGGCTTCAGGGAGTTCTGAACTCCCTGTGGGCAAAGAATTTCTCCGTAGGTACATTCGTCCCTGAAGGAAGGATAAAGTTTGTACACATAGGTTTGCGGGCAGGAAGGTGCCGTACACCGTTGTGGGTTGGCTTCTTCATTTGGCACATGAAGGATTGGGAGTAGGGGCACGTGAAGCATTGCCAGATCCGGTATACTAAAACAAGAAGGTGGCAGTGGTTACACAGGTGATTACCCTTGCCAAAGTGCTTCGAACTAATTAAGCATTGGTGCATTTTGTTGTATGTAAATTTTGCAGCAATCAAGTTGATTTAAAAGAAATGACAGTAACGGGCGCCTGGGTGGCTCAGTCGTTAAGCGTCTGCCTTTGGCTCAGGGCGTGATCCCGGTGTTCTGGGATCAAGCCCCACATCAGGCTTCTCCGCTGGGAGCCTGCTTCTTCCTCTCCCACTCCCCCTGCTTGTGTTCCCTCTCTCGCTGGCTGTCTCTCTGTCAAATAAATAAAATCTTAAAAAAAAAAAAAGAAAGAAATGACAATAACAGTGGGGAAGAAGAATGAACAGAATCTGGGTACCTCTCTTGTACTTGCAGTTTCTTATACACAAATGATTGGTTACGAAACCCTATGACAGGGATGCTGCCATTATCCCATTTTATTGCTAAAGAAGCTGAGGCCCAAGGAGTATTTCCCAAGGTCACAAAGCTAAGATAAAAGTCTGGTATTTGGCTCCAAAGCAAGTGTTTGCACCTTCCCTCCCTAGGAGTTTCAACCCCACCCCCCACACCCCCTCCCCCCACGCCAATGGGCCAGGCTGATCTTGTCAGAGTCTGTAGAATTTGACTTCCCTCCAGCCAGTTGCCAACGGGGAAAAGGTACAAAGACCACCATTACCTGGCAACAGGTTCCTTGCTTACTTTCTTTTGCAGGGATATGTTTTGAATTTAGATACTATTTCACGTGCCATGCACTGTGCAGGCCAAACAAAACACATCTGTAAGCCACCTGTGGCCCAGGATGGCTATCTGGGGACCCCTGTGCCAGGCCAGCATCGGAAGCCCTGGCAGAAGGGAGTTTATGGAGAGTATTTGGGAGTGTGGTGAGAGAAAAGGTATTCAGGGAAAAACCATTGGGAACCATCGTGGGTGTTTGAGTTCCCGAATCAAACATGACTAGGGGTCTTGGACTTACCAGGACTTATCTTCTAAACCTTACCTTACTTCTGTTCCCCCTCCCTCTCTTCTCCAG
This sequence comes from Ursus maritimus, assembly GCF_017311325.1. Taxonomy (NCBI): domain Eukaryota; kingdom Metazoa; phylum Chordata; class Mammalia; order Carnivora; family Ursidae; genus Ursus; species Ursus maritimus. Next base: position 26,479,957 of record NW_024425008.1, read on the forward strand.
GATGCCAGTGGCTCCGAGGAGAAGCGGAAAAGTGTGTTGGCTTCAACTACCAAGTGTGGGGTGGAGTTTTCTGAGCCTTCCTTAGCTGCCAAGCGAGCACGGGAGGACAGCGGGATGGTACCCCTCATCATCCCAGTGTCTGTGCCTGTGCGGACTGTGGACCCAACTGAGGCGGCCCAAGCTGGAGGTGTTGACGAGGACGGGAAGGGTCCTGAACAGAACCCCACTGAACACAAGCCGTCTGTCATCGTCACCCGCAGGCGGTCCACCCGTATCCCTGGGACTGATGCCCCAGCTCAGGTATGAGAGGCTCCCCATGCAAACACCCCTTGAACCTGTGTGCTCCTGGGGGCCTAGTACCCTATGGGAAAAAGGAGAACATGGCAATATAGGAGGGATTCAAGCAACCTGTGGAGATACTATTTTCCAAACCAAACTTACGGATAAATGCACTGTGGGAGACAGTGAGATAGTTTTATACTTGAAATTGAGACTGCCTAGGAAAATCTAGGATGTGTGAATCTCTTTCATTTCAGGTCAGCAAATTTTGGCTTCAAATATGGGTCAGGTTTTGTGCGAGGCCCTGGGATGCAGAGATGTTTACTTGTTCTGTCAGACAAACATATATATGTTAAAATCTCTCGCTAAGATTGAGGTTTTATCTATTTCATCTTTTAGTTTTATCAGTATTTGTTTTATATATTTTGATGCTATGTTATTAGTTGCTTATTCATTTAGAAGTGGATTAGACACATCATTATGAAATGTTTCTATTTATCTTTAGTAATCTTTTTGCCTCTCAAAGTCTAGTTTGTGAAACATTTAGTTTTCTTTTGGGTAGTGTTGCAGGGAAGGAGATGGATGAGATGTGTATCTTTTCCATCTTTTTACTTTTAGCCCTTCTGTATCCTTATGCTTAAGGTGTATCTTTCAAGTGGCCTATAATTGGGGTTTGTTATTATCTGTTCAGACAACCTTTGTCTTTTAGAACATTGATATAGTTTCCTTTTAACGTAATTACTAAAATACTTGGGTTTAAATCTGCCTTCTTACTGTTTGCCTCTTATTTAGCCCGTATTGCCTTTTCTGTTCCTTTTCTTTACCCCCTCACCCCCTTTGGATTGATTGGGTTTGTTATTCCATTTTCCCTCTTTATTAGTTTATTAGTTATAAACTTGTTTATTATTCTTATTTACTTAATTATTACTCTTTCATTTATTTATTACTCTTTTAGTAATTATCCAGGCAGCCTTTCTTCCCTGGATTAATGTGAGAGAACTAAAAAGGAATTTGAATGACTACCCTTCTCAGTTCACTGGAGGGTGGCACAAATCTGGTACCATTCTAGATGCACGGGCGAGAAGCTAAGTCATCACATCAGTGAGCGCCTTGTGGCAGTAGGGCTTAATTCTCTGGTTGAAGAGAGCTACTAGAGAGTAAAACACGCATTCTTGGCTTATTGAAATCTAATATAAATTAGTATTTTACCTCTTCCAGAACAATGCAAAGTTCTTACAACACTTTAACTCCACTTTTCACTAGTCTCTCACTTGTAGAATTATTAACACGTATTTTCATTCTCTAAACATTTTAACATCACCAGGATGTTATAACATCATTGTTTTTATGAAGTTTTTTATTTTAATTCCAGTACAGTTAACATCCAGTGTTATTTTAGTTTCAGCAGTACAGTCTTGTGATTCAACAATTCTATACATTCCTCAGTGATAACATTATTGTTTTGTTCAGTTGTCGTTAATTTTAGATTTACTGAAAGACTTAGCATGTTTGTTGCTTTTCATTTCTTCTCATATCTCCAAGCTTCTATCTCAGATCATTTATGTGCTGCTTGAAGAATATCCCTTAGTATTTCCTTTAGTGTGACGCTGTTAATGATGAAATTTATTAGTCTTCGCTTGTCTGAAAATGTTTATTTTTTTAAGATTTATTTGTTAGAGAGAGAGCGCGAGAGAGAAGGAGGATAACTTTGCTGGGTGGAGAATTCTGTGCTGGTAATTATTTTCTCTTAGCACTTAAAGAATATCATTCTGTTGTCTTCAGACTTCCATTGCAGTTACAGTGTTGGGAGATCACCGTAAGCCGTATTGTTGTTTCTTTGAGTATAAGGTGTCTTTTTATCTTGTTGCTTTTAAGTGCCTTTTTTTTTTTTTTTTGGTCATTTGTTTTTAGCAGTTTTGCTGTTATACCTAAATATCGGTTTGCTTTGTATTTATCCTGTTTAGAGTTCACAGTCCTTCTTAAATATTTCTTCTGCCCCATTTCCTCTCTTCTGTCCTTCTGGGACTCCAGTTACACATTGTTAGAGTCTTTCACCATCTCCCCTGTTTTGTCTGTCGTGCACCTTTCTGTATTTTCCACTTTTCTCTTACTCTGGCCTTTCAGTTCACCATTCTCCCTTCAGGTGTATCAAATATATTGTTAAGCCCACTCATCTAGCTCTTATTTTTAGTTCTTTTTTTCTGAATTTCTGAATTTCTGTTTGGTTCATTTTTAGAATTTCTAGTTCTTTGATGAAATTTTCAACCTTTTATTTTATTGCATAATTTAAGCGTGGTTTTCTTAAAGTTTATGTCTGATAGCTCTGTTAGTGGGGTCCCCATGGGTCTCTTTCTGTTATGTTACTTCCTGTTTCTAAGTCACATTTTCTTCTCTTGTATATCTGGTTTTAATTGCATGTCAGACATATATGAAAAATTGTTGAAGTAATTAAAGACTCTGGATGATATACCCTTGTCTTCCAGAGAGGATTTATCTTTGCATCTGACTGGTAGCAAAGGGCATTAGCAATCTGAGTTATTTTAATTAAACAGTGATTGAGATGAGATGATTTTAAGTTGAGCATTATTCTATGTGAGGACTAGTCTATTTCTTTTCTTTTCTTTTTTTTAAGATTTTATTTATTTATTTGACAGAGAGAGAGCCAGCCAGCGAGAGAGGGAACACAAGCAGGGGGAGTGGGAGAGGAAGAAGCAGGCTCCCAGTGGAGGAGCCCGATGCGGGGCTGGATCCCAGGACCCTGGGATCACACCCTGAGCCGAAGGCAGATGCTTAACAACTAGCCACCCAGGCGCCCCAGGACTAGTCTATTTCTGATTCACCTTTATTTTGAGGATTTAGCCCTTTGGAGCCCCAGTCCAAAGCCTGGGGATTTATCAGGCTCTCCTTCCTTGGCAAGGTCTAAAGCCCGATTTTTATTCTGCTAGCTCCTTGGATTTGTTAAAAACTCTATTTAGTTTTCCCAGCGTCCCAGTTACCTCTTCCAGTAATGCAGTCACCTCTAGGGAAGGCGCAGCTCCAGACGCCGCCCTCACCCCTTTCACTTTCCTTCTTTTCCTGTATCTTGGTTCTTCAAGACTTTGCCGACTGATTTACTCTCTGCTACCTTCAGAAATGTGGTTTTTATATAGAATCTGGATTTGTTCGTTGTTCCCAGCTGGAGAGTGGGCCTGCGAGCCTGTCCTCATAACAGAAAGGGGAGCTTTAAGATTATCACGAGCAGCTCAGTCTCTACTCCCTGGGGTCTTATTCTCTGGTTGTGATAGAGGTTGGAGGCTAGAGGCCTCAGCTTGTCCTGAGGATGGCTAGAAGGAGCCGGAGGCACTCCACAGCTCCACATGCCCATTTCATAGATGAGGAAGTAGGTCCAGAAAAGGCGAGAACGTACCTAAGTTCATACAGCCAGGTAATGACAGAGCTCGCCCTGGAATTTGAATCTCTTGAACCCCCACCCGTGGGCACTTTCACTTCACCAGGCTTTAGGAGGAGGTTGTCTTTTTGTTGTTGTTGTTGTTATTTGTTTACTTAGTTATTTATTTTTCTTTGTATTATAGATATTTTCAATCTTGCACAAAAGTATAGAGAGTGGTAAAAGGAACCTCAATATTTAGCCCTCCCCTGGCTTTAACGGTTTTCAAAATACAGACATTCTTTTTTAACTTGATTCTCCACTTCTTCCTGCCACTGGATTTTGTTTTTGAAACAAATCCCAAACACCGTATCATTGCATTCATAAATGCTTAGCTTTGTATCTGAAGTACACTATACATAAGCTTTCTCCCTTCCTCCCTCCCTCCCTGCCTCCCTTCCTCCCTCCCTTCCATATAACCTCAGTACTATTATCACATCTGCAAAACCAATACAAAAAAATATTGTCAAGTATTCAAGTAGTTTAATTCCATTTCCCTTATTACAAAATTACAAATCACTCCAGCTAGCTTAGTTCATGTTAGATTTCTTGTCTAGCAAGTTTGGGGGCCTTTGGCTCGACTGCATTTTTTTTCTGTGTAATCATCTTGTTCCCCTAAGGGAAGAAGAATGAAAAACTTCATTTCTTCCTAGTCTGTAGAAACGAAGAGAGGGCCCAGATGGGTAAAGGACATGGCTAAGACCTCATGGAGAGTCAAGGCCCTCTGCTGAAAGGTGTTGTGGGAGCTGGACCCTGGGAGGAGGACAAAGCCTGCTGTTCCCAGGCCACCTCAGTCAGTGTGGCCAGCCTCACCTGTTGGCCAGCTGTGCACCCAGGGAGATGGTGTAGATGTTGCTCGTCCTCATAGGGTTCCATTCTCTCTGCAGAGGGTAGAGATGGAGCGGAGAAAGGCCTCTAATTCCCTTACAGCCCTACACTCCATTCTGTCTGGAGACCCATGAGGCATACTGAGCAGGGAGAAGTGTAAGCTCGGAGGGCTAACCTTTGACACGTGAGTGGGCTAGTCTGTGGTCATAGGACTGATACCGTGAGGAAAAGCTCTGTGAGGACAGGACTGTCTTGTTCCTTTTGTGGTCCCAGGCCCAGCTCAGGTCTTGCACACAGTAGGCACCTCCATCCAATACACAGCTTGATAGCAGCCAGTATTTGTTGAATAATTACTACTCAGGTACTGTTCTCAGCGATTTCCATGTATTAATTCATTTCGTCCTAATAGCTAACCCATTCGGTAGGTACTTATCATTCCCGTGTTAAACATGATGATGCACAGAGAAGATAAGAAATTTTAGGGGGTAAGTAAAGGAGGTAGATCCCATTCTAAGCAATTCAGCTGCAGAGCCTGGACCCTTAACTACTATAGCTCCCTGTCCAATAGCATACTTCACGTCAGGGGTTGGGAACTAGGGCCTGTGGGCCAAATCCAGACCTAAGAATGGATTTTACATTTTAAAAGGATTATTTGAAAAGGACAGGGAGAAAGGGAAGAAGAAGCATGTGTAATGGAGACACGTGCAGCCCACAAAGCCTAAATTTACTCTCTGGCCCTTTACCGAAACAGTTTGCCGACCCCTAGCCTAGAGGAGACAGTAAAAGGGTTTTTGGACCTGTTCCCTGTCTCAGGCTTGCCTTGGCAGGTGTAGTAGGCAGACTAAGTTCCAAAGGTGAGACTGACAAGTAGTGGTCAAGTCTTCAGTTTTCCCAGCACATAGGAGGCTGAGCCATCTTGGTTCTATTTCCTTCTCCAGGCTGAGGACATGAATGTCAAGTTGGAAGGGGAAACTTCAGTGCGGAAACCAAAGCAGCGGCCACGGCCTGAGCCTCTGATCATCCCCACCAAGGCGGGCACTTTCATTGCCCCGCCCGTCTACTCCAACATCACCCCATACCAGAGCCACCTACGCTCTCCAGTCCGCCTAGCCGACCACCCCTCTGAGCGGAGCTTTGAGCTACCCCCCTACACACCTCCCCCCATCCTCAGCCCTGTGCGGGAAGGCTCCGGCCTCTATTTCAATGCCATCATGTCAACCAGCAGCATCCCAGCCCCTCCTCCCATCACGCCAAAGAGTGCCCATCGCACCCTGCTCCGGTCTAGTGAGTGACTCACCCTCAGGGGCCATGGGGGCAGGGAATGTGGGGAGGGAGGGCAGTGGGCAGGGATGAGACTCCACTTATAAGGCTGCCAGAGATTGGGCTAAAACACTGTGGGCAAAGGGGCTCCACTCTCTTCTCTGAGAGAGAAGAGGAGATTGTCCTGGTTCAAGAACAGGCAGGGGTGTGGGAGGGGGGTATGAGCCCAACTGCTCGGGTTCAATCCCAATTCTACCATTTACTATTACTCGTGCAAGTCATTTAAACCCTCTCGGCTTCAGTTTCTTTAGTATTTAATTGAAGGTATTAGTAGTATTTGGTTGATGATGAAATTGCCAATTTCAACTATTTTTGGATCCACAAACCTAGCCGTTTCCTAGGGTTCAACCTACTAGCCACCTCACAGGGTTGTGGTGAGGTTCAGATTCTTAACAAACGTAAAGCACTTAACATCATGCCCGGAGCATCATGTTTGCTCTTATTATGTGGGAGATCCTGTCTCCTGGGTCTCTTGAACAGTTGTTTTGGCCAAGAGCAGACATTTTGGCTGGCCTGGCCGGTGAATTGTTGAAAAATGTTGCCCACTCCACAAAAGGATCTGTTTCCTCTGGAAAATGGGACAATCCTATCTCTTATTGGAGTGGAAGATTCAGTGGGAGTAAACACTATCAGAGGTAGAAGGGCGAGGCTGCGCCGTCACCAGATTAAACTCTGACCCTGACCTCCCTTGGCCTAGCTCTCTGGTGCCCCCTAGTGTCTGTAGGTGAGAAATGGCTCACCCTGGGCTGGCTGACTCTGCCCTCCCACGTACCCTCCAAGCTCCGAAGCTTCTCTCCCTGCCTGGGTTGTGCAGGAAGAAGTCACTGTAGAGACCAGACTGGCAGCAAAGGGAGGCCTCCCGCTCACCCATGAGCATTTACCAAGTACTTGGGTGTAAAGCATTGAACTGGGCCTGGTGAAGGCTCCAGCAGTGCAAGGGACAGCATGGTCTGTTCTAAAGAGAGTACAGGGTCACTAGGGAGTTGACATGGGAACCTGGGAGACAGAAGAGCAGAGGTTGTGAGCAGAGTGGGATCAGCAGCCATCGAGTGAAGCTGACCCCAACCTCCAAAGCCTTCAGAGGCTCCTAGCCTGGGGTGGGAAGAAAGCATGCAAGAGAGGGTGGGGCTAGAGCTGAGCTTGAACTAGGAAGGGGGCGGGGAGGGCCCCCTAGGCTGAGGCAACGAGTGGTACAAAGGCCTGGAGGTGGGACGTGCAGGAAGAGTGATGAGCCGTGAGTAAGCAGTCTGCTGGGATCTGGGGTCCGGGCAAGGGGGTAGTGGGAGGCATAGATGGAAGGTGGACTGCATGAGCCAGCTGAGCCGAGGAGTTCAGCTTTTATCTCAGGCTGCGGAGGGGAGGCAGGCAAGGGTTTGGTTTTGGAGCCAGGTAGTGTCTGGACCGTGGAGCAATAAGCTTAGCTCGGGAGAAACTGAGGCAGAGAATTCAGCATGGCAGTGAGAAGAGAAGTATGAAACGGGGATCCCCTTCACCAGCTCGCTAGTGTGCCCAAAGTTGCAGCCTCTTGACTAGAGCAAGCACAGTTAGATGTTGGAGTTCATTCTGTAGTGTGGGAGCTCCAGGGCCAGGGACCCAGCTTTGGGTAGCAGTAGTAGTAATAATAATAATAGCTAATATTTATTGAGGGTGAGGCTCTGCGCGTGATTTCATTCAGTCCTCGCATTAACCCTAGGAGGGGGTAGTAGTAGCCCCTTTTAGCAGGTGTGAAAACAGAAGCACCCCCATGCTTGGCACAGTCACAGTTAGTCGTCACAGTTGCAGGCTGAGGAGCCAGGATTCGGGGTGCCTGATTTCCAAGTGTGAGTCTCTGTGAGTCACTGCCATGACTCTTTGCAAACACAGCAGCCACGTACGGGGCGGGGGGGGGGTCTTGCTGAAGGGAGGAGGGTGCCATTCACCATGCCTTTTGTCCCATAGATAGCGCTGAAGTCACCCCACCTGTCCTCTCTGTGATGGGGGAGGCCACCCCAGTGAGCATCGAGCCGTAAGTGCAGCCCTTCCTCTGGCCCATGGCATGAGGGTGGCCGAGTGGGGTCCAGTGCATGCGGGCCCCGTGAGGAAGAGGAGGGTCGTGTGGGGCCCGCAGAGGGCTGAGTGGGCCTCTGAGATTCTGCAGTGGCCTCTGAGCTTTACTGTCCCCACCCTGCTTCTGTGTGAAGGTCACAGGGAAAGGAAAGGACCAGCTCAGTTAAATTTGCCTCAGAAGAGAACTGGAGGATAGTCCAAGAGACTCCTTCCATGTCTGTAAACCTGGAGCTTCTCCCCTTTCCAACGTTTGGGCCTTGTCTTTGTGGCCGTACCAGGAGCCCTCTGCCAGGCTGTCCTCATGAAAGCCAAATGCCCTTACACCCGGCTGAGGCCTGGCTGTGCTCAGCCTCTGCCAGCTACCCCTGCATCTTCTCCCATCCCAGGGAGAAAGATTCCCTGTCGCTGCGAGGTGAGGCCTCACTCCCTGCCCTTTCCACCCCTGCAGACGGATCAATGTGGGCTCCCGGTTCCAAGCGGAGATCCCCTCGATGAGGGATCGCGCTCTGGCAGCTGCAGACCCCCACAAGGCCGACTTGGTATGGCAGCCGTGGGAGGACCTCGAGAGCAGCCGGGAGAAGCAGAGGCAAGGTGAGAGGGGACCGGGGCCAGGAGGTGAAGGTGGGCTGTTGGGCAGGTGGGTGGGCTAGGCCCAGAAAGTGATTTCTTCTCCCTCCTTCCCACGCTTGCTCCAGTGGAAGACCTGTTGACAGCTGCCTGCTCTAGTATTTTCCCTGGAGCTGGCACCAACCAGGAGCTGGCCCTGCACTGTCTGCATGAGTCCAGGGGAGACATCCTGGTGAGACAACGGCCCTGGTGGAGGGAGGGACCCGCAGGAAGGCTGGCCTGGACCCATGTCTGCTGTACAGGAGCCAGGACTGCTAACATGCTGATCTGAGGCAGGCAGGAGGGTCTGACCAGGCTGGGGGTGGTAGGGGCTCCACCCAAGGCAGTCTTAGTTCCAAAGTCCAGACTCGGCTGCACAGGGTCCTCCTGTCCGCCCCAGGCCCTGAGTCTGGGTCAGTGAGTCCCCACCCTCAGAAAGGTTGTCACTGAGGGCTTTCTCCACCTGTGGCCTCCAGTCCTGGGGGCCACATGTTCCCCCTTAAGAGGCCTGTGGCCTGGTTCCTGAGCAGTCCCACCCCCCATGACCTCGCCATCCTGCCAGACCTCTTGTCCCTCAGCAGTTAAGCGGGGGCAGAAATAAAGGCCCACCCTACTACTCAGTGCTGAAGAGGCCTTCTGAGTTTGCCTGGCACCTAGGATGCTCGGCCTACCACTGAGACCCCTGCAGGGCCCTGACCTTTTTCCTCACTCCCCCGCAGGAAACGCTGAATAAGCTGCTGCTGAGGAAGCCGCTGCGGCCCCATAACCACCCCCTGGCAACGTATCACTACACAGGTGGGCCTGGGCCCTGCAGCCTCGGGGGTCTCCAGCATCAGCGGGGCCCAGCTTCGTGCTGGCCGGGGCAGATAAGCCAAGAGCCAGAGTGAAGGCTCTGACACCAAAGCTGGGGTAGTTCTCAAGGGGCTTCCTGTGCCCTGGACGGGAAGGGAGAAAGGTGTGGGCAGGTGGGAGCCCGTGCAGGCAGAAAGGTCCATGGCGAGGTGCAAGGGACAGGAGTCTAGGGAGTGCCATCTAAACTAGCCTCAGGTGCCTGGAACTTAGGTAACCCCTGGAGGGCCATGTCCCATGCTGGGCACTGTGCTTTAAAAGGGACATTGACCGAATGCGTAATCACAGCAGCCACTGCCTTCCATCCCTGTTGGGCGGTCATCCCGTCTGTGCCAGGCAGAGCATCAAGGGTTCCACAGCATTACCTCATGCAGTCTGCACCACGGCTGCTGCGGTAGCTTCTGTCCCGAGCTCCCAGCTCACGAGTGAGGAGAGTGAGGCCCAGAGGCTAGTACGCGGCGCGAGCAGGATGTGGCCCCCGCTCTGAATGCCTGCAGAGTCCACAGAGTCCACGGGCGGATGCGCTCAGGCTTCTCTGCGGCCAGGATCGCCCCCTGCAGTGTGCGCAGCCCCATCCACCTCACTGCCTTGGCTCCCTCTCGACCCCACAGGCTCTGACCAGTGGAAGATGGCGGAGAGGAAGCTGTTCAACAAGGGCATTGCCATCTACAAGAAGGATTTCTTCCTGGTGCAGAAGCTGGTAAGCTGGGGCTCTGTTTTAGGGGCGAGTGAAAGCCAGGAACTGGCTGCATGATGGGGGGCTCCCTCAGCCGGGGGGGGGGCCTGCAGTCCCTTACCAGGCCCTCTGAGAAAGCAGTCAGGTCAATGCCGCTCAGGATCCCCCGAGACACTTTTCCAGGCAAAACAAGGGGAGAAGATTGGGCCTTTCCTCCCCTTGGTTCCAAGCCTTCTTCCCTCAGGTTAGGGGTCTAACTGCTCTGGGACCTCAGAGGGAGGCCTGAGTGGGCAGACCCAGCGAGGTCAGACTGCAGAGTGACTTACCCGAGGGAGAACAGGAAGAGAAGGAGGGCTGCAGGCAGATGTGAGCCATTCCCCAAGGGGCTGGAGTACTTCAAAAGCCACAATCAGTATGTGGAAGAGAGGTCACTGTAAGGATGAGGGGAACTGAGAGCCAACGCCAGCAAGGGACTTTGTAACTGACCCGGGGGCCGCTGCTCCCTTCCTGTCAGACCCGGGACTTCCTTCCAGTAACTCAGCTGACCAAATAGAGGAAGACAAGCCTAGTTTTCCTAGATTGAATTTATCTTGTCCTCTCCCCATGTTCTTCTGGGAGAAGAAGAGTGCTTGGCTAATCCCAGGACTTGCATCTTCCCAGCAGCCCTGCCTCACAAAATCTGAGCCTTGCGGACCGCTGAGGAAAGAGGGTTTCCAAGAATGTGTTCTCTCCTCCGAGAACTGTAGACTGTGCCAGGACAGCTCTGGGGACTGGGCAACGTGCTGATGAACTCTCCTGCAAGGGCCCTGTTGTGAGGACAGTCATTCGCTAGGTTTTAGTAACACTGCGTCCTCAGATTGGGCAATATTTCTGCGAAGTACGTGCCTGTGAAATTCACTGTGGTGCCCCTAACGCCTTAATGAAAAGAGCAGACCATTAGTCCTACAGATGATCAGACAATTGATAGCAAAAGCTAAACAGGATCTAATTAATACACTTGTGACTTGGCCATTCCTGTGAGATTGGCGCACATCTGTTTCCTCCTTGGGCACAGAGGACTGTCACTGACCCCTTGGGCTCTGTGGACAGGACTTCCCAGCTCCCTCTGCAGCCCCACAGTTGGCTGAGCATTCTGGAAGCCTGGGGCAGAAAGGGCAGATGCAGAGCAAACAGCCTCTGTGTGTGGGAAACCAGTCCAGAAATTAAACCCAGCAGCCAGATGGATTTGTGACCTGGGAATGCTAGGATTTCAGAGGCCTGGGAGGCCCGTTGGAAGTCCTCTACACGTGAAGAGACTCGCCTGAGGTCACACAGCCATTTAGTGGCAGAGTTAGGAGTAAGACTTGGGCCTTCTGCTTCCTTTTTAGGTTTTCCAGAGCTTTGTTAGTCTCCCTGGAGTCCCTCTTTGACACAGGACAGTTTAACAGTTCTCTAGCCTCACCTGTCCGATGTTGCTCCCTGGAGAGGAATGACACTGTTGCCTGGATGGGTGAAGAAAGCTTGTGTTGCCAGGTCTGGCTGGCTCTGAACGTGGATGGTGTCCAGACTTTTTCTCCCTGAACTTTTTATTTTGAAAAATTTCAGGGGCGCCTGGGTGGCACAGCGGTTAAGCGTCTGCCTTCGGCTCAGGGCGTGATACCAGCGTTACGGGATCGAGCCCCACATCAGGCTCCTCCGCTATGAGCCTGCTTCTTCCTCTCCCACTCCCCCTGCTTGTGTTCCCTCTCTCGTTGGCTGTCTCTATCTCTGTCAAATAAATAAATAAAATCTTTAAAAAAAAAAAGAAAAAAAAAGAAAATTTTCAAACAGAACAAAATTGAAAAAATAGTACAATGAACACCCACACGCCCCTCATTTACATTTACCAGTTGTTACCGTTTGCCACACTTGCTTTCTCTCTCTCTGTCTGTATATAAATTTATATACACTCTATTTCCTCTCCCTCTGTTTTAACTAATCATTAAAAGTAAGTTACAGACATCATGACACTTGATCCAAATATCACTTAAAAACAAGGATATTCTCTTGCAAAAGCACAATACCTTCATCATACCCAAGAAATTTAAACTGATACAATAATATCCTCTAATATGCAATCCCTATTCAGATCTCCCCCAATGGCTTCATATTGCTTTTAGCTTTTTAGCTTTTTTGGCTTCTTAGCTTTTTTTTTTTTCTTTTTTAATAGTGCTGAAACATCGGTCAGTGTTTTGTTCAGAGTAGGCATTGGAGAAATGGTTGTATTTCCTGGGTTTCTTGGGTTTAGCCTTTGCTGAGGTTGAGTGGGGACATGTGTGGACAGGAAAGGCTGATATCCCCAGGCAGGTGAGCTAAACCGGGAATTCTGACCTCAGTTTTGGCTTCAAACCAGATCCAGACCAAGACCGTGGCCCAGTGCGTGGAATTCTACTACACCTACAAGAAGCAGGTGAAAATTGGCCGCAATGGGACGCTCACCTTCGGGGATGTGGATACGAGTGACGAGAAGTCGGCCCAGGAAGAGGTTGAAGTGGATATTAAGGTGACTCCCTTCCCAGCCTCAGCAGCTTAGAGCCTTGGCTGTGTCTGGGGCCAGGGGTTGAGTTGGGACCCTGAGGCCAGGCCCTCTGGAAGTCCCTGGAGGGTAGAGAGAGGAAGGCGGTGTCCCTGACAGCCCCAAGGAGCTGATGTCCTGGGCACTGGACCTGGACCTTTTAGGTGCCCCTCTCTGTCTGCCAGGGTCATGGTAGTAATAGATTATGTTGAGGCACACCTTGGGGAGTCTTCCCACAGTATGTGCACCAGCGCTGACTTACTGCCCCCTCACAGCAGATCTCTAACACTGCTGCCCAGACTGAAGTCATTCTCGCACGGCCATGAATATGCTCTCTCTGCATCCCTCCCCCACATCACTGTTACTGATTTTGTCACTGTCTGTGCTACTACTTCATATTTTTCTTTAAATCAACTCATTTTTTACTCAGAAGAGAAGCATTACATCACAATCGTAAATAGAAAACCAGTATTGTTTGCCATAGAAGGTACTAGTAAAAATAAATAATGAAAATCAAACAATGTTACTAAATTCGAGGTAGATACTCTTACCTGCCAAGGCCCTGAGTCTCGGGCCTGATCTCTGTTTAATTAAATCTGGAAAAGTATAAAAGATACATTAAGATCCAACTCGAAACTTTGTCCTTGACATCATCATTGAAAAGGGACTGTTACTTAATTCTCTGTCCATGTATCCACCTAACGTCATCTTGGGGTTCGAAGTCCACACTTGCTGCCGTGCTGCGCTAAGCAGGGAGTGGTTTGGTCCCCGTTGTGCAGATGGGAAGTGGGCACAGGTCCCGAAAGCATTACAGAGCTGGTTCAGAATTGCAGAATTGCTGCCTGGCCCCACCAGACCACCTTGCTGAAGGATGTGTCTCTTGGACTGGCATGCTCCCTCCCTGCCCCCAACTCAGTCTCAAGTGCTCCGTCTCTTCCTGAGGGCTTCCAAGAGTCCATCTTCTTTCCTAGGCAGACTAGCAGGGGATGATACAGAGTTGTAGCACGGGAGGCCGCGCTGGGCCGGGCCGGGCCAGGCAAGCAGGACGAGCAGGGGCTAGTGGCCCGTGGCTCGGTCAGAATCAGGGCGGTACGGCTGTGAAACCGAGCTCCAGGCTCACTGCCCTTGTTCTTGTCCCCTGTAGACTTCGCAGAAGTTCCCTAGGGTGCCTCCTCCCAGAAGAGAGTCTCCAGGTGAAGAGAGGCTGGAGCCCAAGAGGGAAGTAAAGGAGGCCAGGAAGGAGGGGGAGGAGGAGGTGCCAGAGATGCAGGAGAAGGGAGAGCAGGAAGAGGGGCGAGAGCGAAGCCGGAGGGCGGCGGCTGTCAAAGCCACACAGACACTACAGGCCAATGAGTCGGTAAGTGTGACCTCCACTGGGGGAGTCCAGGGCCAGGAGGAGGGCTGGAGCTGGGCCCGGGGATGCGGGAGGGAAGGGGGGCAGGACAGGAACATGGTGATGATGGGGATCATTGTCCCAGCTGGAAGTGTACTAAGTACATTATGCTTTTAACTCGTTTAATCCTCATAACCCTGGGTGGTAGGTACTGTCATTATTCCCATGTTTCAGATGAGGAAATCGAGGCCCCTAGGTAAGACAACTAGTAAGCAGCCTGACTCCAAAGTCTGCTGTTAAATTTTATACTACAATGATTCTGGATCTGAGACTCAAGAAGAAGGCTTTGTGAAGACCTCAAAGGCGTGTGGGACGTTGGGCAAGCATTTATGAGTTGTAGGTCAGGCAGGTTCCCCCTAAGAGAGCTGTGTCCCCACACAGCCCCCCGCCGTGCTCTGTGTACAAGCTTCGTCAAGTTCTGCTGACTTTTGTGAGTACTTCCCTGTGAGGGTCTCCCCGTGCACATGCTTACGACTTCTGTCGGCCATCTGAGGCTCCCCTAACCCAGGCCCATGACTCCTATATCCTGAGCAGCACCTCTCCAGCTCTGCGCCGGGGTCCTCTACTCTCGGTCGTCTGCTTGGCATTTCCCCTGGTGGCTCATGTTGTCTGTCCCTTTCGCTAGACTGTGAGCTCTCTGAGAGCAGGGTTCCTGTCTGTCACCTCTGTATCCCCAGCATCTGGCACAGTCACATGGACTTGAATCTCATTTCTGGAACTAAGGCATGAATGAATGGCTAAATGACTGAAAACATGCAAACATCGTTCATTGAGACACTTAGGGCCCCTGTCAGATAGATGCATGGAGAAGTTCTGTGGCAGCTAGGGCTGTCCCACAGAATGACTGTACCAACAGCTTTGTAAAGATAGAGTTGGCCAAAGACCAGAATGGGCTGCCAAAAAGTGGTGAGTCTCTTGTCACTGAAAGGATTCAAGTGGATTCTAGGGGACCATTTGGCAGGAGTGTAGACCTTTAAGAGCCCTCTGTAGACACCAGCATTCAGGAACCTCTCCTTCCCAGATCTCTCACCTCTCCTTGTCTGATCCTCTCCAGGCCAATGACATCCTCATCCTCCGAAGCCATGAATCAAATGCCCCTGGGTCAGCTGGCGGCCAAGCCTCGGAGAAGCCAAGGGAGGGGGCAGGGAAGTCACGGCGGGCACTACCTTTTTCAGAGAAGAAGAAAAAACCAGAGACATTTAATAAGACCCAAAATCAGGAGAACACTTTCCCTTGTAAAAAGTGTGGCAGGTAAGATGGTAGGCCCTGCCTCCACTGGGACCTAGCAGGGTGGCCACGGCTGGGGGGCAGGGAAATGTGCTTTCTGAGGGAGAGTGGAGAGGTACTTGGAGCTTTTATCTTGTCTTCTGATTGGCAACCAGGGTTTCTAGGGCAGTGATGTCACTTGGCGGCTCTGAGAAGGGGGACGATGGTGCTGAACCCATCCGTTCCCTAGGAGGAGGGTGGGGGTGGGCCGTGTGGCCGGAGCCTGTCAGGCAGGGCCGGGGCGCCCAGGCCGGGTGCACACTCGCACACTGCACAAACAGGCGTGCACGAGAGCGCTCTCTAGCCCAGTCGTGCCAGGGTGGGTGGGGACGGCCCTCTGATTTGAGCCCCTCCTGCCCTGCTACAGGGTGTTTTATAAGGTGAAGAGCCGCAGCGCCCACATGAAGAGCCACGCAGAACAGGAGAAGAAGGCTGCCGCTCTGAGGCAGAAGGAGAAGGAGGCGGCGGCCGCCGCGGCCACTGCGGCCGCCGCCTCTCCGCACCAGGCGGCCCTGCGCGAGGAGAGCGGCGCGGGGGAGAGGGGCTGACGGCCCTGTCCCCGGACTCCCGGCCCTCCCGGCCCCCGCCTGCCCCAGCTCTTGCCCGCACGCTGGGACCGCCAGAGGGAGAGAGGAGCGATCACGTGGACTTCCCTCCGAAAAACGAGACGATAAAATAAACGGCTCTTTTATTTATCAAAGGCCCCGGAGCAGCCTTCAGGGCTGCAGGATCCAGTTCTCTTGCGTTCGGTGTGGGAAGTCGTCCTTACGCTTTCCTGGAACCGTGGAGGGCCTTCCGCGCCGCCCACGCCGGGACCTCTGCCGCGCAGCCTCTTCCGTTCGTCGTCGTCGTCGTCCCCCCCCCCCCCCC
>NW_024425008.1:26496059-26546643 GCF_017311325.1 Ursus maritimus
CCCCCCCCCTCGGTCACCACGGAGAGCCAAGCACAAGCTCACCCTCCCCAGAGGACCTCGAAGGCTGCACAGGCCCTGCCCCAAGCCCCCGGCAAAAGGGACTCCCCCGGAGGGAGTGCCGGTATCTGTGCTGTCCCCTACACGACAATGGCCAGGCCTTTGCCGCTCCAGTGACCCTGTCCTCCGGCCACCTCCTGTGGGAGGAAAGCTACCAGAATGCCTGTAGGTCAGAGGACGGGTACCTGTCCCTTTGCTGCTTGCTCGCAGCCTGCTGGGGCTGAAAAGTTGTCTCAAATGTCTGGGGGAGGGGCCGGGGCTCCTCTCCAGCTCTCAGCCTGCGGGAGGGCGGGGGAACGTGCAGACGGGCGGAGCTGCGGGCTGGGGCTGGAGGGAACTTTTCGGGAAACCTTGGCTCTTCCTGCTTTCCAGCTTTTTGCCAAACACGTCTGGGCCCTGCCTGAGGGAGCTTCTCTGAGGTCCAGCCTGCTCCTCCTTGGTGCAAGTTCCCTCCCTGGCTCTGTCCTGCCCTTGGCAGCTGCCCTCTAACCCCATCCCACCTGATCTAGCGCAGATAGCCACAGCCCAGCCCCCAGCCCTGCATGCTGGAGATTTCTGGATCCTTCCCTGGGAGGGGGAGGTCTCCTAACCAGATTGGACAGGAGCCTTCATTCCTTGACTTGTGTCATTTGGGAGCTATTTATTTATTCTTAATATTTAATTTTTAACATCCTCTCAGGGACCAGGGGCCTCCTGCTTTCCAGAGGCCCAAGTGCATTTATCCCAAAACAAGGCACCTTCTTGGCATCCACCCCGCCCCCCATTCCCAAGACCCTAAGGTCCCTCACCTCATTGCTCTGGAAGCTCTTGCCATTAGGAGTGATGGTAGCACTGAAAGAGGGTGGAAGGGTGGAAGGTGTCACCAAAGCCACACAGAGACTAGCAGAAGCAAGGGAGATCAAAGGCCGTTCTTATTGCTACCTCTTCTCTGGCTGTATTTTCATATTGCCTGAGGGGATTGGCTGGAAGCCAGAATTCTAGTCTTGTTTCTGGCTTGGCGAAGCCATATTTGGCATGGAGTCACTGAAGTGAAGGGCTGGAAGGTTCTAGAGGCCCCATCACTTGCCAGTCCTATAGGACGGCTGAGTTATTTTTCTGATCTTGTTACTCAGCCTTAGTTGCGTTAAAAGTTCCAAATGACTGCAAGTCTATGACAGGTCAGGTTAGGAAGGAGCTAAAAATTCTGCTACTCTCCTTACAAGATAGCCTAAAGGCACCATATTTGGTGGCTGGGACTAGGGAGAGAGTTTTGTTTCTAAACTATGCACTAACAGGTGTTCTTCAGCATTCATTTATGCATTAATATGGTTCTTCAGGACCCCAGCGATGGGAGTAACAACATTCTTCTCCCCGCCAGACTCCAGGAAGCTACCTAGATCTTCAGCTTCCCATTTAGTTTTCCCCAAAGGCTTCTTCAAGATCCCAAGACTGCAAAAATCTGGTATACCCTCTGGAAACAGGAGGGTGGCAAATTTAGGCTGTCTTCTAAATCACTTGTGTAATAAGAGTGCCTTCACAGCTTCGCCCCAAAGTGCTACTTATGTTTCCCGAGGTTTTTTCTATTTAAATAGTATTTAGTTTCAGGCCCCTCTGTGGACACGTGGTAAGAGGAACCTCCTTCATTTAGAGTGAATCTCCTCTTCTAAGCTCATAGAAATCAGACTAGGTGAATGTTGGTGGAGAAAATCAAGCTGGTACCTCTGTATTAATTCCACCAGACACCGTTTTTTTAGAAGGGCTCATGCTCCATGATGGATTCATGTCTAGAATACAAGGTGAAAGTTAAAATGTGTAGAGGGCAGATGCCATTGTTACACGTGACCTGCCAGTAAAGTAGGTGCAGCCATAGGAGCTGGGATAGGTGTGTCCTTTATGGTGCTTTCTCCCTGTGAACACAACAGGCTCGTCTTTTGTTTTTTTCTTTTTCTCTCTTCTACTCAGAGCTTTTTGCTTTAAGAAGTTAAATGACAAACACCTCCAGCTTTATAATGCCCTCCCCACACCATCTCCCATCTCCATCTTCCAGTCTCCATCGACACTTAGCTAAGGGCATGAAACTAACCTAGTGCCTGTGTTCCAGACCATTTCTGAGGTCTCTTACCCACCCAAGGAGACTGTGCTTCCGCACACTGTCCTCCATGCCTTCAGCAGCCCCCCTCACAGCTAAGGTACACCCTCATCCTTTCTGCCACCCCCCCCACCCCTGGCACAGAGGTCGTGTGCTGCTTATGTCTAAAGAGATCCCCTATATTTAACTGCCTCAGTGACCTAACCTCTTTCTTCTCATGTGCCAGACGTTAAAATGAAGGAGGAATACAACACATATTCAAGCCTCAGCTGTTTCAATATATTTTCACTGGGGCTCTCTTTCTTCGAACGGTATTTATTACCAGACTGGCAAGCCTAACTCCTTAGGTTTACAGGAAGTATGCATATTTTTATAAAACAATTGTATGTCCTCCCCATATTTTGCTGTGTTAATACTTGCCTCTAACAATTTGCAGCTGTTTCACCTTTCCCTCATTTGTCTCTAAGTTGAAGGCCTTGTTTGGAGGGGACAGCACAGGAACAGCCTTGACAGTCTGTAATTATTGTACAAATATTTTAATAGCATATAAATAAGTATATTCCTTTTATTTTGGAAAAAAACATGATCAGACACTGCCTTTTGTGTGTTTGCTGCCTGTGGCACCCTTTTTTAAAAAGACTGTTACATATTAAAATAGTGTATATATATATATATATAAATATTACCTCTTTTGCTGTACAGTTGTGATAGACCAGACTGAAGATTTTATTTTTTGTGTGCTTTTTATAAAAAAGAAAAAATAACACACTAAAGTAAATCTTGCGGATGTGATTGTAATGTACCTATGTAACTTATTTACTTTTGAATGTTCTTCTGTATCTTTAAACCTTTTATTAAATAAGGTTTTAAAAATTCAGAGTTGAATGCTGTGTTCTTTTAGGGAGATTTTCACCACCTGGGATTGACGTTAAGTAGGCCCCGTTTTGCTTGCAGGGGATTGCTTGATATTTTTGAACCACAAGGATTCCCTCTTATCACCTCTTTGTCAATGATGCCAGGACAGGAAAAATAACACGCTAGCGTTTGCCTGCCTACAAAGATTACTGAATAGATACAGATATTTTTACAAAATTTTAGACAAGAAAACGTCTCAACTCAGTGTCTCACACAAAAATATGGACACGACACACTTCCCACGTGTTAGTTTCGTTGAGATGAAGTATGGAGGCTGCAGGATGCTCTCTGGTGGCACAGGGGAGCCGCGGTGCTCAAGACAGTATTTTCTTACGCAGCGGTAGACCAGTCGCCTTGACGGATGCATTTCAACAATAACGCCTTCACTCCACTCCAGAATTATATTATCTTGTAAACACGGTGCTTTGTTTAAAAAAAAAAAAAAAATCTGGAAAATGTGAAAAAGGAAATGCGCCATCAGAGAAAGCCGTGCCCGGGGCGCCTCGCTAGCACCATGGCAACCGCTCGACCCCGCGAAGCGCGGGAGCGCGCGGAACTCGCGTCGTCAAGGCCACCGTTGCCATGGCTACACTCAGCCACGGGGGCGGGACACGGCGGAAAGCCGCTCCCGGAGCCGGCCCCGCCCCCCACTGCGGCAGTAACGCCTCCGCCGGCTGCGGTCGGAAGACTTGGCAGCGGAGCTGCGCCACATCGCCGCCGGTTGCAGCCGGCGCACGGCCGCCCCTGCCCGCCCCTGCCTCCGCTGCCTGGCGTGTGTCCTCGGTCCTCAGCCGCCCTCGCCGCCCTCGCCGCCTGGAGCCATCACTGCGTCTGCAAAGAAGCCGCTTGCTGGCTGGCCTCGCCGCCGCCGCTGAGACCTCAGAACTGTCTCTTCTTTCCGGGACCACACAGCCCTCGTCTGCAAAGCAGCCGCTCCTCGCCCGACCGGAGGCCGGGCTCCGACGGCGAACGCCGGATCGTCTCCGGGAGGTGTGCCCGGCGCCCCGGCTGCGAGAAGGTGGCCACGCCCCGCAACCACACCCCAGCGCCCCTCCAGCCCCGCGACTCCAGCTTTCGCCACCCGCCCTCGCTCTTCGCCTTCTGCGCTGCGACGCGACACCCTGCCTGCAGGTGGGGGACCCTGGCAGCGGACCCCAACCGGAGACGCAAGGTGGCGACGGAAGCGTTACTGATTGCCTGAGCCTCCGAGACGCTTCGCTCGGAGAACGAGCCGACGGAGTGACTCTGGAGGGGGCAGCGAAAAGCACAAGAACAGGACTCTGGTGTCATTTGTTAATTGTGATTGCGTGAAGCTTGCCTCCCTCGGGCATATTGAGGGGAGTGTCTGCTGCTGTCCTGAGTCCTAGAGCACAGGGAGCCACAGTCTAATCTGTATTTATAGAATTGGGGCCCTTGATAGTTGGGAAAATGGCGATGACACTGTTGGAAGACTGGTGCAGGGGGATGGATGTCAACTCCCAGAGAGCCCTGCTGGTCTGGGGGATCCCAGTGAACTGTGATGAGGCTGAAATCGAAGAGACCCTCCAGGCTGCGATGCCCCAGGTGCCCTATCGAGTGCTTGGGAGAATGTTTTGGAGGGAAGAGAATGCGAAAGCAGCCTTGTTAGAGCTCACTGGCGCTGTCGATTACGCCGCGATCCCCAGGGAGATGCCGGGTAAAGGAGGGGTCTGGAAAGTGGTCTTTAAACCCCCGACTTCCGATGCTGAATTTTTGGAAAGGTTGCACCTCTTCCTAGCGAGAGAGGGGTGGACCGTGCAAGATGTTGCCCGCGTCCTTGGGTTTCAGAACCCCGCTCCGACCCCAGGCCCAGATATGCCAGCAGAGATGCTAAACTATATTTTGGATAACGTTATTCAGCCTCTTGTTGAGTCCATATGGTACAAGAAGCTGACGCTGTTCTCTGGGAGGGACATCCCGGGGCCTGGGGAGGAGACCTTTGATCCCTGGCTGGAACACACTAATGAGGTCATAGAGGAGTGGCAGGTGTCTGATGTAGAAAAGAGGCGGCGGTTGATGGAGAGTCTTAGAGGCCCTGCCGCTGATGTCATCCGCATCCTCAAGACTAACAACCCTTCGATAACCACTGCCGAATGCCTGAAGGCGCTTGAGCAGGTGTTTGGGAGCGTCGAGAGCTCTAGGGATGCGCAGGTCAGATTTCTGAACACTTACCAGAACCCGGGAGAAAAGTTATCTGCGTATGTCATTCGTCTGGAGCCTCTTCTGCAGAAGGTGGTGGAGAAGGGGGCCATAGATAAAGATAATGTGAACCAGGCCCGCCTGGAGCAGGTCATTGCCGGGGCCAACCACAGCGGGGCCATCCGCAGGCAGCTGTGGCTGACGGGGGCTGCGGAAGGGCCTGCCCCTAACCTCTTCCAGTTGCTGGTGCAGATCCGCGAGGAGGAGGCCAAGGAAGAGGAGGAGGAGGCTGAGGCCGCCCTCCTGCAGTTAGGTCTGGAGGGGCACTTCTGAGGCCCCGGAGTCGGGCTGCAGTGCAGACGGAGATCACAGCTGCTTTCCTTGTCGCCGTGCTGTCTTACAGGGTGTGTCTCTTAGTTGTAAAGACTTCGCCACGTTCTGTTGTTTTGGGGGGTGGGGTGGGGTCAGGCCTGGGTATTCGTGTTACATTAGTACAGTCGTGCCAATGAGCACCCTGAGCTGCTACGAGGGAGTCGTACCAGCTGCAATGCCAGGTAAAGACCTGTACACAAGCGCTCAGTGCAAGCTGTCGTTGTGGCAATCATCAGTTGTAAAAAACATGTGAATTTGTGACACTTCCCATTGAGGTAATTAAGTGTGAAATTGCATGTTGAGATGTTACGTACAGGGCCTGGCAAACGCAAGTGTTCGGTAAAAATACGAGCCGTTATTACTAATATTGTGAATAGTTTTTGTGTTTACAGTAAATTGCTCTTAATTTATATTAATGGAAAGAAATGTGACTTAATTAGATACTATTTATTCAACCTTACAAAGCAAATTTCTTATTTTTCATCTTGAAACATCTGGATCAGTTTAATTGAAAGTGTTCTGAGACTATGGAATGGGGTGTTAGAAAAATACTGCAATTCTAGAATTGTGTGAATCCATTCTTCTCTGTACGAGATACAGATGTAAATTGCATGGGGAGGTTAATAAGAACCAGTTACAGTTATCTATTCCCCCATTTCAAATCTTTGCCATTGAGTAGTTCTTGTTCATGCTGATTCTAAGTGTTCTAAATTTGAAGTTATCAAAATACATGTATATGAATAAAAGTATTTAAAAATTCTGTTGTCTTGTTTTTCTGATACATATACAAAATTTCAGTGTAATTAAGCTCTATATTCTCTTTTCTTGGGAAGACTTCCCCGTGTCACTAAAAAAATCAGACTTTAACTACTCTTTACCTTTAAGCTTTATAGCATACTATGCGAGTTTAAATTGCAGAACTTTTGGATGTATTCCATTTTTGCATGTTTTCTACAAGGCAGATGTTAGAAGGCTAAATAAACATAAGTATTAACTTACTATAAAATGTTAGGAGATCCTGAAATGGGACTCAGGATGTTATCTAGCAATGCTTTTTCTCCCCTTTTAAGTCCCTTTTCAGCTAAAAATGTTTTGCTACAGGAATAATTCCTCATACCTGTTTAAAATGAATGTTTCAGATTTATAGCAGGCATTTTATATCAGGAGGATATAAACAGGGAAAGAATTTAAAAACATGTTTGACTGCAGAGAATCAGTGACTGAAGATATTTGTCTTGAGATCCCAGTAAATTCAGAAGTGGTTACATGAACATAAGAGTTCAGTGGGGTTTTCCCCTAGTAACAAGGCTTTAAAATTATAGCCAACCTATTTAACAATCGTAAGGCAAAACAATTATTTATAAAGGCTAATACTGGTATACATTCTAACAGATTTTTCTGTGCACTCCCTTATGTCCTCATCTCCCATGTCAGGTCTGTTCCACCCTCACAATCCTCTCTCAACACACATCTCCACATATTTGACCCTCCCAACAAGTCTCCGCTTCCCCCACCAAACATGTCCTCATTCCTCCACTCCCCAACTCACATGGTTCCCCCTCCATTCCCATCAGCACGATGGCACGGCATTGGGTACATGCACCCTCCCCCCCCACAGAATCTTACCTGTACACACACATTCACTCCCCCTTCCCCAGCCCAGCACTCCATCGTATCCCACCACACGCATACACTGCAGCAGTCTTCCGCCCCAACCATACATTCCCTTCTCTCCACACATACATACACACGTGTTCCCACTGCCGCCTCACACCAACCGGCCACCACATATATACACACATTCTCACCCATACATACTACCTTCATAACAAAAATAATGAGTTCTTCATTTTTTTCACCCAATGTTATAGGCATCCTTCTATGTCTATACATAGGGATATACCTTTTTATAGCTGCAGAGCTGACTGCATTTTAGAAAGGAGGGTTATCACTTAGGATTCTTTTATTATATATAACAATTATATATCTACATATACATACATATATATTTAATACAACACATATATATGGTACACATGTCAGGATTCTGGACATCCATCCTTTATTCTAGAAAATAATGAACTAAAAATAATGAGCTGTTTCTAATCTGCATTAAGGTTTTCTCTTTATAGGCTCAGAAATTAAAATCTGCTTTTTAAAGGAGGACAGCAGCAAGAAACATCCTTATAACCAAAGAACTGTGGAATAAAGAAGTAGAAAGTACACTACAGTACCATTCTGAGACCAAAATTATATTCGGCTCATAGCACAGAATACGTGGTGAGACAATATGCAATGTTACGGCTGTAACTAGGCTCTTCCCTGTTTCTTGTGTATCACAAAGGGCCTGGCCAATGTCAGGTTATTCCAGACCACACATCAGGGTCCTGTCAACCAACCTTAACCTCGTATACTACTAGGGAGGAGAGGACTAGGAATGGTCAAGTGCAGTAGTAACTTGCTGTCCCGGGAAGCACTCTTTCCAGGATACTGATCATGGAAATGGTGCCCAGAGAACTTATGAAGACTTACAAACCTGGGAGAGGAGACTGTCATTGGTGGTAACTACAGAGAAAAAAAAAAAAAAGCATAAAGAAATGAGTCAATCGCTCTCCCCCTCTCTCGCATACACATGCACACAAGCTGTGTGGAATGTTTGATCCAAAGGCCAAATTTCTTCAGAACTGACTGTCATCGGAAGTTCACGTGGTTGCTCTGTACTCGCTAAAACTAATGGTCATATAACCAAAAAGATACAAATTAATTTTTTTATAAAATAACACAATTTATTACTATTTTAAAACATGTCTCACAAAATAACATTCAGAAACTCAACATTTCTAAATAATTTAACACAATAAGTTTAGTCATAAAGTCATGCTACAAAATTCCTGCATATAAAAGATTATTACCAAAGTATTAATAGATGTTAAAATGTTCTTCAGAACGGAGTTGGTTTTAGAAGCCAAAGATTCTGGAATGATGCTCGTTATCATGACTGACACCCTGGGAGAAGTAGCTAGCTATATGAATATTCTCTATAGCTACCAACTCACCGGTCTTTTGATGGGACGGGTCCCTCTAGGCAATAGCACCTCAGAGGCAGGTACCCTGCAGATCAAAGAAGCAAAGAACTTCCCACCCTGGTAACATGAGCCACAACTTAATTTAACCAACATCTAATTTTTCAACTCTAGATGTGGGAAAGATAACTCACAAAGTTTCTATTCTGAGGAAGAGAATTCTACTTGACACGTTCCCCAGAGGGACGACTGTCAATGTAGCAGATGTGGAAGATGACACCAAGGGAGGGAAACAGGGAAATCCTGACTCCGATTAGGTCAACAGACAACTACTGCGCAGGCGGGCTTAGAACGAGCAAGGATGAAGTTGGATTCTTCAATACCCACATGCAGGTTAGGTATTTACCTACCTGCCCTTTGGGAGTACTTTCCACCAACATCCAGTTCATAATTTTAAAGTGCAAATCTACTGCAAAATAGTTTACTCTCCCCCACCCCCTTGTTAAATCTGCCAGATCAGAATTTGGTTGGCTGGTTCCCCTCTACCTGCCCAATATGGGAAATTAACTAGAATCCAGGTATGACTTCTCTAAGTGGCAAGAGAAAATTTTTCTTAGTTTAGAAAAAAGTAAGACTCAGTTTCATTTTTTTCTTTCAGTTTTCTTCCTTTGTAGTCACTAGTTTATAAAAAGGCAGGAATAGAGATTTAGATGTGGGATTTCTAAAAGTACAGTGATTTTTTCTTAACACACCCCCTTTTTTTTATTGCACCTATTTTATGGTTTTACAAAAACAAAAACCAAAACCTCATGCTAGAGTGAAGATAAAGAAATACGGTCAAGTTAGCTGTGTCAGAAGCACCAACTCTGCTACACTGAATCTTGTTTTATATTTAATTATTCACAGACACATTAAGCAGCCTAAATAAAGAAAATGTGTGCCAAAGCAATTAATTTCAGTTAAAGGATAACTTTCAGTTCAGCAGTTAGTTTTCTCTCTTTACCAATACTTACAATGTAAGGTCTTCACAAACTGACAGACTGTAGTTAGAGAGACACTAACTACTCGTATGATCAATACTTTGACACCCCCCCACACACACCAATTTTTAAAAGGTAATGATTAAATCCAACCCTTCTAGACCCTACACTTTTTCCATTTAGTCCTAAGAAAAACCCAGGTGGAAGATTCTGGGTCAGAGAGATAACGATCTTCAATTCCACTTACACATCACCAATTCTGAGAATAAGTCAACAGTTAAGATTCATTTTTTATTCCTTGTTACTCTGCTTCAGACCACTGGTAAAAGGTATAAGAAGCAGCATCTATTCAAGTCAAAATTTCTTTTTCCTCACAAGAACCACATTTAAGTATCTTATAACCATACCAAGTTAGTGACCAATGATTATGATCAGACATTCCTCTGATCCCATTCCAAATTGGTGTCTACACCAGCTAACTTTCATATATGATTACCAAATTTTGCCAAACTTTATAAAATATTTTTCCAT
Source organism: Ursus maritimus (assembly GCF_017311325.1). Classification (NCBI taxonomy): domain Eukaryota; kingdom Metazoa; phylum Chordata; class Mammalia; order Carnivora; family Ursidae; genus Ursus; species Ursus maritimus. Next base: position 26,506,163 of record NW_024425008.1, read on the forward strand.
ATTTAATGACTGCTACAGTCTGGAAAATTCTATGCATTCGTGGACAATGAATGAACATTTAAAGAATGAACACTTAAAGAATGATCCATTTTCTAAAAAGCACACTCAAAAAGTTCAACTTTAGAGATAAGGAAAATTCTATCATAAAGTTGAATTCTGTTAAGTAAGAGAGAGGTAGGTTAATAATCACTGTTCTAAGATAAGCAAGAATGCTAAGAAATAAAAGTCGAGACCCTGCTGAAAAATGTGAGTTGAACCTTCCAGCCCTGAGTTTCTAATGTTATATGAAAATTAAAATGACCGCTACAAAAAAGCAAAACCAACGACCATTTTCCTTCCATCCGTGATTATTAAATACATCACCTTCTCTCATACAACAACTCAGGTGGCATATAGGACTACAGAGTGAAAATAAATGCACCCTGGACAAAAGGAATGTTAGTAGAAAGCACTGGTTCTTAACCAGGGACGGATTTGTTCCTACCCCTCTGCCAGAGAGGACAGATGGCAATGTCTGAAGACATTTTTGGATGTCACAACCAAGAGGGGGTTCCACTGGCATCTAATGAGTAGAAGCCAGAGATGGTGCTAAACAGCCTGCAGTACACAGGACAACATCACCCAACCCAACATGGTAATAGCGCCAAGATCGAGAAACTCAGGTTTAAAGGAACAAAATCCTACGAACAGAGAACACAAAAACCTTTCAAGGTCTGACCAGGTAATACACCCATAAGCTCAGACTCAGGGAACATAGAAAAGTTGAATTCCTTTGTAGACTAAAATCAAGTTACCTGTGAAAAATTAAAATACTGAACTGATTCTAGAGCTCAACCACCATTATGAGAACAGAAGAAATTTAAATTTAAATTAAATTTAAAAAACCCACTAAAATGGCATAATGCTTTAAACCAGGAGCACAGAGAGAATCCATTCCAAGTAGGTCAAGTATCTAATCCATAAACCAAAGGCATTTAATATCAGCTAAATTTGCAACAGTAAAGGATGATTAAAGGAATAATCAGAGTGAATGCTTTTTTTTTTTTTTTTTTTTTTTTAGGAAGAATGTTCTGAACTTACTCATATACCCTATCTTCCATTTTCTAATGGTATGGATTCGGGCTTTAATCCCATGACAAGGATGCATAGGAGTCATTCAAATATTTGTTGAGTGAAACTAAATATGAATTTTGTGTGAAATGGACACAGAAAAGCACCTTACATTTCTCTGAGAACTATCAGTGACTAAAAGACATTAAGAAACAAGGAGAACCAGGGAAATTAGTTTCTAAATTATAGAATTCAGAAAACCACACACCAACATCGTAAGCCATTTTACAGATTCAATATGAAGCCATCCCTCCCTATTACACTCACTTTCAGAGTAACTTTTGAAAATAGATCCATACATAGTAAAATGGCTTGAAGCTTGCCACCTGGATGAAGGGCAAACTACAAGTGAAGGCGATGGTCTTCCCTCCGAGCTTGGGGGACTTAAACATCACCACGGGGAATACTCATTGTCTACAGTTCACACAAGAAATACCCAAAGGCTTTGAATGTATAAGCCGGAGGAAAGATTTCTTCCTATCAGATTATAAGGAAGAACTAAAAGGAAGTTAAAAAAGTGTTGGACTAATTTTTCCTCTTGATGTTTGTATTCAGAATTGATTGTCAAAGCAGTGGTCCCTTTAGATCAGAGTGACTCAGAGAAATCATGTAATTCCTACTTAAATGATAGCTGAAGTTTTCTGAAACCCAGGACTATGCAATCACTTTTTCAAAAAAATGACTCTCCCCTCTTCGACTGATTTTACATGAGTAAATGGGGAAATGACTCAGTCTCTGGTTGAGGGACTTTAGGCACAATTTGGCAGAGCGCCTCTGACTTCTTTTCTGTAATCTGTCAGTGATTCAGTCACGACCTGCTACGGACTTCATCTGGTTACTGACTACTATACCTCGTACTTTCCAAAAGGATTTTGTTTCCTTACAAATTCTAAGCTCTGTATCCAACTATTGCTTTGCAGTTTTGAGGTTAAGTCACCTACCATGCTTCATAGAGAAGGCAATCCTCAAAAATATTGCCATTTGCCTGGGATCCCATAATGAAATATCTCTTCTCTTTCCCCTTCACAATCACTTACATAATTCATTTTAAGAGCTGTCTAACTTAGAAACATTCTAAAAATATATTTTGAGATTCTAAATTCAATCTATTGAAAGATATCAGATGCCGTCTCTTAAGTTCTATATTCTTATTTATAGCAACCACTTCTCCCAACATGAGGGTCAACAGAAGAAAGTCATTAGAGAACATTTTGATATATATGAATGGCCAACATTTAGGCTAGGAATTCAAATATAACTACTGTTCACATATATTTCCTTATATAACATATAAGGGACTATAACAAAAAGTGTGCCTAAGATCAGGTCCACACGAGGAACATGCACAGCAGTGCTCCAAGGGATGATCGTGACAGGCATTGTAACCACCGACCCGGATCACAACGTGACTGACTGTGCATGGTGACTCAAGTGGCCAGGTGTGCAAACACAACCTAAATTGCAGCTGACAATGCACACATTTTTGCAAAAACAAGTAAGTATATATAACATGGGCTATAAGGCCTCCAAGATATTAATTTTTCCTTTTTTCACCATAGCTTTTCCAATTGGACTTTGGGACTCTTGATTCTAGGACTGCTCTGTATTTCTTCTAAGAGGAACTCTTCCTGTCACCGTGCTGCCTTCTGAACCAAAGGCATGACACATTTGTGCTTCTGAGTCATAAGGACACAGACCTTCAGGAAAGATGGTCTACAGATTCAAAAGTTAAGTATATATATTTAAATGCCTGGTCTGAAAAAAAAAAAAAACCCTAAACAAACTGAATAAAGAACCGTATTTGTTGTTCTTTGTTGTTAAAAATGACTGGTCTATAAAAGTTTCCGTAGATGGGGCCACGTAGTACATAACTGGAACTGGAGACAAAAAATTTAAAATTTGAGTTTCTAAAAAAAGTACTAGAATGTATGAAGTTGGTGTTACCGTTTGGGGGGAGAAACACTCAATAGGTTTAAAAAAAGATAGGAATCAGAGATCTGTCTTATCTTAAGAACCTTTTGCCCCACACAGAATCTTTAAAATAGACAATTATACAAAACTTATCTATTGTTCTTATGACATTTAAATAAGTTAACACAAAGCAGAAAACGTAGTGTTAGTTATCTTCTTCCTCATCCTCTTTAATTACTGGGGTACCTAAAATGAAAAAGAAAATTATTTCTGGTCATTCTTAACAGACTGTTAAAATTCTAAATGAAAAAATATACTTTTAAAGATTTTATTTCTTTATTTGTCAGAGAGAGAGAGAGCACAAGCAGATGGAGTGGCAGGCTGAGGGAGAAGCAGACTCCCCGCATAACAAGGAGCCCAATGAGGGACTCGATCCCAGGACCCCGGGATCATGACCTGAGCTGAAGGCAGACGCTCAATCGACTGAGCCACTCAGGCGTCCCTCTAAATGAAAATATTTTCCTGTTAACCTGAGAAGCTATGAGATGCTAGGAAGTGTGCTATAATAAAAATAATCTCATAAAATAATCTCTTTAATTTCAAATGATCCAAAAAGCCTCTCAGGGAAATTCTCAAATGGATTAATATAAGTACTTATGAATATCGGGCTCCCCAAATGCAGAGTTGCAAATAAAATGCCTACAGGTACCAGGCAGAAAAATAAAGCCCTATACACCGTAAAAACTGTATGTTAAACACAAAGAAATATTCTTCATTTTTCACAATAAGATATGCAATCCCAATGTTGCCAGAAATCTGGATTTTTATATTACTCTCCCAAATATTAAACAATAGGGACAAATTTGGAAAAAAATAAAAAGAACCAAAACACAAAAAACAAAACACATATGCAGGCTGTCAGCGGGCCAAGGGCCACCCATTTCTGAGCACTGGCATTTGAAGTCTGCCCACAATTTGACCCCAGTCCACTGTTCTGTCTTAACTCCTCAGCCTTCTGCACCAGCTAAACCGATCAACTCACAGTCTCCCAAACTCACCTTGCACACTCTTACCTCTGGACCCTTGTTCAACAGAGTTCCTCCATTTTGGAATGTCTCCCCCACCAACGCTCCTTCCATCTAAACCCCACCCTTAATAAGGAACCAACTCCAGTGCCTCTTCTCCTGTGATCCTTCCTTAATGCATATTTATGTTCTTTATGGCAGTGAGCAGAGTTTCATCTCTCCGTACTCCCCACAGCATCTTTTCGCGGGGGGAGAGCGAGTGTTACTGAAGCATAACATACAAAGTACACACATTACGTAAGTGTACAGATCGATAAATACACACAAAGTGAACACATCTGGTAACCAGCACCAGATTAGGTAGGGAACATCATTAGAACCCCCAAAACTTCCTCAGGCCCCCTTCCAGTCACTAACCCCCCACAAAAGGTACATTCTATCCTAATGTCTAACACCATAGGTTATTTTGCCTGTTTTTGAAACTGATATGAATGGGATGGTATAACACACACTCTGGGTCTGGCTTCTGTTGTTCAACATTATGTTTGCACGATCCATCTATATTGCGTGAAATTTGTAGTTCATTCATTCTCAGTGCTGTTTAATATTACACTGAATGAATATGTCATGATTTATTCTACTGTTTGTGGATGGGCGTTTGGGTTGTTTTCAATTCATAGCTACTAAAACAGTGCTGCTATGAACATTCTCACACACGTCATTTGGTAAACATATACACCCATTTCTTTTGGGTATACAGCTAGGAGAAAAAGTGCTGGGTCATAATGGATATGTATGTAGAGCTTTTACAGATAATGCCAGCTTTCCAAAGTGGTTATACCAAGTTACATTACCATCTGGCAAGGTCTGAGAGTTCTAGTTCTCTACATCCCACTAATATTTGGCATTATCTTTTTCATTTTAGCTTTTTAAGATTCCCTCGTTTTGCTTATAAGCAACAGAAGAAGAGCAAAGTAAGCAAGTTAGCAGCTGTAGCTGTCTCTGTTCTGGTACTAGGAGAGACCGAGCTTGTTCTCCTAGGGGCTGTTCAGAGTGGCTTGAGGTCAATACTTGGTCCAAAAGGCTGTAATGTGGCTTGCTCTACTCAGGGTCTACATGAGGGGTTCTGTTCCATGTTTAGGGAAGGGTTTTACTCCCCGTATACAAAACTCAAAGACGACAAATGGTTTCTAGAATCCAAAGGTGCACATAAAAAAGCTAAAGTCCAAGACTCTAATGTCCCTACCCCCTTTTTTCTATTTTATTTTTTAATTGTGAAATAGTCATTCATATAAGTACAATATAAATAATTTAAGGAGTAATAAAGCCAATGATTGTACACCCACTACCAATTTAGGAAACAGAACATTACCAGTATCTTAGAAACCTGTCTGCCTCTTCCCAATTATTCCTGTACCTCTCCACAAGAGATAATCTATTGTCTGTCATTTTACCCCTAGGTATGCATCCAGTAAAAAAGAAAAGAACATTCTGAATGATTCAATTGACAGAAAACTCAGAAAATTCAAACTAATCTATAGAGACAGAAAGCAATCAGTGATTGCCCTGGGAGGGATGATGGCAAGGACCAGGAAGGAGGGATTACAAAGAGCCACGAGGATACTTTTGGGGGTGATGCATATGTTTATTACCTCCCCCCCCCAGCTTTATTGAGATATGACTGAGATAGCATTGTGTAAGTTTAAGGTATGAATATGATGATTTAATATACATATATTTTATGGAATGATTACCACAATGTTAGTTAATGCATTCATCACTTTAATAGTTACTTCTGTGTGTGTGTGTGTGTGTGTGTGTGGTGAAAACTTTTAAGATCCACTCTCTAAGCAACTTTCAAGTAGCTGTAAGACAGTATTGTTAACTATAGTCGCCATCATATATTCACTATCTTAATTGTGGCGATGGTCTCAGAGGTGTATATCAAAACATACCAAATTATACACTTTAGATATGTGCAGTTAACTGTGTGTCAGTTAAACTTCAATCAAGCTGTTAATATGTTCTGGTGTAGGAAAACAGAGAGTGAAGAGCTTTTCACATCAGTAATTCTCAATTGGAGGACAGATGAGCAAATATCTCCCAGGGAGGCATACTGCAATCACCTGTGAAACTTTTTCAAGCTATAGAGACCTGTTCACTCTCTCCCCAGAGATTCCAAAATATCCAGTATCTTCATAGGGGTGCAGCCCCATTTAAGAACAACCACTTCAGTAAGGTGGGGTGGATAAAGGGATGTGTACTGAGGCTCTGAAAGAGGTAGTAAGGGCGCGATGGGGAGATAAAGATATTGGAAGGATAGAATGACAAGGCAGCAGGGATGGTGAAGAGAGAAGAGAAGGGCTGAGGGACGAGGAAGCCTCCACCATAGACAACCAGGTCCTTCTGTTTTGGATGTGACTATCAGTATGAGTGTGGTGCTGAAGACACGAGGGCGAACATGTATTTGTACACGGGATGATGATGGCGTAGCTGGATGTTACTTAGTTTTTCTTCTAAATATTTTCCTTTCCCTCCATTCAATCAGGTAGCCTCCTCGGCCCTGGATCACTGCTTCTGGGGCAATGTGGAAAGGAGAGAAAGACCGTCAGACTTAATTGGCTTTTGTCTTTGAAAAGCCTAAGATCACTGGAAGACAGTTTGTGAGAAGATGCAGAATGATGTGGAAAAGGAGGGGGATAGTGATTCTCTTCNGATTAGAAAGGTTATTTCCCTGGGCTGGCAGAAAAGAGAGGAGTCTGTGGGTTCTGGAACGGTTGGGGTCCTGGCCTGGCTTCCTAGGAGGAGGTAAGATCCAGAGAAGTCTGGGACTTCTATCATGTCCAGTTTTTATCTGGGACTTCTATCATGTCCAGTTTTTAGATTACAAAAGAGCAAGTTCTGGTGAAATTAATTAACTGCACAATGACGAAAAAGCTATTAAGTGGTAGACCTGGAACTTGAACCCAGTCAGTGAGGAATATCTATTGACATTGACACCTATCTTTAATATTGGTTAACTAAAATTAGAGGGTGAGGGTAGAGAGAAAACTACAATTTTGATCCAGTTGTGAAAAAACGACTGCTTATCATGTATGTTTAGTTATTCTGCAAAATAATAGCTTTGTGACATGAGAACAAGCCCAGCTTTCTTTTTTTTTTTTTTTTTTAAAGATTTTTTTATTTATTTATGTGACAGAGAGACAGCCAGCGAGAGAGGGAACACAGCAGGGGGAGTGGGAGAGGAAGAAGCAGGCTCCCAGCAGAGGAGCCCGATGTGGGACTCGATCCCGGAACGCCGGGATCACGCCCTGAGCCGAAGGCAGACGCTTTAACGACTGCGCTACCCAGGCGCCCCAAGCCCAGCTTTCTTAAAAGTTTCTGGTTTAGGGATGATCTTATACCAGTCTAAGCATCCTCGGAGGTTTTCATCTCATCCTGGCTCAAACCCAGACTATAAAATTTCCTATGGAAAGAAAGGGCTTTGGAGATGAGAGACAACCATTTCTTTTTTAGTTTTGCTCCTTTTCATGATTCCATGTCACAAATTCAATCCTTATGCCTAGAAAGCATTGCCCCAAGCTGGCCCAGAGTCACTCACCATCCAGCTTTTTCAGTTTGGGAACTCTCTTGGTCGCCTCTTCAATCCAGTTCCCATCAGCAGAATGCTTCTCTTCCAAGGGATTGCCTACAAACACCAGGTCTTCCAGGCACGGCAATTCTGCCAGCTTCACAAATTCAGCTACAAGTACAAAGAATACATCCCATATTAAAACGGCAAGCTCTCCTGTTATGATTTTTGGGGTTGAACTCCAGTATCACTAGCCCTCAGTCTGTGACTATTCAGAACAATTTATTGATTAAGATTTTGAAGTAAGTAAGGGAAATTATACCATATGACGTCATTCTCTGAAGACATTACGGAAAGGGAAGAAAAAAGAAGACCTATCTCTCCTACCTTTATGCTCCCTAAGGATGGACTGAGAAAAGGGGATGAAGTTCAGAATCACAAAGACCAATGTATCGCTCTCCAGGGATACGTCCAGCTTTTGTCTCTACCCATTCCCTCATCTATTTATTTATTTATTTGAGAGAAAGAGAGAGCAAGTGAGCGTGGGGTGGGGGACAGAGGGAGAGGGAGACACAGAATCTCAAGCAGACTCTCCACGGAACGTGGAGCCTGATGTGGGGCTCAATCCCATGACGCTGAGATCAAGACCTAAGCTGAAATCAAGAGTCGGAAGCTTAATCGACTGAGCCACCCAGGCACCCATCTTTGAATTCTTCTTTTAAAAAAAAAAAAAAAAAAAGATTTATTTGAGAGAGAGAGAGGGGTGCAGGGGCAGAGGGAGAGGGAGACAGTCTTAAACAGACTCCGCACTGAGCACAGAGCCTGCAGGGCTAGATCTCACAACCCTGAGCTCATGACCTGAGCTGAAACCAAGAATCCGACACTTAACTGACCAAGCCGTCCAGGCGTCCCTCATCTTTGATTTCTCAAATCAACACATTCACATACCTATGGAAGAACTCATTACACAGTTTAATAATTATTATTTTATAAACTACTCTTTTTTCCACTAAGTTGTGAATTCCTTGAAGGTAGGGACAGTATCCTATTCAACTATATATCTCAAGAGGCTGGCGCAGTTCATGACACTTAATAGGGCTTTAGTAAATGCTGAATGAATAATGTACTATAAAAAAACGAAGTCATACAGACAGCAAATACATCTTCCACCCAAGAATTATTAAACTTAGACTGATTCCATTCAGCCTCTGAACAATAATTTAATTTTTCCATGATGAATAGGATCAGGATCTATTCAATTATAATTATTTTAAGTAAATATTTAAATGTAAATTTCAAGCATTCAGCTGAAAGACAGGAACTCCTACAGCTATTTCCCTGTGTGCTTAGGAAGAATGTCCCCGTTTTGCATCTTGTTCTCTGTTGGGCTATTTTCTCTAAACTGGAGGTAGAAGGTTAGCAAAGAGCCAGCTTCAGCTTACCCCAGTCTTTCACTAGGTTATTAGACATGTAGAGAATCTTCAATTTCTTCATTACATGGATCCCTTTCAACTTCTCAATAAAATTGTAGGAGATCCACAGTTCTTCTAACGTGTCCCCTACTGCTTCCTGAAAAAGAAAGCAATTTGGTTTACAAGCTTATTTTTAAACTTTTCCTCTGTCCCCTTTCTTATAAACATAAAGACGATGGCCTTCAGAGAGAACTGAAACCCACCTGTCCACTGGCAGGAGGGCTGAAGGCTATGTGGGAGTTTTTCTCATTAAAAAGGTAAGTACAACATTTTCTTCCTCTCTTCAAACTGATTTGAACTAAAAATAGCTCCTGAAATCACCAAAAGGGGAAATAATAGCCCTATTTTATCACCTCTATTGAATTGCACAGATTTCAAATTATTTCCCTGTACATTATATGATTTGATCCTTATAACATTTAAGATAGGCAAAGCAGGTTATTTGATTTCTATTATAGAAAGATTAAAGGTATTTTCTAAGATCACAATGCTATCAAATAATAAAGGTAGGTCTAAATTTCAGGGTTTTTGTTTCAATATTTACTATGGAAACTTTCAAACACAAAAAGTTGAAAGAATCTTATAACAAATACCTATGTATCTACTACCCAGATTCTACCATTAACATTTTCCTATTCTTTTCCTATCGCATATCTGTCCATCTATCCATCCACTATCTATCCATCCTCTTGTTTTTTTAATGTATAAAATTCAGTTTAAAACCCATAGTCTTTCCACTATGGTATAAAGATTATAATGGCTCTTAAATGCTACATATAATCAATGGTGGTAAAAAGACTCTTCCTTCTTTTATAGACATAAGACAAAATGTAATGATTATTTCTCTTCATAAAAAAGAAATGAGGGGCACCTGGGTGACTGAGTCAGTTAAGCGCCTGACTCTTGATTTCGGCTCAGGTGATGATCTCAGGGTTGTGAGATCAAGTCACGCATCAGGTTCCGCGCTGGGCAGGAAGCCAGCTTGGGATTCTCTCTCTCCCTACCCTCCTGCCTGTCCCCCCGTAAAAAAAAAGTGTTAGGCAGGACCAATTACATGCTCAATTCCCTCTTATCCCAAAAGAATTTACCTACATCCACATGGTAACCTCTAGAATGTGGGGCTAGGTCTATGTCCTGGTAACTTTCCCTCCAAAGACTGCAGGGAAAATAAGTGTACCCTGGATAAAGATCCTTAGTGCATTTTCCATTCTGGTGGAACCAGGGGGAAGCCGAGAAGGGAGTGGCCTGAAGTAGTCTGTGTGTCACCCCAACTCCCAAAATTTATCATAGTTTCAACTTTCTGGGTAGAAGAAACAACAATTTCAAAGTAAAAAAAACAAAAACAAAAAACCTTTTAAATCAGTCTATCCTGGCACACATATATCAGAACTTTGTGATTTAACCAAACCCCCTCACCTAGTAGTATTCTGATATCTTCTCCCAAAGGACCTAATTAATGTATCCTATCTTTCAGAAGAGGGGAATCAGTCTTCAAATAATTTGAACTGTATTGCATACATTTCATCTCACTGCATCTCCATTCAACTCATGTCTCCAATTTAGAAAGTGTGAGGTGGCAGGAAAAATACTGACTAAATATGGATTAGAAGACTTAGGCTCAATTCTGGGTTCTGCGGCTTAGCTTTGTTTTACATGTGCAGGAGAGGACTCTCGGTCAATTTCGCATAGGCAAGTTGGTCAATTCTCCCAAGAGCCAATTTGCTGAATTTACTCTTTCACTGATTTACTGAAAAACTGTTTAACTACTTATAAATTATAGCAATTTGTTTTAGATAGGATAAGACAGGATAGAAATTCCTTTAGATAGGGGCGCCTGGGTGGCACAGCGGTTAAGCGTCTGCCTTCGGCTCAGGGCGTGATCCTGGAGTTATGGGATCGAGCCCCACATCAGGCTCCTCCCTGGGAGCCTGCTTCTTCCTCTCCCACTCCCCCTGCTTGTGTTCCCTCTCTCGCTGGCTGTCTCTATCTCGGTCGAATAAATAAATAAAATATTAAAAAAAAAAGAAATTCCTTTAGATAGGATAACTTTTGAAGATGTCTGTGATGTTTTATTCATTCAAGTACTCATTTAGTTTTAGTTTAGTTTTCAGCCATTTGGATGTAGCTGTTTTGCCATTGCCAAATTGCAGTGCGATTGGGGACTTTTCTTTCCTTGGCAATATGACTTTGTGGAATGAGAATTTCTTATGTATGTATACTGACTTGCAAATGTATAGATTTTGGATGCCCAGAACATAGTTTTTTCAATACATTTTCTATCTATTCCACTGTTTATTGTACTTATGTAAATGTAAGGATTTGCTAACCAGCTCAATTAGATTACTATTTTTATGTGTTCTAATCATTTGAGAAGTGATTAGTGTCTAAATTATGAAACTAATATTCTACAAAGATGGACTGACAAAAACAATAGCTGAGATGAAACAGCTGTATGTTAAGACTAAATAAAACTTTACAGAAAAATTTTAAAGGTGTTGAAACCATTCCAAGCAACACAGTTTTCTATATATTTGTAAGTAGGTAATAATGATAGGATTTTGGTGAAGCAATCTGGTAACTATCAGCCAGTAAAACCTGGCTAAGTTTGTGTAAATCAGTTCAATGAAATCTGTCGTTAAATACACTGGCTCTTTGGAGAACTGAACATGGAGTAAACAGGTATTTAGCAAACTGGTCTGTTTCTGCATGTGAACAAATCATTCCTCCTCCTAGTTTCTTACTCTGTAAAATGAGGTTGGCATATTGAGATAACATTTCACACTCATTAGGATGGCTACTATCAAGTAAATGGAAAATAACAAGTGTTGACAAGTATATGAAGAAACTGGAACCCTTGTGCACTAGTGGTGGGAATGGTACAGCTACTACAAAAAACAGTTTGGTGATTCCTCCAAAAATTAAAAATATATGATCCAGGATTCCCACTTCTTTTTTTTTTTTTTTAAAAGATTTTATTTATTTATCTGACAGAGAGAGCACGCACAAGCAGGGGGAGTGGCAGGCAGAGGGAGAAGCAGGCTCCCACTAAGGAAGGAACCCAATGCGGGACTCGACCCCAGAACCCTGGGATCATGACCTGAGCTGAAGGCAGCTGTTTAACGAACTGAGCCACCCAGGCGTTCTGCTATTTCTGCTTCTGAGCATACACCTGAAAGAACTGGAAGCAGAGTTTTGAAGAGATTTTTGGATACCCATGTTCACAGAAGCATTATTTACAATAGTTAAAGGGTGGAAACAACCCAAGGGTCCATCAACGGGTGAATGGATAAACAAAACAAAATATGGTATATACATACAATAGAATATTATCTGTCCTTAAAATGGAAAGAAATTCTGATATATGCTACAACATAAATGAACCTTGAGGACATTACGCTAAGCGAAATAAGCCAATCACATGAAGACAAATACTGTATGATTCCACTTACAAGAGGTACGTATAGTAGTCACATTCATAGAGATAGAAAGTAGAGTGGGGGTTTTAGAGCTGAGGGGAGAAGACAAGGAAGTTATTGTTCAAGGGGTACAGAGGTGCAGTTTTACCAGCTGAAGAGAGTTCTGGAGATGGATAGCATTGATAGTTCCACAATAATACAAATATACCTAATACCATTGAACTGTACACTTAAAAATGGTTACCATGGTAAATTTTATGTTATGTGTATTTTGCCACAATTTTGAAAAAGGGAAAAAAATGAGGAGGTTGGACAAGAAGTGCTCTAAGATCCCTTTCAGCTATTGAAGTTTACGATTAAAAAATAAATAAGTGAAGTTTATGACTCTTTGAGGTCAACAAACCATTATGAGTATTGAAAGCAAAAAAAAAAAAGTGTTCTGTAAATAGTATTACGTTGGAAACTATAGGAATGGGAAGGGCTTAATGAAGTGCTGTAAAACCTCCATTTTGGACCACATAAAATGATGGTTATTGTTATTATTGTTCACTTTTTATATAAAGTAATGAATTCAGATAACATAATGTTGCTTAGAAGTCTTTAGGAAGATCTGATTCATAAACAGTTAAGAACTATTTGTAGGCAATTGATTACAAATATACAAAAACAAAGTTTTTATATTATAAACAGGAAGTAATTAGAGAGAAATTATATCATTCATCATAGCAACAAAAGCTAAAAATTACCTAGGAATACATTTTTGTAAGAAGTATACAGGCCTAACAGGGATTAAAACTAAAATTCTACTGAAAGACACAAAAAATCTGAATACATCTGCCTGTAAGGGAAGTCTCAATATTATAAAGATATCAAGTTTCTCCAAATCAATCTATAAGTTCAATGTAATTCTAAGACTTCCAATGGGAATTTATTTTTGTGAACTTGGTAAACAGATTTTCGAGTTTCTCTTGAAGAGTAAATGTCTAAGAAAAGCCAACAAACATTTTGAACAAAGAAAGAGGACTAATCCAAATAGATATCAAAACATATTATAAAGCTAAAGAAAATGCAAGCACCATGATATTGGAGCTGGAAAACACAAGTAAAACAACAAACAGAAAGAAACTTGGCCATCCAGGAACCCACCCATGCATACAGAGTTTAGTAGGTGGCATTTACAGTGGGAAAAGGAGATTTTTCAATATATGGTTAACCATTTGAAGGAAAAAAAAATAGGTTTGATACCTGCCTCATGCAACATATAAAAATACACTCCAGATGGATTAAAGATATAAACTTTAAAAATTTATACTTAAAAAAACTATAGAAGTACCAGAAGAAAATACAAGACTATTTTTATAATATAGAAGTAAAGACCTTCTATTAAGATACAAAACACAAAAGTCATAAAGTTTGACAAATAAATTTGACAAAATTTAAAATTCCATTTGACAACTACAAATAAAGTATAAAGACAAGGGATAAACTAAGAGAAAATACATTTAATAATTCTGAAAATTCGGGTCCCTAGCTGTCTCAGATGGAGGAATATATGGCTCTTGATCTCGGGGTTGTGAGTTCGAGCCCCATGTTGGATGTAGAGATTACTTAAAAATAAAATCTGAAAACTGCATGTAAATATTGACAGAGTGCCTACTACACATATCAAGCACTAATACAGATGCTGATGAACAAAACTAAGGTACTCATTAGGATTCGTGTATGTGTGTGTGTGTGTGTGTGTGTGTGTGTGTGTGACATGACAGAGAGACAGAGAACAAACAAATGAAAATTTCAGATAATAAGATGCAGAAAATTGTTAAGTGGTGAGAGTTAATGCCTAGAGGGCTACTTTAGATATATGGCGGCTGGGACACTTTTGTGGAGGTGACATCTACGCTGAAGTGTGAAGGCCAGTAATGTAGAAATCTAAAGGAACAGAGTTGTGAAGGCAGAGGGAATAGCAAGTACAGAGGTCTTCAGGTGGGAACAGACTCGGTGTGTTCAAGGAAGAGAAAGACCGGTGGCTGGAGATTACCAACTAGAAAGAAGAGTAATATGGAATGAGATCTGAAAGGAAGGCAGAGACCAGATCGTATATACAAATGGCCTTGTGATGTACCTTGTTAGTTTTCCTAAGTACTTTTAAATAGACTCCTTTCCTTCAATTAAACATTCCAGGTTTTACATATTAGTCATTTGTAACTTACCAAGGCAGCTATTCTAAGTCATGCTTTGAGGCTGGTGTGTCTAGGTGAATAAATCAGTTAGTATGTGAACCTACCTGAAGCCCAGCATCGATAGCCCTATGCAATTTATCTTTCTTTTGTCTATGCATAAGTAGTAAAGCTTCTGGACTGGTAAAATGGTGTATACATGGTATACACACGTACATGTACGTGTACACACACACACACCCTGGGGAAAAAAACTGCTGGTTGGTATTGAGAGAAGTCTATAGAAAGGGAACAGATCTAAGCAAGTGATGGTTCAGCTAGATAATATCTCTATACATGCCTTTATTTTTTTTTAAATTGTTATTAAGTTATGTTAGTCACCATACAGTCCATCATTAGTTTTTGATGTAGTGTTCCATGAGTCACTGTTTGCGTATAACACCCAGTGCTCCATGCAATACGTGCCTTTAATCCTATATGTATAATTTCTTTGTGGTTTCTAGGTATAGGTTATATTTTATGGGAGAAATATACTACAGCAATACTTGAGAATCTGGTGCTCTGTAAATACCTGGGGGAACATCAAGTATCCGTCGTACTGATCCCCAAAATTTTGGAGCATGTTTACTTGCAAACTCTTCCTTTACAGATAGTTCAAAGTAATGTTTAGCCTGAAGTATAATTAATTCTGAACTTTTGTACTACAAATTAGCATTGTACCCGTTATGAATAATGTCTCTATACTTGACATTTTTACCATCTAAGGCCCAGAAGAACGGAGAGAAGACAAAATATCTTTAATCAGTCATTTAGAACATCAAAAACAATTTCATTTTACAGATCTTTAAGGATCTCACTTATCATATCCAACTAGCAAGCACACAATTCATCTACTGGTTATTATTTTGAGGGAGAAAACTTCCTTTATTTAACTCCAGCATGTAATCTCTAAGAATTTCCAAGTATTTTATAAGTTTATTAGTAACACTTCATGTGGGTAAGTAAACATAGTTCAAGATAATTCCAAAATTACAACTCTGAACACTGACACCTGTTCAGGTATTAGAGTTGCCTCTGCAATGAGGGGATGGCCATTTCAGCCTGTCTGGTTTGGCGAGGTTATTGCTGAGAAGCATTGCAGATTCAACCCCGCTGGTTCTTATGAAGCACAAGCCAGACTTATTGGGGGAGGGGGGTGGTGAGGGGAAAAGGTCAGAGTCATAAAAAATTTCAGAACGTTTATAAATTATTTAACAGTAAACACTTATTTATTTATTTTTTTTTTAGATTTTATTTATTTATTTGACAGAGATAGAGACAGCCAGTGAGAGAGGGAACACAAGGAGGGGGAGTGGGAGAGGAAGATGCAGGCTCCCAGCTGAGGAGCCTGATGTGGGGATCGATCCCAGACTGCTGGGATCACGCCCTGAGCCAAAGGCAGACGCTTAACGACTGAGCCACCTAGGCGCCCCTAACAGTAAGCACTTTTAAAAAAATTATTGTTGGGGTACCTAGGTGGTTCATTCGATAAGCACCTGCCTTCAGCTCAGGTCATGATCCCAGGGTTCTGGGATGGAGCCCCACGTTGGGCTCTCTGCTCAGTGGGAAGGAAGCCTGCTTCTTCCTTTCCTGCTTCCCCTCCCCCATGCTCATGCTAGCTTGCTTGCTCTCTCTCAAATAAATAAATAAAATCTAAAATAAAATTAAATTAAACAATTATTGTCTTTTTGGGAACAGATACAAGAAAAAGACATTGGCTTTATCATTCCTGAAATTGCCGACATTTACAATATTGTTTCAACTTCTTTGCAAGGAAATTCAAATGGCCAATAAATATACAAATAAAATACACTGTCAAAAACTTTTAAAAATTTTATTTTATTTTTTTAAAGATTTTATTTATTTATGTGACAGAGAGACAGCCAGCGAGAGAGGGAACACAGCAGGGGGAGTGGGAGAGGAAGAAGCAGGCTCATAGCGGAGGAGCCTGATGTGGGACTCGATCCCAGATCGCCAGGATCACGCCCTGAGCCGAAGGCAGACGCTTTAACGACTGCGCTACCCAGGCGCCCCAAAACTTTTAAAAATTTTAAATCCCCAGTCTGGTAAGGGGAAATAGGAGACCTCATACACTACTGTTAGAAATATAAATTGTTATAAACTTTCAAAGGGTAACCTGATAATATGCTACAGAAGCCTTAAAAGAAATTCATACCTTTTGACCCAGCAATTCCATTTCAAGGAATTTATCCAAAGAATTATTCACAGATGTATGTAATAATATAGCTAAAAGGAGATTCATAATAGCATTTATTGTAACAACTCCAAACTAGAAATAATGAGTAATAAGTAACTGACTTAAATTATGGTAAATCAGTAAAATAGAATATTATGCTGTTATTAAAAAAGGATATGGTTGAAAATTATTTTAAAAACTTAAGTTACGGGGCACCTGGGTGGCTCACTCAGTTAAGTGTCCAACTGTTGATTTCAGCTCAGGTCATGATTTTAGGGTTGTGAGATTAAGCACTAGGCGGGCTCTGCGCTCAGCGGGGAGTCTGCTTCTCTTCCTCTCCCTCTGTCCCTCCCCCTGCACGTGTGCACATACGCGTGCTCTCTCAAATAAATAAAATCTTCAAATAAAAAAAAAACTTAAGTTACATCCTGTGATCAAGAACCTCCAATGGCTATGCACGCCATCTGGGAAAAAAATGCAAAATCTTATCATGATCTATAAGGTTCCATGTGGGCTGGTTCCTGGCTCCCTTTCCAACCTCACTGAGGACGACTTCCCCCCTCATTCAACTCTTCTGCTCTTACTTAAGCATATCAAGCAGCTTCAGTTTCAGGACATTTGCATTTGTTGTTCCACCTCAGTCTGGAGCACCAGTCCCTTGGTCAGCTCTATAGCTTACATCCTCACCTCCCATCCATCTATGCTCTTGTATATGCCTTGCTTTTCTTCATTGCTTTCATCACCACCTGTATTATACAATCTATTTTATATGTGCTATATAAATATTTTCTAGTCTGCCTCCCTCTATTGTAATGGAAGTTCCAGGAGAGCAAGGACTTCATTTCATACTCTTCTGTATCTTTAATATCTAGAACAGCACCGGGCTTAAAGTAGCCATTCAGGAAATATACTAAATGAATTTGTTAAATGAATGAATAACATGAAAAAAAATGATATTTATATATTAGTAAAAAAAAGAGATGCAAAACAATATGTATAGTATGATTTCAAGGATAGAAAAAAAGCAAGAAAGAGGACAATCAAAATATTAGCAATATTTATGAGGTGCCTGGGTGGTGTAGTCAGTTAAGCATCCAACTCTTGGTTTTGGCTGAGGTCGTGATCTCAGGGTCGCGACAGAGCCCCACCTCAGGCTCTGCTCAGCGCAGAGTCTGCCTGTGACTCTCTGCCCCTCCCCCTGCACTTTCTCTCCCTCAAATAAATAAATAAATCTTAAAAAAAAAAGTACCCAGGGGCGCCTGGGTGGCACAGCGGTTAAGCGTTTGCCTTCGGCTCAGGGCATGATCCCGGTGTTCTGGGATCGAGCCCCACATCAGGCTCCTCCGCTATGAGCCTGCTTCTTCCTCTCCCACTCCCCCTGCTTGTGTTCCCTCTCTCGCTGGCTGTCTCTATCTCTGTCAAATAAATAAATAAAATCTTTAAAAAAAAAAAAAAAAAAAGTAACCAATATTTAAAATGTAAGTGATCTATAGGTACCTTTTACAGTTGCTTTTCTATTTTGTAAAGTTTCTGCAATGGACAAATATTACTTGTATATTAAGGAAAGAAGTGCATGCTTTTTTTAAAGAAATAAATAACAACGTACCAGTCCATTTAAGTTCTTTATGTTGTTTCTTCCTAAAGACAATATCCTTAAGTTTTCTGCAATGGAAAAAAAAAAAAACCACAATTTTTTGTTTAGAAGAATCATATTACAACTGTTGTAAATCTAGCATAATAAAGTGTTAATAAATTTTATATGATATACTTATATAGTGAGTAAGAAAGGCTGTTTTAATAAAAAATGGTATTCAAGTAGGAAATTGACTTACTTATCATCTAAGGTAAACACTACAACTATAATTTCACATCATGACAATATTAAGTTTACAAATGATTAGCTATTTCAAATGCATGGTTTTAAATTGGTGGCTAGTAAAAGTATTTCAGAGATAAAATAAGAGTAAAGAAGATCTGAACTTTAAATATGGAAGCATATGTATTTCAAATCTAGTATAGTGTAAGGACTCACACTAGAAAATAGGAACATATTTATGTATAGCCCGCCTGCCTCAGCCACACAGCATTAAAAGTGAAATCAAATGAATTAGTATTTAAAAAATCTTTTGCTTTCAATCTTTTAAAGAATTAATTGTGATTTGCTTTAAAAATGCTTATTTGGGGGGCGCCTGGGTGGCTCAGTCATTAAGCGTCTGCCTTCGGCTCAGGGCGTGGTCCCAGCGTTCTGGGATCGAGCCCCACATCAGGCTCCTCTGCTGGGAGCCTGCTTCTTCCTCTCCCACTCCCCCTGCTTGTGTTCCCTCTCTCGCTGGCTGTATCTCTCTGTCAAATAAATAAATAAAATCTAAAAAAAAAAAAAAAAGCTTATTTGTATTTTTTAAAGGATGGTTCTATTTGTGTATCTATAGGCTATTACCGGAAGAAAAAAAGAAAACAGAAGCAGTGGTTGCTTTATGGTCAGAGGAAAACAGTTTCCATTGCAACCCTTTTTGGAACTATTTGCATAAAACCGTGTACATGTATTATTTTTCAAAATTAAAAAAAGATTTTTTAGCAAAATAAAGGAAACCTCATGTCTGTTCTAAAAAACTGTTGATTACTTACGCATAAGTTATACACTCAGTTTTCACAATGTAACCTTCTGTAACTATGTTGTCCAATATGGTAGTTAACTAGCCATGTGTGGCTGTTTAATTTAAATTAATTAAAATTAAATACAACTTAAAATACAGTTTCTCAATCACACCAGCCACATTTCAAAAGCTTAACAGCTGTATGTGGCTTGTGGCAACTATATTGGGATGGTGCAGACAGCTCTGTTGGATTCCACTGTTTTACAACATCCATAATTCAGTGGTTAAGAACACAAATTCACTTGGGGCACCTGAGTAGCGCAGTCGTTAAAGCGTCTGCCTTCGGCTCAGGGCGTGATCCCGGCGTACCGGGATCGAGTCCCACATCGGGCTCCTCCACTATGAGCCTGCTTCTTCCTCTCCCACTCCCCCTGCTGTGTTCCCTCTCTCGCTGGCTGTCTCTCTGTCACTCTGTCACATAAATAAATAAAATCTTTAAAAAAAAAAAGAACACAAATTCACTTAACTGAGTTCCAATCCCAGCTCTCTAGGGAAGCAACCAAACCTCTCTAAATCACAGTTTCATCACACATAAAATGAGGAAATATAATAATATCTAACTTATAAGCATATCAGGATTGGGGTGCCTGGGTGACTCAGTCAGTTGAGACTCTTAGTTTCAGCTTAGGTCATGGTCTCAGGCCCAAGAGACGGAGCCG
The DNA here is from genome assembly GCF_017311325.1 of Ursus maritimus. Taxonomy (NCBI): domain Eukaryota; kingdom Metazoa; phylum Chordata; class Mammalia; order Carnivora; family Ursidae; genus Ursus; species Ursus maritimus. The sequence goes on from NW_024425008.1 coordinate 26,526,394, forward strand.
TGCGTTGGGCTCTGTGCTCAGCATACAGTCTGCTTGAGATTCTTTCCCCCCCTCCTCTCCCTCCCCCTCACCCCACCCCAGCTCATGCGTGCGCGCGCACACGCTCTCTCTCTCTCTCTCAAATAAATAAATAAATAAATAATCTTTATAAAAAGAAGAATATCAGGATTAAATGAGATAATTGTCTAAAACATTCAGCATAACGCTTAATCCATAGTAAGTACACAATAAATGATGTGTGTGTGTGTTTGTGTGTGTGTGTGTGTGTGTGTGTGTGTGCATGCATGTATCAGGCATATACGGTTATATAAACTTTGTTTTAATTTGTTTAATTTAATGAAATATTTTAAATTCTGTTATGAGAAACATTTAACTTTCAGGACAAAGTATTTTAAGAATGATCTAATTTATGTAAAGTGCTTTAATTGTTGAAACAACACCCCGTGTTACGGACTGAACTGTGTTCCCCCACCCTAAAATTCATGTACCTCAGAATACGACTATACTTGAACACAGGGATTTTAAGGAGGAAATTAAGGTAAAATGAGATCATTTTAGGTAAAATTCAATATAACTGGTGCCTATAAAGGCACCAGTCCTTATATGAAGAGGTGATTAGGACACAGACAGAAATAGAGGAAAGCCCATTAAAGACCAAGGGAAAAGATGGTCATCCATAAGCCAAGGAGAGAGGCTTCAGAGGAACTCAATCCTGCCGAAACCTTGGTCTTGGACTTCTAGCCTTGACAGCTACCAGAAAATAAATTTCTATTGTTTAAGCCACCTAGTCTGTGGAGTTGATTATGGCAGCCCTAGCAAACTAACACATCCCATATACCTATAAATGCATGAAAATTAAATAGTTAAGAAAATCACATAATCAATTATTCTTTAAAGCTTCTTGATATGGAAAGATAGGCATTTTATTTTTTCTATGTCATGCAGAATAAAAAACTTATTCAAAAAGTTATTCAGAGCACCTGGGTGGCTCAGTTGGTTAAGTGTCTGCCTTCTGCTCAGGTCAGATCCCAGAGTCCCAGGATAGAGCCCTGCAGCAGCTCCCTGCTGAGAGGGGAGTCTGCTTCTCCCTCTCCCTCTGTCCCTCCCCCCTCATATTCTCTCTCTTGCTCACTCTCTCTCAAATAAATAAAATCTTAAAAAAAAGTTATTCATTCAACACATAATTATTGAGCATCTACTATATGCTAGGAACAGCTATGATCATTCACGATATAACAATGAATAATACAGATAATAATTCCTGCTGACATTGAGCTAATAATTTGCCAGATGATAAACATAATAAATAAGCATATCAGATACTGTCAAGTGTGAAGGCGAAAAAAAATCAGGTAAAAAGAATGAAATGTCAGGGGGTTGGGAGCAGTTGACACTTTGGATAGAGGGTAACTTCTAAGACCAAAAGGAAGCGACGCAACTAGCCGTGAGGATCTGAGGAGGAAGAACATTTACAGGCAGAGGAACTTCAAGGATAGAGGCTTTGAGGCAGGACCACATCAGAAGTGCTCACAAAACACAAAAAGCTGGCTGAGAGAATGGGAGGAGGGTAATAGGAGATGAAATTGGAAAGATAATGGGTCTTGGGGATGTGTGAGAAAGGAGCTAAGAAATTACCAGGGAATTTGGCCTAAGCAAAAAGAGGAATGGAACAGTTGCTATCTGAGAAAGACATACAAAAAGTTGGTTTAGCTGGGGCTGGAGAAGGGTATCAGTACTTAGATTTGGACATGTTAATTATGAGACGTGTATTAGACATCCAGTTCAGAGGAGATGCCTGGGCTAGAGGTATAAATGTGGGAACCATCAGCATATAGATGGTAAAGCCATGACCTGGATGAGATAATCCAGGGAGTAGGTGAAAATAGAAAAGAGAAGGGATCCAAGAACTGGGTCCTGGGGTCCTCTAACACTTAAAATTCGGGGACATGAGACTGGGAAGGAGTAGCCTAAGAAATCAGGAGGACACAGCATTCCAGAAATCAAATATTGGAATTGTTTCAAAGGGTAACAAAATCATCCATGTCAAAATATGCTGCTAGGTCAACTAAGATGAGGACTGAGAAACAATGTCAGAAACTGGAGATGACAAATATACGCAACTCTTCCAAAGATAATATCAAACTTTATATGTAAAACTCCTTTAAAAAAAAAAAAACTCCTTTTTTTAAAAAATACACATGAAAATGGTGACAGAAGGCTAAAAAGATCTTACTTATTACTGTATAGGGAAAGAAATTATGATATCAAAGTTAATGATAATGAGAATAATATTTTTAGAAAGAAAACTCCGGGAGCTCCTGGGTGGCTCAATTAAGCGTCTGACTGTTGGTTTTGGCTCAAGTCATGATCTTGGAGTGGTAGGATTGAGCCCCGAGTGGGGCTCTGTGTTCAGTGTGGAATCTGCTTGGGATTGTCTCTCTCCCTCTCTCTCTGCCCCTCCCCCGGCTTGTGTGCTCACACGTGCTCTCTAATAAATAAATAAAATCTTTTTTTCTTTAAAAGAAGACTCTGTTATTAGTGTTGAAGGTCAACTGAAGAGCAGAAAGACAGGAGACAAAAAGATCAATTAGAAGGCTATCACAAAAGTCATAAAGCAGTGTTTTTCAAAGTATGGGTGATATGAAATCAACTTAGTGGGTTATGACAAGCATTTAAAAAAATATATTATCTCATTATCATTCCTCCAAATCAGAGATCTTTAATGGTTCCCCTTTGCCTAGTGAAGACCAAATGCCTTAATGTTGCATTCAGTCATCTAAAAGCAGTGCCACCCTATTCACACCTGAACACATCATTCTTTTTTTATGACTTTGTGCATTCGTTCATGCAGTGCTTTTTTTCTTTGAGAATAGCCCCTTCCTCTAACAGGAAAATCCTATAAGAAACAAGATTAAGAATGTCAAGGTTAGGGGCACGTGGGTGGCTCAGTAGGTTAAGTATATGCCTTCTGCTCAAGTCATGATCCCAGGGTCCTGGAATCAAGCCCTGTGTCAGGCTCCCTGCTCAGCGAGGAGTCTGCTTCTCCCTGTCCCTCTGTCACATGCCCCCCACCTGTGCACGCTCTCCCTCTCAAATAAATAAAATCTTAAAAAAAAAAACAAAAAAAGAATGTTAAGTTTAAATGTCATTTCTCCCTCTAAAGACTGCTCTAAACATCATCATAATTACACTTTCTTTAGGAACATTTATAACAGTCTATCTTGGATTATAATAATAAATATCCACTTCATATAATTATTGTGAAGATTAAATGAGTTAGTATATATAAAGTGCTTTGAATAGTGCCTGATGCATACAAATGCTCAAGAAATATTAGCCATTATTACAGTTAGTGAGGAATATGTTCTGTCTCTTTAGATAACGAGCTCCTTGAGGGCAAGCATTACATCTTACTACCATCTCTTCCAAATCTGCATCCCCCTCCCAGGACCTTACTCAAAGCTGGCATTCAGTATTTATGTAGTCCTGGAAAGGAAATGATTACTAATAAAGCTATGCATAAGATGACTCAATCTATTCCCGTTAGGTTTGTTAAAAAAAAAAAAAAAATCTTTAAAACGTTTATACTGGGAACTATGCTGTAAGGTTAAACATTGTTTTACAAACCTATTCCACTTTGTGTGTGTATATATTAGATATGTGTATTCATGTGAATGTATGTACTGAGTCATGAATTCATACACATTCCTTACTGCGGAAAAGTGATCAAAAGTGTTTGAAAAACACAATCTTACGGGAGAGGTAATGTGGGTCTAAATTAAAGCTGTAGCTTCTGGAAATGGAAAAGCAACAGATTATTTGAGAGCTCCTTCAGAGAACAGAGTTAACAAGACTTAGTGATGGACTTGGATGTAGGTCTTAAGGGAAGTAAAGGAGGAGGGTGGTAGGTTAAATAACTGCTCACCAAAAGATACCTAAATCTTAATCCTTGGAACCTGTGAATGTTACCTTATACGGGAAAAAAGTACTTTTCAGATGTCATCAAGTTAAGGATCTTAAGATAAGGAGAATATCCTTGATTATCCAGATATTCCCTAAATGCACACATATCCTCATAAAAGAGAGGCAGAGAAAGATTTGACACAGACAAAAGAGAAGTCAGTATGACCACAGAGGTAGAGATTAGCGTGATGCCCTCACAAGCCAAGGAATATGGCAGCCATCAGAATCTAGAAGAGGCAAGGAACAGATTCTCCCCTAAAGCCTTCAGAGGAAGCGTGGCTCAGTCGAAACCTTGATTTTGGTCCACTGAAATGAATTTCAGACTTCTGGCCTCCAGAACTGTTCTTTTGTTGTTCCTGTTGTTTTTCAGAACTGTTTTTTTAAGTCACCAAATTTCAGCAACCATAAGAAACTAGCAGGAATCAGAGCCCTTGGCAACTGGGATGGTGGCAATGTCATTAACAAAGATAAGGAGCACAAGAAAAACAATGATGGTGAGGAATTAAAATTTAAATATAACAAGTAAGAAACAAGACAAATTTGAACAAAAAATAAGTAATTAAAAAAATCTAGTTCTATTTAATTCTAACTCTATAAAAGCTTTAAAATGCCTTTAAAATGTTTAGATCTAATTTTCTTTGGATAAGTGAATTTAAGACACATGGTTTACATATTCTCTCTGTCATCTGACAATTACTGTGGTTAAAACAGGTGCCAGCTTCTGGGATTACATAGTGTCTCTGGAATGTTTACTCTAATAACGAGAAAGTCCAAGAACCATCTGTTACTGTGAATCACTTACTTAAGCCATTGAGGTTGGCAATTTTTTCAATGCAGTTTGTAGACAGTGAAAGCTTCCTTAAAAAGAACAAAGGAAAACTTGAATTAATACAAAACAATTTTAAATGGTGTATCAGAAAAATAAATAAATAAGTGGTATATCAGAAATTATTCCTCAAGTGCCCATACAAGATAATATTTAAGTCATGTTTTCTTTTTACAGTGAATCCTTTTTTCCCCTCTCAGACATAGCACGTATTCTTTCATTCTGAAATCGTTATACTTTTTTTCTGATTACAAAAGTTAATACATATCCATTGTAGAAAATTAAAAAAAAAACTTTCTGAAGGTAATTTGGTGTTCTCTATTAAATTTTTTAAATGCATGTGTTCTTTGACCCAGTAATTCATTTCTAGGAATACATCCTACTGAAATATTAATACCAATGCCAAAAGATATATAAGCTAGACAATTTAGTATATTATTGTAATAGCAAAAAAAATGGGGAAAAATCTATAAACATCTAGCAATGAAGGATAGATAATGAAAAGCAATGCTATCACTAACATAAATGATATGTTATCATTTATGGGCTCCGGATACTAGCTTGGGAAGATGTCCATGATGTGCGGTCAAGTTAAAAACCACCTAGCAGAACAATACATTTTATATGATACCTTTTGAGAAAAAGCAGAACTATATATATGCATGTGCAAAGATATTTATTTGCTCATGTGTTTAATCATTCAGAAATGTATACTGAAGAAGTCATATGTAATCCTAACCACTCCACAGATTCCCCCGGAGAGAACAACTTTTAATGGTTTGCATATGTCTAGGTTTTTTCTACTCATAATTCAATTATATAAAAAAAATGTTAGGGGTGCCTCAGTGTTTCAGTTGGTTGAGTGTCTGACTGTTGGTCTCAGCTCAGGTCTTGATTTCAGGCTCATGAGTTCAAGCCCTGCATCGGGCTCCATGCTGGGTGTGGAGCCTACTTCCAAAAAAAAAAAAAAAAAAAGAAAGAAAGAAAGAAAGAAAAGAAAGAAACATTTTACAGGGAACATAACTACACATTCTTAGCCTTGCTTTCTTGACAAAATATTTAATATTTTAGTATATTTCATGCAAAAAATATAATAAAAGCTAATTTTATTAACACAATCTGTGCCCAGTACTCTTCCAAGTACTTTACATAAACTATTTTAACCATCCCAACAATCCTGTGAAATAAGTACTATTATTATCATCCATATTTTACAAATGAGTAAACTGAGGTACAAAGATGTTAAGCAATTTGCCTAATATTACAAAGCCAGAAAGGAGCAGAGTCAAATTTAAAACCCTCCAAAAACTGACTCTAGAACATGTGATCTTCTCCTTGCTGATATGACTTGAAGAATTATTCATTTTTTTACAAAAGCAATTACTATACAGTATAAATTATTGGTCAAATCTGTATATTTTCTAGCAATCCTCAACTCCTGACATCTACCGGTGAAAAATGGAGTGCCCTAAATCTGGGAATATGACTGGGGATGAATTCTTTAACTATTGTTTAGGCAACCTGCCCAAAGAGATTGCCAGCAAAAACATGAACAGGCTGACCCTTTCCAAGCAGTTTCCAAGGTACTTTGGTACAAGATAAAAAACTTTTTTAAATGTTTGTCTTTGAGATGGCTTTATGATAAAAAGATATTTGACTACTTTGAAACAATGCTCTTTGAAATCATGCTTTTGAAGCCAAAAAAAAAAAAAAAATCTAAGGTGGAGTTTTATATAATACGCTGTGCTGTCATCATAAAGGACAATTTGCATTCAATAACTAAGTATGTTTGCTTTTCCCCTTCATTCCAAAGACGGATATTATGTGTCTAAGAGTTACTCAAGTTGCTTATTATAAATACAGATTCCTAGGTTTCATCAGTAGATACTGTTTCTATAAATCTGGGGTGGGCCTTATCTCTTGCATAAAGAGATTCTTATGTAGGTAGTCAGTGCACTACACTTCGAAACACACAGGGTGAAGAAATCAGAAAGAACGCCAAGTGATTCTATAACATTTTACAGCTCTGAAAGGAGACAATGCAGCCTGAGAGCACGGTCACAAGGTGTCATGGTATAATTGCCTCAAATTAGCCACAGAACCTTGCTAAAAAGTATGTATTTAGAAAACAAGTTAAGAGGCATTGATATAGATCTGATACTTAAAGTCATGGGGAAATAAAATTACAAAATAATAAGTATAATTTGATCCCAATTAGGAAAAAAAGTTAGAAGGCTCTTTATCAAAATGCTAACACTGATTCTCAAAAGGTGGTGCAATTTTGGTTGATATTAATTCCTTTCCTTTGTGCTTTTTGTATTTTCTAGATGTTTTACAATGTATTTTTATAATTTGAAAAAAAAATTCAAGCAGTATCTCTTAGGCCTCTGGTAAGTATAGTACCAACTGGCTAATTTTATAAGAGAAAGTATTAGATTTTATGACAGAATAATAGTCTTGTTGTATTATTTAGTTTCTCCCAAGAGACAAGGAAACTTCTGTTTTCCAGGCACGTTATAGAAATTTTACTGCAAAAAATTACTATATTGTTCAGGGTTACTTTATTAGTAGTCCCATAAACCAATAATCTTTTATGTTTGGCCTTGCCAGAGGGGGAATTACATTAACCAAACAAACAAAGAAAGAGAAATGTAGATCACAGTAAACAAACATTTTTTTCTAGTGTGTGTATTTAAAGATTTTATTTATTTATTTGACAGAGATAGAGACAGCCAGCGAGAGAGGGAACACAAGCAGGGGGAGTGGGAGAGGAAGAAGCAGGCTCATAGCGGAGGAGCCTGATGTGGGGCTCGATCCCATAACGCCGGGATCACGCCCTGAGCCGAAGGCAGCCGCTTAACCGCTGTGCCACCCAGGCGCCCCTCTAGTGTGTGTATTTAGAAAAGAAAGGGAAAGAAGACAAGAGAACTTACTCGCAATTAGCAAGTGTGGACAAGGATGCATCCATCTTCTCTATAGGGGGAATCTGAGCATAAAGCTTTATCTCTTTGGCTTCGGATGGCTTCTGACTAGTTTTCTCTTCCTATGATAAAAATTAGTTGGGAAGAAAGTCAACCCTGATTGTAATACAGAACTAAAAAGTCCAGAATATCCTAAGGCTTTTCAATGTTTATTTCAAAACAATTATTAGAATTTTATAACTCTGTGCATTCTTTACAATTCACTTACTGACATTTACTAACTGACCCTGATAACCAGGCTTTTACATGGCTGGTTCAGATAATTTATTGTTAGGTCCCAAACAAATGGAAAGGAGGAGGAAAGAAAATGACTTTCATTTCCGTAATATTTAAAATCCCTGGGACGCTTAGGTGGCTCAGTTGGTTAAGTGCTTGCCTCTGGCTCAGGTCATGATCCCAGCATCCTAGAGTCCTACATCAGGTTCCTTGCTCAGCGGGGAGCCTGCTTCTCCCTCTGTCTGCCACTCTCCCTGATTGTACGCTCTCTCTCATTGACAAATAAATAAATAAATAACATCTTTTAAAAAATAAAATAAAATAAAATCCTTTAAGAGTCTTTCAATAAACAAAACCAAAAATACAACAATAACAGCATTTTCTTGGGAAGAGTTCTTTGTCCCTAAGCACCCTTTTCTTAAATATCAGATTTAGATCCATAAGATCAACGATTTTGTCATCTCGTCTTGCTTTTTCTTTTTCTTTTTTAAAATTTTATTTATTCATCTGCCAGAGAGAGAGAGAGTACAAGCAGGGGGAGCAGCAGGCAGAGGGAGAAGCAGCCTCCCCTCTGAGCAAGGTGCTCGATGCAGGACTCAATCCCAGGACCCTGGGATCATGACCTAAGTCAAAGGCAGACGCTTTAACCAACTGAGCCACCCAGGCATTCCTCGTCTTGCTTTTTCTATACAGAGTTCAGTCTGGGATAGAACCCCAAAATACCAAGAATTTTGGAAGATATCATCCTTACAACACAGCTGAGGTCAAAGCTATTTGCTCTACAATAATTTACTACTAAATTTTATCTTAGATTTTCAGTACTATGTACACAATTTAAAATTTAATTACCAATATATGCTGCCTAGTAATATTTTCAAAGTACCTCAATACTTAAAGTTAGTTCTCTCTAACAAAATAGGAAGCTCCTAAAGTGCAGGGACCATTTTCTTTGCTTTCCTGTATTTTCTATAACATAGTGTACTATAAGACACACAGAGGCTTATTTCTAAAAATCAAATCATAACATGTCAATACTAGAAAATACACAATAAAAAAAAAAGAAAATACACAATAAGTTGACAGAAAAAGATCTAATACACATCCATTTAGTACTTATTTTTGTGTCATACATTTGTAGGTTATGAGAGGGAAACTGGTGCACAGTAGATCCTCAATCAATGTTAGGTTAACCAGTGAAAGAGTGAGCTAAAGGTCTTCAAATAATCTTAAAGTCGAAGATTTAGGGTCACAATATAATCTAGAAATAGAACCTATAACCCAAAACAAAAACGCAACCACTTATTATTATAAGTAAATAAAGTCCTAAAATCTGATTCAAAGAAAATCTAATACTAAGCTTATTCCATATTTACTTTTCTTTTTTAATAAAACAGATTTTTCATTCACCAAACAAATGAATTTTTTAAATGCAAAGCACAAAGAAGTTAATAAGCGCTAAAACAAGAATTCACATATTTCATTATCTTATCCGCCTTGTTTTCCCTAGATACCAAGTCTCCTGAAAGACTTTTGATTCAAAGCTCAGCCTCAAAAGCAAAAGATACATTATTATACAAAACACTATTGATAATATCCACAAAAAAGTTATCACTGGGCATAGAAATTGAGGAGCTATCTCTATACTCAATGGAAATTCTGTTTGTGATCCTGAATTACAACTGTTCAAACTCTACAGAATGTTTTATTCAAAATATTTATAGTTTATATTCAATTCATGTTTTTTACAACACAGTTTTTTTCTAATGTTAGTATATGCTTTAGTATTTTTTCCAGCTTTATTGACATGTAACATTGTATAAGTTTAAGGTGATGATTTAATACATGTATATATTGTAAAATGATTAACACAATAAGGTCAGTTAACACATCCATCACCTTTTTTTTTTTTTTTTTTGGTGCTAAGAACATTTAAGATCCACTCTCTTAGCAACTATCAAGTATATAATGCAGTATTAACTATAGTCACCATGCTGTATATTAGATCCCCAGAACTTGGCTTGTAACTGGATATTTACACCCTTTGACCAACATCTCTCCATTCCCCCCCCCACCCCAAACCCTGGCATTCACCATTCTACTCTTTGTTTCTGAGTTCAGCTTTTTTTTTTTTTTTTAAAGATTTTATTTATTTATTCGACAGAGATAAAGACAGCCAGCGAGAGAGGGAACACAAGCAGGGGGAGTGGGAGAGGAAGAAGCAGGCTCATAGCGGAGGAGCCTGATGTGGGACTCGATCCCAGAACGCCGGGATCACGCCCCGAGCCGAAGGCAGACGCTTAACCGCTGTGCCACCCAGGCGCTCCTGAGTTCAGCTTTTTTAGATTTCACATATGTGTGAGATCATAGAGTATGTGTCATTCTCTGTCTGACTTATCTCACTTAGCATAATGCACTCAAGGTCCGTCCACGTTGCTGTAAATGGAAGGATTTCCTTTTTTGTGGCTGAAAAATATTCCACTCTGTATATACACAATTTTTTTATCCATTTAACCACTGAGGGACACATATGATATTGATATTGATATAATCCACTGATTTTAATCAGACTTTCCCAGTTTTACTAGTACTCATTTACGCACAAGTGTGAATGTGTTTGTATGTGTGTAATAAGTGCATACGATTTTATCATCTGTATAGGTTCATATACCTACCGTCACGGTAAAGACAGCTAAATAATTCCAGTGCCACAAAGATTCCTTGTACTGCATGGTCAGATTTAAATAACTATCCAATAATTCTCCTTGTATGGTTTCTAAAAGAGGTAAAAATTCATATACTCACCCATCTGGCTAGAGCTTCTTTGATTGTTGTTGCTTTTGCCTTAAAAGGAGAAGAAACAAGAGTGTCTTTATTGGTATGATTTGTTGATTCAATTTTCATGCAACGATTATTAGCCTTGGCATCTACCATTGAAAAGATTAACTTCTTTCTTTGAGACTTTATATGCAAACAGAGTATTTTAATTTCCTGAAATCAGGATGGTTTATTTAAACGCCTCTCAGAAATTACGGAAATCATGATGTAATGCCCATATACTTCACTCCCACTTGGTTTACAAAAAATATAACTTTCAACATTTGATATTAAAATAGATCATATTTCATTGATTCTAAGATCTACATCTTTTACATTTTTTTTAAAGATTTTATTTATTTATTTGACAGAGAGAGAGAGACAGCAAGAGAGGGAACACAAGCAGGGGTAGTGGGAGAGGAAGAAGCAGGCTCCCAGCAGAGAAGCCTGATGTGGGGCTCGATCCCAGAACGCTGGGATCATGCCCTGAGCCGAAGGCAGACGCTTAACCGCTGTGCCACCCAGGCGCCCCTACATCTTTTACATTTTAACATCTTTGAAATTTGGATGCATTTTACAACCAGGAACAATTTACAATTACTGTGGCCAGGTGGCAGTGGTGATGATCTAGAAAAATATTAACCATTTTATTTCTATACATACATTCTTTCTTATGGTTGCAAAGAATGACATATGATAAGAATCTACATGCCTAAATACATTTAAAAACTGTTAGTAGGTACAAAATAAAAATTATAAGTGAAAAGAAATTACTTCTCTTGGTTTAATTCCAACTTCTTTTATTTTTTTTCTTAGAACATAAAATAACGTTGCACCTTATAATCAATAGTATCTTAGATTCAATTTAATATGACACTTGAAACTTTAAATGTGAGAAAAGGAAGACATCCTTTGAATTACTGCTAGAGTTCAATAAAAAACAAACTCTTAAATAGTAACAAAAGGAAAAGTTTAAAAGTACAGCTAACCCTCCAAAAAGACAGGCATTAGGGACACCAACTTCTCCCCCCCCCAGTCAAAAATCTGAGTATAACTTCTGACTCACCAAAAACTTTACTAACAGCCTACTATTGACCAGAAGCCTTACCAATAACATAAACATTTGATTAATACAGATTTGGCATGTTATATGCATTATATACTGTACTCTTACAATAAAGTAAACTAGAGAAAAGAAAATGTTATTAAGAAAATCATAAGAGGGGTGCCTGCGTGGCTCAGTAGGTTAAGTGTCTGACTCTTAGTTTTGGCTCACGTCATGATCTCAGGGTCGTGAGATCGAGCCCCATATTGGGCTCAGCGTGGAGTCTGCTCAAGATTCTCCCTCCGGGGCACCTGGGTGGCACAGCGGTTAAGCATCTGCCTTTGGCTCAGGGCGTGATCCCGGCGTTATGGGATCGAGCCCCACATCAGGCTCTTCTGCTATGAGCCTGCTTCTTCCTCTCCCACTCTCCCTGCTTGTGTTCCCTCTCTCACTGGCTGTCTCTATCTCTGTCAAATAAATAAATAAAATCTTTAAAAAAAAAAAAAAGATTCTCCCTCCATCTTAGCCCCTCCCCTAGCTCACATGCTCTCTCTCTCTCAAATAAATTTTTAAAAAAAGAAAAAAAAGAGAAAATCATAAGAGAAAATACATTTACAGTATTGCAGTATATTTATTTTAAAAAATCTGCATGTAAGTGGATCAGTGCAGTTCAAACCTATGTTGCTCAACTGTATATGCCATTACGTCTAGAAAGCAAAGACATAGTAATAAATAACCCTTGGGTTAAAAAGTAAACTATAAACTACAGTAAAACAATAAAATAAAAGAAAAAATATCAAAATTTGAGGAATATAACATTTAAAAGGAAACTTACAGTTTCAAATATACTTATTTATTCAAAAATATGAGAAAATAAGAGACCGAAAACAAATAAGCTAAGCATTTGAGATATCTGAAAAAGCATGTCATTGAAAACACAAAGAAGGCTAAAGAAAATACAAAGGAATAACTCAATGAAAAACAGACCTGAAGAAAAAAAAGATTAACAAAACTAAAAGTTGTTTCCTAAATCTCTAGCAAGCCCGATTGAGAAAAAAGAGAGCTGTACAACAAAAACATAGAATCAGAGGAAATAACAGATACCACAAAGATTTAAAACTAAAAATACTATAAGCAGATATATGGTAGTTAAGTTTGAAAACCTAGACAAAGGGGTGCCTGGGTGGCTCAATTGTTAAGCATCTGCCTTCAACTCAGGTCATGATCCCAGAGTCCTGGGATGGAGCCCCACATTGGGCTCCCTGCTCAGCGGGAAGCCTCCTTCTCCCTCTCCCACTTCCCCTGCTTGTGTTCCCTCTCTTGCTGTCTCTCTCTCTGTCAAATAAATAAATAAAATCTTTAAAAAAAAATTGAAAACCTAGACAAAGAATGCATTTCTAGAAAAAACACAAAAATGCCCAACTGTCACAGGAAGAATCAGAAAATCTGAATAGACCAATAATAATCTTAAATATTAAAAAGATAATCAGAGATTTACCCTTATCCTCCTCCCCTACATCTCCAAGCCTAGATAATTTTACAAGTAAATTCTGCCAAGTTTTCAAGCAACAGATATAGCCTGTTAGACAAGTTGTTTCAGAAACCAGAAAAGGAGGGAAAGCTGCCAATTTATTTTATGAGGCTAGAATAACCTTGATGTCATAACCAGATAAGAGGCCCTCTTTACTTCTCAACACAGATTTGAAAATCCTAGATACAACATTAGAACTCCAAAGCCAATGGTGAATAATAATCGTGATCAAGAATAGCTGATCCCAGGAGCATAAGAATTGTTTAAAAAAAAATGTACAAATGTAAATCATCTATTAATGCATGAAAGGGGGGAAATCACATTTATTTCAGTAAGTGAAGAAAAAGTACTTTACAAAATAGTTCTACATCTGGGGCGCCTGGGTGGCTCAGTCAGTTAAGCGTCTGCCTTCAGCTCAGGTCATGATCCAGGGACCCAGGGATAGAGCCCTCCCTCTCCCACAGTCTGCTTCTCCCTCTCCCTTTCCGTCTCCCTCTGTCGGCCACTCCCCCTGCTTGTGTGCTCTCTCTTTCTCTGTCAAATAAAAAATAAAATCTTTAAAAAAAGTAAAGTTCTACATCTAATATTAAAAGCTCTCAACTAAAAGTTACAGGGAAATTCCCTACTTGATAAAAGCTACATACCAAAAAGGTATAGCAAACACACACTTAATGAAGAAATTCATTCATTTCAGTAAATATTCATTAAGTGTCTACTATGTATGAAACATACTTTTACATGCTTGGGATATACCAATGAACAAAACAAAGATCCCCACCTTCATGTAACTTCCATCTACTGGTGAGAGACAGATGGTAAATAATATATTTAATAACTAAATAAATTATATAGTATATTAGAAGGTGACAATTACTAAGGAAAAAGAAAATACAAAAACAAAAATGCTGAATTTGGTAAGAGTTATCAGGATATGTGTCTATGTGTGTAGAGTATGTTTATTTTAAATACAGTGGTCAAGAAGGGCCAAATTGGGAAGATAACACTAGAAGTATTCTCTTTAAGATCCCAAATACATCAAAGGTCCCTACTATCATTGCTGTTGTTTAACATGGTACAAGAAATCTTTATCAATGCTATAATAAAAGAAAATACAAATTGGAATGATTAAAAGGAAGAAATAAAACTCACTATGCACACATGATCATCTACATAGAAAACACAATAGAATAAACTGACAAATAGAACAAACGGAATTCAGCAAGTGAAGAACACTGTTGGGAGAGTTAACATAAAAGCTGGGAGAATTTTCAACATAAAACCAACAAAAGACTAATATAGAATATAGAAGGAACTCCTAAAATTCAAAAAACAAAAAAAAAATGGAAAAAGTTAGCAAAAAATATAAACAGAGAATTCACAGAAACTGAAATCCAGTATCATAAGGTGTTGGAACTCACTGAAAATCAGAAAAAAAGCAGAGCAAAACAATGCAATACTAAAATACATCCTCAGATTGGCAAAAGTTAGAAATCTGGTGAGAATGTAGAACTCTCATGCATTACTGAGGGAAGTAAAAACCAGCAGAGCCAGGGGTGCCAGTCAGCAGAGCATGCAACTCTTGATCTCAGGGTGGTGAGTTCAAGACCCATGTTGTGGGTAAAGCTTACTTAAAATCAAAACAAAACAAAACTAGCAGAGCCATTGTGGAAAGCAGTCTGACAATGCCTAGGGAAATTAAGTATGCATAGGCCCTATGACTCCGAAATCCCACTTCTGGGTAGATTTCCCAGAAAAATCCCTTTATGGGTCCATGAAAAGACACATGTAAGAATACTTTCAAATTGGAAGCAATCTGGTTGCCTACAAGTTGGTTTATGAGGTTACAAGTTCCCGTATAGATATAAGGAGTCAAAAACTGAAAGGCCTAAAGGACCAGTGGACATCTTTAATGGGTAAAGCTGGCCATATAAAGAGGACAACCTCTACTCTGGCATTAGAAAACAGCTGACAGGTGGGACTTGTGACAAGATTTCTTCAAATATTAAAACTCCATTATTGAAAATAACACCCTTATTTTATGTACTATTAAGAAAGAAAAGATGCAGCCAATTATATGACACTATCATATTTTAGTAACACAAAAATGGGGTGAAAATGTGTCCAGTGGTGAAATATGGTATTTCTGATTTTTCAGAGAGGCCATAAATCTGGGTTTTGATGTGAAATACAATCATTTAAAGACAATGGAAGCTAAGGGTTTTTTTAAAATAAAGATTTTATTTATTTATTTGAGAGGGAGAGAGAGCGCAAGAGCAGGGGGAGGGAGAAGCAGACTCCCTGCAGAGCAGGTAGCCCTCCTCTGGGCTGGATCCCAGAATGTTGGGATCAAGACCTGAGCACGGCAGATGTTTAACTGACTGACCCACCCAGGCAACCCAGAGGCTAATGTTTTGTTAATTAAAAAACTATGTTGGCCTGATTTCTGGAGGGCTCTGGAACTACCAGTTTCCAGCCTTAGCTAACTTCATCTAATTATTGGTTCTGATTTTCTATTTGAAGATTTTCTGTAATTCTCATGGTTTATGCTTTCAGAATCATTTAGGGGTGATTATTTCTTCACCTGAATATAAACCTAGGTTCCAGAACTTTCTACTTTCTTTGGCAGTGGTTTTCAGCTAAATGACTATGGAATAGAGTAAGGAAAGTGTGGGGGGAAAACTACTTTTAAAAGAGTGGTATTTAATCTTGTGGTTGAGGGCAGGCATGACTTCGTCATCATTTCAATTTCCTGGGCTCAATTTCTGCCCACTTAAACAGCACTGGAATCACAAAAAGAAGACAACTAATTATACTTATTCTTCATAAACATCTCCATCCGGCAAGACAATCACATACATTGCTAAACAACTTTGACTGGGTCTGTAATCCACCAAAAACATCCCTCTTCAAACTACTAGGTGGAACTACCAAATCTGTAAGCGCATTTTAAGTAGGCGTTGAGGAGCATCAGTAGGTAAAATCACTACTTCATAAAGGGCTTTGATTGGATAGATGACTGATAGATGTCAAATCCAAGGTAGCAGTGTTTCTCAAAGTGTGGTGGGACACCCTCCAATTTTAGAATCACTTGAGGTGCACTGTCGAAATGCACATTCCTGAATCCCATTATATTAAAAATTAATAATCTGCATTCCAACAAGCTCAATCTTCAGCCAACTATATTTGTGCATACTTAAATTTGAGAAACGTTGTCCTAATATATTCTATCGGAGTGGGCTTTACAACGTTACCTAATAACTGCACTTACAGTCATTCAGAGGACAACCTGGGCACCTCACAGGTTAGAAATACTGCTGCACTCGGTGTTACACTCCTCTCGTAACAGCTCCCCGCGCCCCATCTCGCCAGGGGGAAAATTACTTCTATGTACAGAAATATCCTTATTCACACTCTGCCTTCCATCACCTTTCCCACCCTAATCCGCTCTTTTTCGAGAAATTCCTGCTCTTTGCGCTCCCTTTCTCTGTCCGAGTCCCTCCACATGAACCCAACCTCCAATCCGCCCCAGGCCGCCCTCATCCCAGACCACCCCGTGCCAGGGCTTCTCTTTCGCCTCAGGCCTCAACTGCACAGCTAGCGTCCGTTACCGGCTTCCTTCCGCTGATTGAGAACCCCCCCGACCCTCAACACGCCACAGTCACTCTTTTCCACCTCCAATCTCCTCTCCTCTTTGACTATGAGGCCTAGAGAGTACTCACCATTCCGGCCGTTGCTACTGTCACTGCTCTGGTTGCTAGGGCCCGCCGAGGTTAGTGCGCATGCGCACTTCTCGGAGCCCTCCAAGGATCCCACCCCCGGCAGCGGTCCTTTCTCTCCGCCCTCAGGGTGGTGCGTGCGGGGCATTGTGGGACCGCGCGGTAACAGCGTCGGTCCTCCCGCCGGTCGGCCGCTTGCCTCCCAGCCCCGGCAGCGGGGATGCGAGAGTTTAACCGCGCAGAGTGGTCAGGAGATGCTTTCTACTGAAAGCAATTTCAGCTGATCTGCAGTGACGTACCTGCCTAAAGTTTAAAGCCTCGCTCTAGTATTGCCCTTCCCATAAAATAACTTTAAAAATTCCCTTCTCCTGCAGCTTGCCCCTCCGCGTCCTTCTCTTTATCACCTGCTGTAATTCGCCTGCAGTCCGACTGAAAATAAATTCAGCTGAATTTCCTCGGTTGCCTTCCCCCAAACCCTCCCGGGAGCCAGAGGCGAATGAAAGCATAAATTGCTGGTTTTATATAACTGGGGTGTCTTCCCGCTCCCCTCCCCTCCTCCTATTAAATTAGACAAAAATTGTAAAAATATTGAGTTACGAGGGGTATGGAGAAATGCGGAGGCGTATATACATTGCTGTTTATAATTGACACAACCTTTCTGGAGAGCTAGCTGTTGGCAATAGTATTTAAAGCTTTAAAAACGTGTGCACCTCTGTGACCCAGCAATTCCACTTCTAGGACTTCATCCTGAAGAAATAATCAGACAAGTGTACAGAGATTTATGTTCAAGGTTTTAATAGCAAAAAGAAAAACAAACTAAATGTCAACGAAAAAAAAAAGAGTTGGTATTATCAAACATCCAAACGATGAAATAATATACTTCCATTAAAAATGTAGCTGAAATGCATCTATTCACATGCAGTCATGATGTACTAATTTAAAATGCAAGTTACCAAACAAAGTAGTTGGTATAATCTTCTTAAAAATGATATACTGCAGGGGTGTCTGGGTCGCTCAGTCCGTTAAGCCTCTGACTCTTGATTTTGGCTCAAGTCATGATCTGGGGTGGTGGAGCTCATCCTGGGCATGGCTCCTGCTTGGGATTCTCTCCCTCTCCCTCTCCCTCTGCCCCTCCTCCCACTTGTGCACACACACACACATTCTCTCTCTCAAATAAATAAATCTTAAAAAATTATAAACTGTAACATACATTTGTACGTAACATATATCTAAAAGAATATTATGAGGGTCTAATGTTTGCTGCAGATTGAATTGTGTCCCCACCCCACTCAAATTCATATGAAGTTCTTTTTTTTTATTTTAAGATTTTATTTATTTATTCAACAGAGATAGAGACAGCCAGCGAGAGAGGGAACACAAGCAGGGGGAGTGGGAGAGGAAGAAGCAGGCTCATAGCAGAGGAGTGGTGTTCGATCCCATAACGCCAGGATCACGCCCTGAGCCGAAGGCAGACGCTCAACCGCTGTGCCACCCAGGTGCCCCCATATGTTGAAGTTCTAACTCCAGTGTGACTGTATTTGGAAAGAGGGCTGTTGAGGTAATTTCAGTTAAATGAGGCCATAAGAGTGGGGCCCTAACCTAATATAACTAGTGTCCTTATAAGAGGAATAGACATGCTAGGAGTGGTGGTCACAGAGGAAAGGCCATCTAAGGACACAGTAAGAAGATGGTCACCTGCAAGTCAACAAGAGAAGCCTCACCCAAAAATAACACTGTCGGCATCTTGATTTTGGAATTCCAGCCTCCAGTACTGTGAGGAAATAAATTTCTGCAGTTTAAGCCACCCAGTCTGTGGTATTTTGTTATGGCGGCCTGAGCAGACTAATACAGGGTTCATTTTGCTTCTCTATTTTCTGATTATTCAGCAATGTGGGGGGATATATATATTCAAGACCTGAGCTGAGATCAAGAGTCTGACACTTAACCAACTAAGCTATTCGGGAGCTCCTGTAATGTGGATATTTTAAATTTTGAAATAACAAATTCCATTTTGAAAAAGGTAATTTAATCATATTTATTAAAAAACAGGAAAAACTAAGTTGTTTATTAAAGAAAATTAAAATTATCCCATTCATAGGGATGCCTGGGTGGCTCAGTTAGTTAAGCATCTGCCTTTGGTTCAGGTCATGATCTCAGGGTCCTGCGATCGAGAGTCCCTCATAGGGCTCCTTGCTCAGGGGGCAGCCTGCTTCTCCCTCTGCCTGCCACTCCCCTTGCTTGTGCTCTCTCCCTGACAAATAAATAAATAAAATATTTTTAAAAAATAAAAATTAAAAAAAATAAAATGGGTATTCATAATATATCCAGACTTTTTCTTGTAGTGTTTTGTTTTGTTTTGTTTCAGAACTCCACACCTCTGCACCTCTCCAAACTAGAATTTTTCCCTGCCAATATCTCAACCAGTTTTGTTGATGTGGCTGAAATGGGAATCTAATCCTCGAACATATCTTATAACCTAACAGAGTATACTTTTACTAAAAACTGTGGATTACATCATAAGGCATTGGCATTAAAGGTGAAATATCATTAGTAAATCAATTTTATCTCCATGCTTTCTCAGAATGTTACTTTTCCTTCCTGGTCATCGGAAGAGTAAACTTTGACCATGAATATGTCTTATTTACCTCTATATAAACTATTTACCGCTATATAAGCAGACATTTGCTGAGTTTCAGATTCTCAAAGGTTAAAAACATTCACACAGGAAAAGAATTGTATAACTTGGATCCTTTCTTTTTAATCCTGCAAAATGGCAAAATAGATTCAAAAAGCTGGTTACCAGAGACTACGACTTTGGCTCTACTTGCTCTTGCTGCAGGCCTAGAAGAAAGTTAAGAGAAAGTTTAAAAATATTATTGAAACACGTTCCCCAAATTCAGAAAATCTGGCAGACCTGTTGAAAAGTAAAGGTAAAATAGTGTGAAATGATAGCAAACCAAATGTTAATGAATCTTTAATTTTTTTTAATGTTTTTTTATTACATTATGTTAGTCACCATACAGTACATCCCTGGTTTCTGATGCAAGGTTCGATGATTCATTAGTTGCATATAACACCCAGTGCACCATGCAATATGTGCCCTCCTTACTACCCATCACCAGTCTATCCCATTCCCCCACCCAGGAATCTTTAATTTT
>NW_024425008.1:26546653-26697544 GCF_017311325.1 Ursus maritimus
TTTTTTTTAATAGGTTCCACACCAGGCATAGAGACCAATATGGAGCTTGAACTCACCACCCTGAGATCAAGACCTGAGCTGAGATCAAGAGTCTGACACTTAACCAACTAAGCTATTCGGGAGCTCCTGTAATGTGGATATTTTAAATTTTGAAATAACAAATTCCATTTTGAAAAAGGTAATTTAATCATATTTATTAAAAAACAGGAAAAACTAAGTTGTTTATTAAAGAAAATTAAAATTATCCCATTCATAGGGATGCCTGGGTGGCTCAGTTAGTTAAGCATCTGCCTTTGGTTCAGGTCATGATCTCAGGGTCCTGCGATCGAGAGTCCCTCATAGGGCTCCTTGCTCAGGGGGCAGCCTGCTTCTCCCTCTGCCTGCCACTCCCCTTGCTTGTGCTCTCTCCCTGACAAATAAATAAATAAAATATTTTTAAAAAATAAAAATTAAAAAAAATAAAATGGGTATTCATAATATATCCAGACTTTTTCTTGTAGTGTTTTGTTTTGTTTTGTTTCAGAACTCCACACCTCTGCACCTCTCCAAACTAGAATTTTTCCCTGCCAATATCTCAACCAGTTTTGTTGATGTGGCTGAAATGGGAATCTAATCCTCGAACATATCTTATAACCTAACAGAGTATACTTTTACTAAAAACTGTGGATTACATCATAAGGCATTGGCATTAAAGGTGAAATATCATTAGTAAATCAATTTTATCTCCATGCTTTCTCAGAATGTTACTTTTCCTTCCTGGTCATCGGAAGAGTAAACTTTGACCATGAATATGTCTTATTTACCTCTATATAAACTATTTACCGCTATATAAGCAGACATTTGCTGAGTTTCAGATTCTCAAAGGTTAAAAACATTCACACAGGAAAAGAATTGTATAACTTGGATCCTTTCTTTTTAATCCTGCAAAATGGCAAAATAGATTCAAAAAGCTGGTTACCAGAGACTACGACTTTGGCTCTACTTGCTCTTGCTGCAGGCCTAGAAGAAAGTTAAGAGAAAGTTTAAAAATATTATTGAAACACGTTCCCCAAATTCAGAAAATCTGGCAGACCTGTTGAAAAGTAAAGGTAAAATAGTGTGAAATGATAGCAAACCAAATGTTAATGAATCTTTAATTTTTTTTAATGTTTTTTTATTACATTATGTTAGTCACCATACAGTACATCCCTGGTTTCTGATGCAAGGTTCGATGATTCATTAGTTGCATATAACACCCAGTGCACCATGCAATATGTGCCCTCCTTACTACCCATCACCAGTCTATCCCATTCCCCCACCCAGGAATCTTTAATTTTCTAAACAAGAATGTGGGTTGAATAAAAGAGAAAAAAATGTCACATTTAACAGATGATTAGCGATTGAGCAAAACAGTTCAAATTACATACTCTAAAATTAAAAAAAAAGATTAAGACCTTAAAGCCTAAGAGAGTCATTAATTCTTAAGGTTATTTAGACAGTCAAAAGGTTTATCCGTTCAAATTAGAATGAGCATTCTAACAAATTTCAATAGTCAATTTCCCAGATTATTATTCTCATTATAGTTATTTGATAAAAAGCCAATTTCTCCCCTCACGATGTTTTTGGTCCTTTTTTTTTTTTTTTTAAGTCTTTTAAAAATCTTACATGAATGGGGCACCTGGGTGGCTCAGTTTGTTAAACCTCTACCTTAGGCTCAGGTCGTGATCCCAGAGTCCTGGGATAGGAGCCCCACAAAGGGCTTCCTGCTCAGCAGAGAGCCTGCTTCTGCCCTCCCCTTGTGCTCTTGCTCTCTCTCTCAAATAAATAAGTAAAATATTTTAGGGATGCCTGAGTGGCTCAGTCAATTAAGCGTCTGCCTTCGGCTCAGGTCATGATCCCAGGGTCCTGGGATTGAGTCCTGCATCAGGCTCCTTGCTCAGTGGGGAGGCTGCTTCTCCCTCTGCCTGCAGCTCTCTCTGCTTGTGCTCTCCCTTTCTCCCTCTGGTAAATAAATAAATAAAATATTTAAAAATAAATAAATAAATAAAATAAAATCTTTTAAAAAATAAATCTTACATGAATAACCCAAAAATCAGGAAGTAATACATATGTGTGTGTATATAAATATATATATGTAAAGTATGACATGTATACTCTCTTGTTGATGTTAATAACTTGAAACATGTATTAAATTTTTTAAATAATGTTAATTTGGGGGAGGGGAACTCTTATTACTACAAATTAGGGTGACAACACTTCATCCTCTGCCAAGAGCCCAAAATATAGTTCTGACCACAAGATCCACTGATCAACCAAAATCAAAGGCTGATAATTAATACTTTACTCTTTCNCTTCAATTATGTGGAAGAAAAAAACCTAAACCAAAACTAAATCATGAGAAGGCCAGAACTTTTAACATCTTCTAATTCCACACATATTTTTAAAGTTTAAAATCAAATCTCAGAACTTCAGTTAAAATTATTTTAATAAATTAAGGCTCATCCACAAATTGCAATTAAATTTTGGTAAGGGTGGTGGAAAGTGGAAGGGATGAACTTTGTCTTTCCCTCAGATAATTACATTGTCTGCTTGTGTAATTATCAACTTGGGAGGAGAACTGGAATGTGCCTATTTTTAAATATATTTTTGAAACAAAGCGTGAAGAAAAGTTTTTAAACTACTAATACAGAGATAATGGAATTGTAGAGAATCCATGTTTCTCAGTAATTGGCTGGCAGTTTTAAAGCAAGTGTTTTAGGATTTCTAACTTGCTTTAAAGATCCTAGCACAGGAGATAACTAGAAAAAAAGTATCAAAACCTGATTAATAAGAGAAAGGCTTCTATGACTTCAGTCTACCACAAATTAGCCTCTGAGTCATCTTGTTAGAATTCACTCCAGCCTCTATTATGAGAAAGTTATCATAGCTCAGTGGCTCCTCATCATAAAACCAGGGACCTATATTCATGTATTCACCCCTGTTCAAAACAGTTTTATAACCTCTGGGACACATAATAGCAAACTAATTATCATACACCCATTTTTAAAAACCTTTAGAAGTACAGGTAACAGAGAGGGTAGGTGGGAAGGGAGGGTAAATGACAGATTGAAAACTGGTTTTTGCTTAGCAATTACCTTGAATTCAAGCTCAAACAAACCAAACATGGAGAAACATGGATAGTAACCAAAGTTACAGGCTCTGATGAATTTAAAGCAAGTATTCTTACTTCTTTTAAAAGCTTGCAGATGCCCACGAGAAGTCCAGATTTCAGTCATCACTTGTTAAAAATATGCAATCTATCCCTTCATTCGTTCTGCATATATTCTAAACTTAACCATCCGGTTTGTTAGACTTTACCCCAGATGCAAGTGCAAAAGCTCCAAGATCTTCTTCCAAGACTCAATCTGAGCAACAGCATGAGCTTTGAGCTGTCCACCTCCCAAAACACGCACTCCCAACACGGGATCCAGGGATACAGAGAAAAAAGCGCTGTAGGGGGGATCTATTCTGTGGCCAGCATTAGGGTAGCTTAAAAGAGTGAAATTTGTCTTCCCATGCTCTGTGAGGTGCTTCACAGCTATGTCCACATAAACAGAACTCTTCCAATGCCTGTCATCCTCTCCGACTATGAAAAGGAAATGGGCATTGGCTTTTTCAAGGGGGATATGGCTTTCCCTGTAGGCTGGGTCCAAGGGGTCCTCCAGTGCTTCTGTAACATCGTAAACCCCTGAATCCATGGCAGAGATTTTGTCTAGGTTAAAAGGCAGTCCTGGCAGGATGAAGCTACCACCTCTAAGGGCAGTAGTTGTGTTACAGCTGCGGCCGTGGATGCTCACAACTGCAGCTATATTTGGGAGAAAGCTAGCCATGGAAAATGCCAACTCTGCCCCTTTGCCAGAACCAATCACTCCAATGCTTGGACCTTTACCCTAGAGATTGAAGAAAGAAAAGACAAACAGGGAGAGAGAGAGAGAGAAAGAAAAAGCATGATTGTTAATGGCGTCTTTGCAAAGCCTTCAATAAAGGAAAAGCATATATGTATTTACCAGACAGCTTATTTATTCATTTCTTTATCCTTTTATTAATTCCTTCAACAGGTATTTGTTATAATTTTCCAGCCCATTAGTACTGCTTTCTCTACTCACTCTCTCCTGGCCCTAAGAAGTTAATTTTTTTTTTTTAAGATTTTATTTATTTATTTGACAGAGACAGCCAGCGAGAGAGGGAACACAAGCAGGGGGAGTGGGAGAGGAAGAAGCAGGCTCATAGCGGAGGAGCCTGACGTGGGGCTCGATCCCAGAACGCTGGGATCACGCCCTGAGCCGAAGGCAGACGCTCAACGACTGAACCACCCAGGCGCCCCCTAAGAAGCTAATTTTAAATACATTTCTCTCTACAGTCCCACTCACCTTTGGGTGACTTTGCACAAATTTAGCTGCCTCTTCATAGCCAAAACGTGGCAAAGCCAGAGTAGCAAAACCTCAACAAGCCAGGAGACTAGCCTAAGATTCATTTAATCCTCCATCACCAAACATATCAATCAAGCCAGGAAAAGGACCATCTCCTATAAACTAGGAAGAGGATTAATCTGGGATTAGATGACAGGACATTTAATGAACTATGATACCTAGCTAATATTTTCTAAAGCAAATTCTAATTGTATAATTTATATTTTTTTAAAAAACATTTTTATTATTTTCTAGCTTAAAAATTTTTTTAAATATTTTTCCCTGTTTTAAAACATTCACCTAGTTGCTTTGAAAAAAAAATGTTTTGGCTGAAATATGTTTATTGTTGTGGCTGAAACAGATACTTCTTTTGGCTATTTGGAAGTTATAAATGTAAGAATGTTTTTATCTTTTTTTCTATGAAATGAATTAAAATATGAAAATTTGCACCAAAGATATGGAAAATGTTTTGTTTTGAAGTGTAAATCCTGATTAAGCAAACAGTTCTGGCAGCCTTTAAGTTATGAACATATAATACCATTTAAAAATCCAACTTTAGGGGCGCCTGGGTGGCACAGCGGTTAAGCATCTGCCTTCGGCTCAGGGCGTGATCCCACCATTATGGGATCGAGCCCCTCATCAGGCTCCTCCGCTATGAGCCTGCTTCTTCCTCTCCCACTCCCCCTGCTTGTGTTCCCTCTCTCGCTGGCTGTCTCTATCTCTGTCGAATAAATAAATAAAATCTTAAAAAAAAAAAAATCCAACTTTAAAGGGCCCTTTGAGTTCTCAATAAGCTTAAGATACAAAGTCACCAAAATCCCAAAGTAAACAAAGTTTATGCTATTTTAAAGGTCTCACGATGCTGTAATATAAAATGAACAATATGTGTGGTGTAGGGGCCAAGGGCAGGCTGCCTCTAGATTAACTACTTGGGTATATAAAGACTATTTTGAGTTTGAAGGGGTCCAGGGGAGTTCCCCCTCAGAATATGCCACTTTTGGCATGTGGACTATTTTGAGCTGAGGCAAACTGAGACCCTGCAGGCTCAAGAGAAACTTTCCCCTCCCTTAACAACATGAAAAAAAAAAAAATCCAAATCGAGCGTCTTTTGCAGGATAAGGGTTATTAACAGAGATAAAATGTATCTGAGTGACCCATCTGTACGGCAGGACAAAAATCTAATTTCCAACCATCTGCTCTTCTTATTGCCCTGTGAATTGCATTCCTTCCCTTCGAAGTCCTAGACCCCTAACTTTTCCTCCTTAGTTCAGGATGATGTACATACCTCATTTTGCCTGACTGTCTTTGGAATTTCCATGTTTGTGTGGATTCCCCGAAAATAGAAATTTGAATTTAATCTTCTCCTATTAATCTGTCTCATGTCAATTTGATTCTTAATCCAGCTAGAAGGACCTTGAAGGGGACAGGAAATTCTTGCTCCCTCACAGTGGAGAGGGAGTAAAATGTCTAACTATTTCCTTCTAATGTTGATGTTATTTCTCTTTCAACATTCCGATTGTAGATTACGTTATTCATTCACCATTCCAAAAGAAGACTGTCTCAGCCAATTGCCTCCTAGTATTTTTCAGATATGTTCTTCCGTGTTAGTCCAATAAAAGTCCCAGATTAATCTATAAGAACAGATTAAGAGGCAAGAACATTAGAATATAAACCAAACTAAGAGATCTAAAATTCCAATACCAAAGGCCGTTTCTAAATTTTCAAATCTAGAAACAAGTTAAGGCACATCTAGTCACCAAAATGAAAGCCAGGGTGTAGATACTAAGGTCATGATTTGTACAGGTTGGTTTTTTCTTAACATTCAGATATCTTGGCATATCTTGAGCTGCTCTTTTTAAAATAAGATAAATCTCGGGGCGCCTGGGTGGCACAGCGGTTAAGCATCTGCCTTTGGCTCAGGGCGTGATCCCGGCGTTATGGGATCGAGCCCCACATCAGGCTCCTCCGCTGTGAGCCTGCTTCTTCCTCTCCCACTCCCCCTGCTTGTGTTCCCTCTCTCGCTGGCTGTCTCTCTCTCTGTGTCTAATAAATAAATAAAATCTTAAAAAAAAAATAAAATAAAATTAGATAAATCTCAAACATCTCGGGACTCAGGATTACTTCCAGAAAGCCTAAAGCAAACCATGAAAAAGACATAACACACAGATCCTCAAATTATTCCAGCGATAGATTTTTCCAACCACAGGTTTACCACATTAAAATAACTGAGAATCTGTTTATTTTGTTTCAGGTCAGTAATTGGATTCCCAGTATGTAAATTTGCTAGGCCCTTATAGGCTCTTAAGGAAAAAAAAAAAAGCCCACCCACCCTCAACTATGAAAACGTTTTCAATCTCTCATTTAAAAGATTCTTAGTTGTTCCTAAGGATCCTGAGAGTGAGAGCAGAAAATAAGCCAGACTGGTTTTTAAAAATAAAAACCTATTTCACTCATTCACTCAGCCCCTGTTTGTGGTCAGAGTTTGGCTCTCAAAGAATTTGAATACACCCTGATTTTAGCACCATCTAGCTGTGTGATTTGGCTAAAACACTTTAGGACTCAGTTTTCTCTTTTATCAAATAAAGAAATCGTTCTTTGATCTATGAAATGTGCAACAGAACAGTTTCCTCACCATGATGAAGATCTCCAAGGAATTAGAGTATGTCAGAAAATAACATCAAAAAGGTCATCGGTATCCTAACGTGAAACCAGTATTTAAAAAGTGAACAATGTATGTAATAGGACTTCAGTTATGTTGGAGCCTGAACGGGTAAAAGATTTGTATCCACTATTCTCGTCATTTTTACAAGAAATAACTGGAAAAGTCAAATTAACACGAAGCTCTACCTACTGCAGAGGCAAACAAATACTTAACGCTGGCAACTGTACAGCAACGTCATGCTTGCATAGCAAAGATGCTCGCAAGGACTAGCGTCGGCCTCCCTAGGACTTTAAGGGGGGGGGGGGGCAGCTGGCAGAAAAGAGGTCCCCGAGCAGGTTAAATTTAAATCCCAGTCACCATTTAGGAGAGTGACTGTCCCACCTGGCATCTAGGGCGACAAAATAAAGCAATTAAGGCGCCCGTTTTGTTTTCAGCAGATAAATCAGCCGGCAAAGCAGGCCAGCTTTCCTAAATCGATCCTCTAAGTCCATGCAAAGCCCTCTACGGAAAAGACCTCAGGCACCGGGGGCAGCAAGAAGACGCCCCGAAGGCGGCCGGCCCGCAGGCGAGCACCGCGCAGCTCGGGGCTGGAGAACCAGCGCTGCACCTGGGCGGAGGCCAGCGCCGGGCCCAGCGGCACCGCCGGCTACCCCGGCGCGGCGCGTGGTGGACGGTCACCTCCACTTCGAGGGGGCTTTTCATCACGCCCCTCGGCATCTGGTTGAAGCAGGGATCCTCCGAGCCGACCCGCGTGAGGCGCCACAGGAGCCCCATGGGCTCCACGTGGACCCGTGAACTCGCCGCCCAGAGCCCGGTCCCTGGCCAGGTCCAAGCCCCCGCGGCCGTCCGCCTCGTAGGGGGCCAGCGAGTGGAAGAGGCGGCCTCGGCAGCTGCCGGCGACGCCCGCAGGGTCACCCGCTGCCTCGGGCCTAAGCCTCCACTTGAATGTTCAGGAGCTCCTAGGTCAGCCCAGTCTTAGGCGTGACGGTCAGGGTCGCAGCGTTCTGGGAGAGAGGGGCCGATGTGGACATCGACCTCCGGAGCAGGAGTGGGATTCCGGGGGTTCGGAGCACGGCCTGGGCTGCCCTCCACATGGCCCCGGGATCTTCGCGTCTTTGATTCCGGCCAAAGAGACAGGCCGGGCGGCGGCCAGCGCAAGAGTCCGAGCTCCTGGCCCCGCTCCGCAGAGCAGGAGGGGGGCGGGCGGGACCGGGGGCGGGACGACCGAGCGGGGCGGGGTGGGGCGCCGGGAGAGGCGTGGCCCAGTGGCGCCTCCGCGGGTCGTGAGGGCAGGGCCCCAGCTGGTCCCGGGGGCGCCACTCAGCAGAGGGCTCCAAGAAGAGGCGACGTAGGAGGGCCCGGGGTCGGTCATGGTTTTGGGGTCCCCGTAGTGGGACCTCTTTAAAGAGGCAGGAGCTCATCCCCAGCCAAGCGCTCCACGCGGCGAGGGAGAGAAGTTACCGATCTGACGGAATGCTGGCCGGTCTCTTTCTTTAAAGTCCATTCCTGGCCACCAGGGGTCACGATTCCCTAAGCCTCGTCGAAGGAGGCTACCTGTAAGAGGCTTCTGCCAAATCCCTTCCTTGCAATTATTTTTGCCTGGGTCTAAGAAAGACTGCCAAGGTTAAAGTGTAAACGTTTTAGGTGAGGCAGCACTACAGATGTATACACTATGGAAATAACCTCTTGGGGCCTGGCTCAAGTATTAAAAATGTGTTTTTATATGCAGAAAAAACACACATCATGACCTTTTTTTTTTCCCCAAGGAAAAGGCATGGGACTCACAAAATAAAACCATAATTTTTCCATTCAAACAAATATTTGTATGTACATGCCTATAAAATGGTTCTGGAAGGGTATACTTCAAATTGATAACTGTAATCAGCCCTAGGAGAAGCCTGGAATAGGGTAATAAATTAAGAGGGTTAAATTTAATCTGTGACTCTCACGTCCAACCTCAGAATGCAAGTACAAGTACAAAGTTCTGGAATCCAGCACCTCGGAGAATCTCAGAGTTGGAAGGCACCCACAAGGCACTTCTTCCCTCTCTCTTAGGATCTTTCAACTTGGAATCCCCACTTCGATTTTCTAAGACCCATTATTTCTCTGTAATGAAATTTAAACGTCATGTGTTTTAAAAGATAAATAGATAATTTTTTAAATGTTTCACCTGGATTATCTAATTTAATCACAACAGCCCAGAGAGGTAGTTTGTTATTATCATTATATTATCCCCATTTTATCGGTGAGAAAACGGACGCTTAGAGAGGTTAATAACTTACCCAAGGTCACCCAGGTAATAAGTAGTGCAGCCTGGAATTTATATCGACCGTGGAGGCAGCGTTGAGGATACCACCATTTACGTTACTTAATGTTCCTTAGCGTGACGACCTTTGGAAGAAATTGATGGCTAAGCTTTGCTTTTATGTTACGAATGCTGTATTTTGTGTAACTGATTAGGTTTCCTTCTTTGCATAAGCCATTGGAAAGCATATGACTGAATGAGTGACCCAGTCAAGGCAAGTATATAGGACTTCATAATAAGGGCTATTGCGTTAGCCTCTTTTCTGGCTTCATTTCATGGATACCTATTCTCTTCCTTCCTTCTAAGTCACAATTACCATATTTGAGGTAGCTTTTCAACAACCTGAAATTCCTTTTGAAATCTTAGAAACAGGTGCCTATATATAAAGTTAACTCTCAGGGGAAGGTGACCAAATATGTTTAGTCAGTGCAGGAGATTTCTAGGCTACTTTATCAGTAAGGAAGAAATCGAGGTGGAGAGCTGTCCGTATACGTAGAAATTTAGTACCTGGAGATGGTTAGTTGTAATCCTCATGCTTAGCTCCTGGGGCTACCTTTTGGCCCTCACTTCTCTCATACCCCCAGCCATGTTCCTTATAACTTCTTCCTGTCATCCCCCATCCCAAAGGCATCTGGACTGTAGCAGTGAGTGTAGTAACTCACCTGGCAGTGAGTTAACAGAGGCTCCAAGAACTCACATCATCGTAAATCATTATACTACATAATGAATAACTACACTCAACACATATTTTTAGCAATTGGTCAAAACTAAGTTACCTCTAAGGAACCTTTCTTTTCATTAGTTAAGAACTAATGGGCAGTTGTTTGGATAGACCGAAACTAGCCAAAGATTTTGTATGTGCCCAGCAAACCCTGTGATGTGTCTCAGGAAAATTTGTTTGCACTCGGGGAGGACCCTCTCTCTGGTCTCTTATGAATCTAGATAGTGCTCAGTACCTTGTAATGACGTGAGGCAGACTGATCCCAGTACTTCCCAGCAGGATGGTAACAGGAACGGATGATGCTGGCAGGAAGTCTAATTGGGCAGGTATAAAAGGACATCCGAGGATTAAGGCAGGGGCCCGCAGGGTGGAGTCTTAAAGATCTGTTATACTGGGGCGCCTGGGTGGTGCAGTCGGTCAGGCATCTGACTCTTGGTTTTGGCCTCAGGGTTGTGGGATCAAGCCCTACCTTGGGCTCCATACTGGGTGCAGAGTCTGCTCGAGATTCTCTCTCCCTCTCCCTCTGCCCCTTCTCCTCCTGCTCCCTCTTTCCCTCNCAAATTAATGGGGGAAAAAATTAGTTAGAGGGGCAACTGGGTGGCTCAGTCAGCTAAGCGTCTGCCTTTGGCTCAGGTCATGATCTCGGAGTCTTGGGATTGACTCCCATGTCCTGCTCCCTGCTCACCGGGGAGTCTGCTTTTCCCTCTCCCTCTACCCCTCCCCTCCTTGTGCACGCACTATAGCGCTCTCTCTCTCTCTCTCAAATAAATAAAATCTTTTTAAAAATCAGTTATATCAGTATATCAATACAGTTTTGCTTACAATAAATTTTGCTGTAAAGAATTCAGCTTTACTTTGTGAAGTAAATGTTACAAATGTTGAATTTTGTAAAGGATACATTATTAGTAGGAAGAAATTGAGGTTTCATTCACAAAAGCAAAGCTTTGCATTCGTAAGATAAAAGCAAAACTTACCATATGAAGAAGATCAATGCCCCCAATCTTCAGAGTGGGGTTCAGAAACAAGTCTTGAATACACATTCAGGAATATGTACTGGCAAGAAAGCAGCAGAGTCCATTCCTTAAGGGATTCAAGTGGGTATGTCCCCAAGGCTCATATATGGTCAGTTAGGGTCCAGAGGGGTTATGGAACTCTGAGCAATACAGCAGCTCCGTCTTCACAACCAGAGCACAGGTCGAAGCTAGGCCAGCAGTTGAGAGTTGGGCAAGCGCTTCTTACATTGCTCTTACTTACATTTCTCCCACAGGTTAACATTGATCCTATGGATCAGATCAGGGTTAAGCCTGTACGGTGGGTAACGTTCAGGGAAGAAGGGGATAGCAGTGAAGAAAGGAGGGTTGCAAAGCCTGGGAATCCAGTAGGGCCTGACAAGAAGCTGAGATAATTATGTTGTTACCAAAAGTTTCGTATGTGCTTTGGAAAACCCAATACATGTTGTATGAATTAGATTTTTATTAATAGTATCTAGTCTATGATTACAACGTTATATTTTGCTGGACGGGACAGACTTTTTACCATTGAGATGTTTCTGGAAGAAGGTCTGAATTTGCTGCCAGGCATCTACCTGTGCCCTTGACTGAGCCTGTGGCTCACCTCCATGCAATACTGCTTGGCCTAACACTGTGTGCACAGAAACTCTACAAGGAGGAAAATAAGGTGGTTCAATACAGTGACCAGTTCCTGAGTAGTAGATTATCTGGGGTCTGTCTTTCCCATGGGCTTGTAACCGTTCAGAGGCTATCTGAGCATAGAAGCCACTCTTCCAGGAATGATCATCCATGCCAACAAGAAACAGGAAGGGCCCCTGGGCCCTTTCCAGGGGAATAATACTAAGGTGATTGGGTTCCTCCAGTGGATTGTCCCAAACATCCACAAAACGCAAAAATCCTGATTCATTAATTGTACATCTCCCTGGGTCACTGCCAAGACTGGGAATAAGCATATCCTTGTAATGCAAAGGAGCTACTGTGTTGGACACACAGGAATTGATAAGTACAGTGGCTGTGATGCCCTTCAAGAAAGAGGCCATTGAGAGACACAGGTCACCTCCTTTGGAGAAGCCAAGAAGCCCAACATTAGGGCCTTTCACCTGAGGAAGAGAAACAGAATAAGCCTAGGATTTGTAAATGGAAGACATAAATGGTGATTTTATATTCTCTAGGTAGCTTTCTTAAATGTCATTTGCTTTCTTTCCTTATGCAACAATCCACAAAGCGCAACTGTGTCTTCTAATAAGCGAATCGATCGATTTCCTAGTACACAGGCCTTCCACTAATATTTATGGAGACTGGGTCAAGAGTACACACAGAGACCCATACACCCCATACCTAAAGATTTAAAAGTTATAAATCAAATGAACAAACTCTTTAAATATGTTCTTTTCTCCCACCTTGATAAATGTACCTCCATAACAGAAAATTTGAAAGCTTGGGAGAAGTTCTGTACTGGAATGTGGCCTGGGGGAGAGTCAGCCCCAGTCCTTGGTCCCTGGCCCACCTGCCTTCTTTTCCCATCCCCGGCTCCATCATGCACCTTGAGGGGTCTCTCACACACGTATGTGGACACCAGGGCCTACATGTTTAAGGCTTAGGTATATTCACATTGATACACCAGAGAAGAGACATGGCCTGAAGCAGGATCAGTGCTATTTGGCAAAGAATTCTGGGGTTCCAGATCACAAGGGCTTGGTGCATGTGTGTGTGCATGTGTGTGTAAGGCACGTGAATTCCAGGTGGATACATTCCCTGGGTCCCTTGGACCCCTCACCCTGTGGGCAGGGATGCAGCCCAAAGGAAGCCCAGAGTGTGGCCACCTAAAACAAAAGGTCCGGGACAGAAGCCCCGGACAGTCCCTATTCAAATGTCCCAAAAATGTCCCTTAATAGTCAGATTTTTCCCTCTATTCATTTACATTAGCCTTATAAATGAGAAAAATGGAATCTCAGAGAAAGCAGTTCCCTTATTCAGGAGTATAAGGCCACGTGCTGGTAGATGGAGTACCAGAATTTAAGGTTAGTAACATTTCGGTAGAGCTCTTTGAATTATGGTCAAGAATTACAGCGAAATAAACAGTTGAGTCTTAAGAGATCGGAGAGAGATGGGTAGAAATGAAAAAAATAATCCTAGTAACTTTTGAAGGAACTTTGGTGTCTCGTGACATAGGCCTAGCACCCAGTGTCCTGGTAGGGTGTTTGCGTCCAGTCCTGTGTCCGCTCCAGCCCCTCTCCTCTGCATTCAGGCAAAGCCCCAGAGCCCACCTTTGGATGCTGCAGCATGAAGTCTACAGCTTCTTCAAAGTACTCCAGGTGCATATCATCCAAAAAGTCGGGGAGGCCTTCAAATCTGAAATAAGCCAAAGCAAGCACAGCAAAACCATGTCCGGCCAGGAGGCTGGCCCTGTATTCACAAAGGCCACCACCACTTCCAAACAGATCGATGATCCCAGGGAAGGGCCCTGCACCTAGAAAGCACCACAAATCATAAGGCGTTTTAGACTCTCAAAAGACATTCTCGAGTTTCAGATTTTGGCAGTCAGCAAAGAGAAGTTTCTGAAGCACGGAAGGTTGGGGGTGGGGGAGTGGGTGGAAAAAAGACCCTTTCTACAATTTTGCCTTTTTTTTTATCTTTTAGTAACCTTCAGGGAGAAGGGAGGGGGAACAAATGCTTTACTTTTTCCAAAATTTTTCACATATTTTCATATATATATACACACACACACACACACAAAGTTAGAAATAGCGTATGATGAAATGTACATTTCCCACAAATTTTCCGCAACAAAAAGGATCAATTTGAGAATACTTGGAGAGCTGTCAAATGTTCTAAACACTTAAGGGTTTATTAGATATACTCCCCATGTCCTTGCACTCTCTGCCCCGGCCTTAAATACCACCATCCCTAAATGTGCTCTGTTCTCACTGGCTCCTGAATGTGGTATACACTATTCTCCTCCCCTCTCTAGTTTTTATGACCTGGTTGACCCGTCAGTTTTCAAACCAAAGTTTAGACCTCCCTTCCCAGAAGACTACCCAGATCTTCTCCAAGGCTGAGTTGAGTCAGATAGCCTTTATGTGTTCCCACCAACACCCTGGGTCCCTACTTCCCCTATCACAGCACTTGCCACATGTATAAGTTACCTGGGTCCTCTATTAGGCTGTAAGCACAGTGAGGACCATGTCTGACTTGAGTATCTGTTCTATCCCATATGCAGCATAGTCCTTGACTTAATACGTATTTGTTAAATGGTTGAACTCTTCCACATTATTTACAAAATTCTTTGAGACAGAAAACGATTTTTAAACAGACCACATGGTAGACATTGAAATAGTTAACAGAAGAGTGACTTCACTGGAACATCAGATACCATGGGGGGCGGTGAAAGCATTTTTGGAGAGAGATTCTTTCTAAAAATTTTTAAGCTTTTATTTATTTTAGAGACAGAGAGTGAGTGAGTGCTCACATGAGGGAACAGGGGAAGGGGCAGAAGGAGAGGGAGAGAATCTCAAGCAGGCACCCTGCTAAGTGCAGAGCTCAAGGCCGGGCTCTTTCCCAGGAGCCTGAGACCATGACCTGAGCCAAAATCAAGAGTTGGTCACTTACGAACTGAGCCACCCAGGCGCCCCTGGGGGGAATTCTTATTGAATTGGTCAGTATGACTTACTGAGCTCCTCCTGCATCGCTGGACAAGCCTCTAGGAGTACAGACATACAGAGATGTGTTCAATCCAATTCCAGGTGCAGGAGTTCACAGCTGAGTGTGTAGCCCCTAGTTAAGGTTGTGAATTGCTGAGGAGCTGTAAGAATAAAGCAGGGCTTCTTGTTTTAGAGAATGATGGAATTGTTTAGGGATTCTGTGAGATGTGGAACTCCAGCATTTCTATAGAGGAGGGGTTTCAGTCTGGAATTTGGTTCTAAGAGTTGGGTCATGGGTCTTGTTTCCAGGTCCCTTTTACCTAGTAAGCACCTTTTTACGTAGACTAGGGTTTCTCAACCGCAGCACTATAGACATTTTGAGTAAGATATGTTTTGTTGTGTGGGCTGCCCTGCACATTGTGAATGTTTAGCCACATCTCTGGCCTCTACCCACTAGATGCCAATAACATCCTCCCACCCCACCCCTGCAGTTGTGACAACCACAAATGTCTCCTGATATTGCCAAATGTCCCCTGGGGTGGGGGGAAATCGAGCCAGATTAAGAATCACTGACAGGGATGCCTGGGTGGCTCAGTTGGTTAAGCATCTGCCTTTGGCTCAGGTCATGATCCCAGGGTCTGGGATTGAGTTCCACTGGCTCCCTGCTCAGTGGGGAGCCTGCTTCTCCCTCTGCCTGTCACTCCCCCTACTTGTGCTCTGTCAAATAAATAAAAAAAATTTTAAAAAGTGTTTAAGAATCACTGACAGAGGGTTGCCTGGACAGCTAAGTCGGTTAAGGGTCTGCCTGGGGCTTAGGTCATGAGCCCAGGGTCCTGGGACTGGGTCCCACATCTTTGGGTTCCCTCTTCAGCAGGTACTCTGCTTCGCCCTCTGCCCCTCCCACCTGCTGGTGAGCACACTCTCTCTCTCAAAAATAAATAAAATCTTAAAAAAAAAAAAAAAAGAATCACTGACAGACTGTTTATGATGAGAGCAGGTGACCATCAACTGTTTTTTTAGGATTATGGAGCACTGCCTATGTGGGTTTCAGCTTCCTTGGAAGCTTGATGTGAAAAGAGGCAAAGATCACTCTCACACAACAGCAGAAGTCATTCCCTAATACTGGTATCTGAAACACAGCCGCCTGGCTGGCACTTGAAATAAATGCACGTTTTGAGTATGCTGAATGCACTTCTCAGCACGAAGCTAAGGAGTGGCAGTGACTCTAGAAAGTGCTGCCATGAAACTTAAGAGAAGAACTTCTGTCCAGACTCCATGATAGACTCTGGAGCGTGGGGACGAGCTTAGAAAAGTTCCATAATCATGTGGTACCCCCAGGAAAGCAAGAGGCCGCCCGGGGTCCCAGGACTCCACCCGGTTCTCCAGAACAGCCCGGGACGCAGGGCGCTCACCTGGGGGCAGGAAGAGCGTGGCGCGCACCCGGCCCGCGCGCACCGGCTCCCGCCGCACCCCGGGCCCCAGGAATTCGCGTTCGTGCACCGCCCGGCCCAGGAGACGCCCGGCGTCGGGCTCGTGGCCGTCGAGCACCTCCAGCTCCACGGCGAAGGGCGTCTGCACGTCCCGCTTCACTAGCCTATCCAGGGGCTTCTCGGGCTCCAGGGCCCACAGCAGCCCCATGGGCTCGACCCCCACGAAGCTGCCGCCCAGCGCGGGCGCGCGCTCCAGGTCCAGGAGGCCGTCGGCGTCGGCTTGGTACCGCGCGTGGGCCCGGAAGAGCGCGCCCTTCTCGTCGCGCAGGGAGGCGCGCAGTGTGACGGGCTGTCCCGGCGCCAGGCCCCGCACGGCGATGCGCACGGGCTCGTCCCAGCGGCAGCGGTCCGCGGGCCGCAGGATCACCCTCGCCGCCATCCTGATTACCGAACAGGGGAGGGCGGCTTCCCAGTCACGTGTCCAGCCAGGCGTCTCTCCACCTCCCTGGGAAGCAGTGGCAGTTGGAACCTTTGCGCTTCTAGTCCTGGACTCGCGTGAGACACTCTAAGCCGCCGTGTGCGGTCTCCTAGCGTTTGTGCCAATCCACTAGGGTCTGATCGGAACAAAGTAGCTGCTAAATTAAGAGTTCATTATTAATTCTGCAAACTGGTGCAGTAAGTGTGGAAGAGAGGTACAAAGACTGTTGAGATTGGGAAAGATACTGGCAGTTCCAAGAATCTGGAGCTTATAAGTTTAAAGGTCCCAGGTGATTATAATTAGATGATCAGTGGAGAAACAGCCTAATCCTTCCCTTGCCTCAATCCTTTAGCGAACCTTTTTCCTAGAGCTAAGGATACCAAGGGTGGCTTCAGAGCCGGTAGATATTTATGGAGTGAGATCTACCTGAATTCCGGTCTGATCCTGCTCCGCAATAGCCTGGCGATCCTTAGGAAGATAGGTAATTTAAGGCTGTGGATCCAGTCTTCTTGTCTGTAAAAAGCATATTGTGCTGCTACGTGGGCTAACGTAAGAACGCTGCACTGGTGAAGCTATATAGCAGGTGCTCAGTAAGAGGTTCGCTTTTGATTGTTTGTTTGTTTGTTTATTTATTTATTTATTTATTTATTTTGAGAGAGAGAAAGCACACTTGAGAGCACTAGCAGGGGAAGTGGCAGACAGAGGGCAAGGGAGAAGCTGACTTCCCCAGGAGACGGGAGCCCCATTCCGGCCTTGATCCCAAGACCCTGGGATCACGACCCCAGCCAAAGGCAGATGCTTAACCGACTGAGTCA
Organism: Ursus maritimus; assembly: GCF_017311325.1. Taxonomy (NCBI): domain Eukaryota; kingdom Metazoa; phylum Chordata; class Mammalia; order Carnivora; family Ursidae; genus Ursus; species Ursus maritimus. The sequence goes on from NW_024425008.1 coordinate 26,564,143, forward strand.
CCCAGGTGCCCCAAGAGTTTTGCTTTTCAAGTCACAAATCTGGTCACTGGCAGTGCCAGTGTTGAGTTCTGTCAGAGTTCTGGTAAGAAACAAGTGGCACGTTCCAATTGGGTAATTTGTGGGGAGTTTCATAAAGGGACTATTTCCAAAGGAATTGGCAAGGTTAAAAAACAAACAAGGCTGGGTGCAGAACCTTGGGCCCTGAAGGCTCAAGGTCAAAGGGCTGCCTGGCAGGAGGCTGTAGCCATGGTGGTGGGAGGAAAGCAATCCCTGGTGTGAAGGGGGTGGGGAGCAAGTAAATACCTTGACCTCACTCTCCTCCTGCCCTTCAGATTTCTGCCAGTGCCCTTCTTTAGCTGACCCAGCCATTCAGGTCAGCCTGCTTGGTTACACAACAAGGTGGATGGAGCACACAGAAGACACCCAGCGAGTGGAAGCTCAATACGCATTTATAACCTGAGCAAAAAGAAGCCAGACTAGGTCCCATATCTCAGAGTTCAGGGAACTTTGACTACTCTACCTCCTGAAGTAACTGCTGTGGGCTATTTAAAGTACCTGTTGTGTAAAGTGTTGCAGGCTGGGGCACGTGGGTGGCTCACTTGGTTAAGCATCTGCCTTAGGCTCAGGTCATGATCCCAGGGTTCTGGGATCTTGCTCCAGGTTGGGCTCTGTGCTCAGCAGGGAGTCGGCTTCTCCCTTTCCCTCTCCCTCTTCTTGCTCTCTCTCTTGTTCTTTCTCAAATAAATAAACAAAATCTTAAAAGTAAAAAATAAAGTGTTGCAGGCTGTTGTCAATCTAGGAGCACTCAGCTTGAACAGAATTTACCTGTGCTGCTGTAGCCACCAGCACAAACTGACATCTGCGCTCAGGGGCGCCTGGGTGGCTTGAGTGTCTGCGTCTTGATGGCACCTCAGGTCATGATCTCAGGGTCATGAGATCAGGCTCATGACCTCAGGCCGCCACATCAGACTCTGTGCTGAGTGTGGAGCCTGCTTGAGATTCTCCCTCTCCCTCTGCCACCCACCTAAAGAAAGAAAGAGAGAGTTAGAAGGAAAGAAAAGAAAAGAAATAAATTTGAAAAATGAAATCTGCACTCAGATTTCAGAAAGGCGAAGAAAAAGATAGCTTCTTCCTCTCCCTTCCCTGATACCCAGGTTGCTGTGAAGAGGCACAGAAATGGCTCCCAGGCACATGAGGGAAAAGCAGCTAAGGAGGCCTGGGGGGTCCTGGGATCGAGCCCCATGTCGGGCTCCCTGCTCAGCGAGGAGCCTGCTTCTCCCTCTCCTTCTGCCATTCCCCCTGCTTGCGTGAGCTGTGTCTTTGTCAAGTGGATGAATAAAATCTTTAAAAAAGAGGAGGAGGCCTGGGCTGGGCCATTCAAAATGCCTTCCTGTGGGGAGTTCTGCACTTAGGATCTCCTTTGGAGAAATAAGTACTTTACAGACCAGGGTGGGTTGCCCATGATGTGAAAAAGAATCAGCTGCTCTAAGAAAGAGGGTGGCTTCATACAAATTCTGATGTTTGTTTAGTGACTTGATGAAGTAGCTGGATATTTGGCACACTATCTCCAATATTAAACATAAAAATTAATTTTTGTGCCCCTGTTTTAGGGGTAGGGACTTTATGGATATCCTTTGCCTGACGTTGGTAGAATCTCTCTGGTTACCCCCAGATAATTACACTCCCGGAAAGGTTTCTGTTTGAGAAGGCCCCCGAACTTTTCCATGCTTAATAGCCCACTGACTTTTAGTTATAAACTCAATATGGAAAGGCTGAACTTCAGAGACAGTTACTTCAGTGTCACCTGATCAGTGTGCCATCAATATAATGAGTCATTTCACTATCCGAATCAGGCTTAGGACAGCTGTTTAAATATCAATTTAACAGATTATGTCAGATGTTACAGAGTTGAAATATCCTGGAGGCAAGACTGTAAAGGCCACCAAGTGACAGCAAACTGTTCTTCAAGTCTAAAATGTGAAAAAAAAAAAAGTATTGGGATTAAAAACAATGCCCTAGTAAGATCAATAGAAGGATACCAATCAGGGATGATTTTTTTTTTTTAAGATTTTATTTATTTGACCGCACAAGTAGGCAGAGCGGCAGGCAGAGGGAGAGGAAAAAGCAGACTCCCTGGTGAGCAGAGAGCCTCACGTGGGGCTCTACGCAGGGCTTGATCCCAGGACCCTGGGATCATGACCTGAGCCAAAGGCAGACACTTAACCAACAGAGCCCCCCTCCCCAGGCACCCCCCAGTCAGGGATGATTTAGAAGGCTCTTCCTATAGAAGAACATTTACAGATTCATTACATTAGTTTTCTGTAATCCTCAGTTGACATCTGAGATCCATCTACCTTTCCAGTAACCCAACTGAGAGTTGAAGGGGAAAAGGTTGGAAGTGGGGATGGATTCCCAGTTACTCCAGTATGAGCTATGATTTCACTCATGATCTGGCCTGGTACTATTTCCTGCTTACAGTTTTGGTGGGACAAGAGAGCTCCCTGATTCCATTTTTTAGCAGCCAGTATACATCCCATTTCAGTAAGTCCTTTCTCCAAGATAGCAATAACTTAATCGCAGTAATACTCTCTTGGTTACATAGTAGCCTATCAACAGTCACTTCCTGACTTCGATATTTGTGATATGGTTATGTAAGGTCCTAACATTAAGAAAGGGGGATGAATGGTATAGGGAATGCTGTACGAGTCTTGCAACATTTCTGTGGGTCTAAAATGATTTCAAAATAAAAGGTTGAAACAAAAAACAGTATTGGGCAGTGATGAAATCACCACAAAGGATACCTTTGGTCTCTGTCCCACCTGTGGAGTTAGTAAAACCGGTCCACTCAGACCCTTCCTCCTCCCTATCCTTGAACACTTAGTCTTTCCCATTTGATTGAGGTTTCCAAGACTTTGCATTATCTCTGATCCTGTATCTAAATCCCCTGAAATACTTGAATATTTCCCTTGTGCAGAGCAGCTGGACTCAGGCATATGATTTCTCCAGAGGAATCTGATAGTGTAAAAGGTCTAGAGAGAAAGGACGTCAGGGCCACATGTCTCTCCCTTTGAGGGGCCTTGTCCTTAGTCCTTAAGGAAAAGTTCGCTACGTTCAGAGACATTAAATGGAAAACATAGTTTTCAAAATAACTACTTGCTGTCTGGATACAAAAACAGCTTTACTCTTAGCCTGGTGAGCCAGCTCCTGGCTGGGTTCCCAGATCTCGGAATTACAGAAGTTATGTTGAGTGTTCGCCAAGACTGTCACCCTAGTGGCAGCTGTTACTGGGGAGTTTGAGAGGTTAAGTCTCTCAGGTGCTACATCACTTACTGCTGTAATTTTATCAACTCACTAGTAAGCAATGACCAGACGGTGTGACAAAGAAACACTTGTACGGGGGCGCCTGGGTGGCACAGCGCTTAAGCGTCTGCCTTCGGCTCAGGGCGTGATCCCGGCGTTATGGGATCCAGCCCCACATCAGGCTCCTCCGCTATGAGCCTGCTTCTTCCTCTCCCACTCCCCCTACTTGTGTTCCCTCTCTCGCTGGCTGTCTCTATCTCTGTCGAATAAATAAATAAAATCTTAAAAAAAAAAACCCAGTTGTACGGACAGAATGAAACACTGGCTCACAAAAACAAATTCTTTAAAGGATTTTATTTTATTTTTTAAGACTTAAATATATTTGAGAGAGAGAGAGCATGAGAGAGAGATATCATGAGCAGGGGGAAAGGGTAGAGGGAGAAGCAGACTGCCCCCTGAGCAGGGAGCCTGGTGTGGGACTCGATCCCAGCACCCTGGGATCATGACCTGCGCCAAAGACGGACGCTTAACTGACTAAGCCAGCCAGGCACCCTTAAAGCATTTTATTATTAAGGAATCTCTACACCAAACATTGGGCTCCAACTTACAACCCCAAGAGTTGCATGCTGTACCTACTGAGCCAGCCAGGCACCCCACAGAAATCCATTTTCTGTTTGCCCAATTCTCTGGCTATTTACCACCAACACCATCCATGCTCTGCGACAGCTCTGCTTCCAACTATTTGGAAGAGCAGGATGTAAATCTTCGAGAAAATAGGAATGCCAGTTTCTTTGCATTTTGGTGAAAAGTAGATTATTTGGGCAACTGGGGCAGCCTGGCTCCGGCTGATTCAGAGGGCCTCCTTAATCTTTCCTGACTCCCGTTCTAATTCTCCAAGACTGCAGTTGCTCTCTCACATCCCATGAGAAGGATCATGGTCACCTGCATAATCTCACCACACACGGAGACAGCAGCTAACTCTTGGAACATCATATTCAGAGGAGAGTGCTCACCGTGAGACCCTCTCTCCTCCAGTTCAGCCTGGTCAGTCCGAACGTCCTCTGCCTTTATCCTATGATCCTAGGAGCCGACATAGATTTTCCAGAAGTCTGGTTGTATATTACAGTGAGAGCTGGATTTCTGGGGAGTCACTGGTCTCTTCTCAATAGTGTGTCTATTCACTGGCCCTCAGAAGCCTTCTTTTACCTCTGTTACTGGGTACGTTTGAGGGGATCTATGGAGGACTAAATAAATTTGCCCTTCAACATCCTGAGAAGAAAAGTCAGAGAATCTGGTCTGGGGAAGAGACCAGCTGAATGCTCCCTGCCTATTCTGATTTCCTGAAAGCCCAGGAAAAACAGCCAGGAGACAGTGCTCTCATCCCCTCATCTTTTTACCCTAAGCTTTAAACTCCAAGACTCCTACCCAGATAGACTTTCCTCTCATAATATCACAGTTTTCTATTATCCTATTGTCAGTATCAGTCAGACTCAGGTCCTGCTAACTGGAGTTTTCTTTCCTGCCTCATGTCCTGTCAGTGTTTCCTCCAGTGGCACAAACTAATTCTGGCCTACCCAATGGACTACATAGATCTAGACTACATCGCATTGTTTCCACTGGTGGTCTGTTGCATCTTGAGTGTGGTCTCTAATTAGGACATCTGGAATCTCTATCATAGGACCTTGAACTTATCTAGGAGGTGATACCATCCTTGGATAAACTGAATGGCATTTGCTGGGTCTTAGAAGAATATCTTATGTGCAAATCATCAAGAACAACATGTACACACTTGGACCTACCAGCAAGAATTACCGGGAACTAGTAGAACCATCAGTATTCGCTTATGATACACAGTGACGATGCAGTATTTACTTTTACCAATGCCAAAGCTCATAGAGTTCCAGGCTTTGGCCATACCTGAGACCAAATAAAAGCTATAGCCAGAATCCTGGGATTATGAAGAAAATCCAGAAAAAATTTGATATTTTCATGCAGATTATATATAGTTAGTTCACCTTAGAGTGGACCAAAGCCTTTTCATTTTTTTCTGAGCATGAAGTAAGGTAGATATATAGACACTGATTGGCGTTTCTGTGATCAGTGAAGATCTTAGAAGGGATGGCATAATATGGGAGACACTCCTGAAAAACCCCATCATCCCTTCTCATGTCTTTATGTGATTAAAGTTTAAAGGTGTCGGGGCACCTGGGTGGCTCAGTGGGTTAAGTGTCTGCCTTCAGCTCGGGTACTGATCCCAGGGTTCTGAGATTGACCCCCATGGCAGGCTCCCTGCTCAGCAGGGAGTCTGCTTCTCCCTCTCCCCCTTTGACTCCCTGTGCTCTCTCTCTCTCTCTCTCTATCTCAAATCAATGAAGTCTTGGACAAAATTTTTAAAAATAAAATTTAAAGGTCTGAAATTATAATTGTAGTGGGCAAGATATTGTATCACATATATGTATGTATATGTGTGTGTGTGTGTGTGTGTGTGTGTGGAAATTAGTAGTGAACAGCATCATAAGACAAGAGAATCATTCTGTATCAAGAGCACCACCCTTTCATGTATTTATGAGATTCAAATGGGAAGATGGGTGCCTGGCTGGCTTGGTCGGTAGAGTATGCAACTCTCGAATCTCCGGATTGTGAGTTTGAGCCCCACATGGGGTGTAGAGATTACTTGAAAATAAAATCTTGAAGTAAAATTGGAAGATGTAGGGGCACGTGGCTGGTTCAGTCAGTAGAGCATGTGGCTCTTGATCTCAGGGTTGTGAGTTTGAGCCCCATTTTGGGTGTAGAGATTACTTAAAAAAAAATAAAATAAATGAGAAGATGTAGAGGAATTGCAATGCTAATAGATACTGTACAAAAAAGTTTTATTTATTTGAGAGAGAGAGATAGTGTGCATGGGGGCGGGGGGCAGATGGAGAGAGAGAGAGGAATCCAAGCAGACTCCCCTCTGAATGCAGAGCCTGACAAGGGGCTTGATGTCATCATCCTGAGATCATGACCTGAGCTGAAAGCAAGAGTTGGACGCTTAACCGACTGAGCCACCCAGGGGCTCCATGTTTGTACCTTTAAACAATATTTTTTTACTTTTACCAATTTTTGAATCTTACATAAAACGTTGACTTTTTTTACTTGATCACCATTTTTATTTAGCTGAATGCAAATCTTACAAGTGTATTCTACTTAAAAGGAAAAACATCTTTATGTACTATGATTTAATTTACATACCATACAACTTACTTATTTAAAGTGTAGAGGTCAGTGGTTTTAGTATATTCAGAAGGTTGTGCACTACTAATTCCAGAACAATTTTATCACCCCAAAAGAAACCCTGCACCCAGTTTCTCCACATCCTCACCAAAACTTGGTTTATTTTTTATTTTTTTTTGTTAAAGATTTTTATTTATTTATTCGACAGAGATAGAGACAGCCAGCGAGAGAGGGAACACAAGCAGGGGGAGTGGGAGAGGAAGAAGCAGGCTCATAGCAGAGGAGCCTGATGTGGGGCTCGATCCCACAACGCTGGGATCACGCCCTGAGCCGAAGGGAGACGCTTAACTGCTGTGCCACCCAGGTGCCCCTTTATTTTATTTTTTAAAAGTAGTCTCTGCCCAACATGGGGCTCAAACTCACAACCCCAAGATCAAGAGTCATATGCTCTACCAACTGAGCCAGCTGGTTGTCCTTCTGTCTTTTTCATTATAGTAATTCTAGTGGGTAAGAAGTGGTATCTGATTGTGGCTTTAATTTGTATTTTCCTGGTGCCTAATGATACTGAGCATCTTCTCATGTGTTCATTGGCAATTTGTATATTTTCTTGAGGAAATGACTATTCACAAGTATTGCGTATTTAAATTCCCTCAGCCTGAAGTTTGACTCATTTCCTCATCCTCAATCAGGTTTCTGCTCAAAGACTACCTATTCAAATATGTCTTCCCTCACCAGTCTATTTTAGATTTAAAATATTTAAAATAGCACCTCTCTCATCATGCTCTGATCTTATTTTTTTATTCTTTGCAGCATTTATCATTTTATTTTCTTACTTCCAAACTAGAATAAATGCTCTTGACAGCAAAGACTTTGTTATCTTTGTTCATCTTTGCCAGGAACTTAGAACATTGCCTACCCCATAGCAGGCTTTTACTAAATATTCGTTGAGTGAAGTTGAATACTGAAGGCAACAACAGAAAATAAAAGCTTTTCTGTTTCTTTTGGAGTTCCTTTCAAAAAGGTACTCAGCAGGTTTTTTTCACCTTGACAAAATAAATGCTATATAATTAAGACCTAACATAAATCCACTTTGAATATACATAGGAGATACAGAGTTTACACAGATTGGTTAAACTGACTTTAATTTTCAGTGAGATTTTATTTCATTATTCATCGATGACAAATTCTTAGGACAAGGTTTAACTGTCATAATTCTGTTATTTATTTTTTACATTTACTTTATACCCTGTACATACACCTACTCTCACTTGAGGTTAAAATGTCCATCTCTTACTCTCTGACAGGAAATCAATACTATATATGATCTAAACTGATTTTGTAGAGCAGAAAATTGAACATACTAGGAAAATCCACCTGATATTTTGTTCCTTGGTAGAATGTATAGTCCATTTACATTTAATGTAATTACTGATCTGTCTGAGTTTAAATTATTAGTTATTTTCTATCCTGCTTATTCTATATTTTTTATCTTCTTTTAGCTTTTTAAAAATTATTCAGGGTGCCTGGGGGCTCAGTTGGTTAAGTGGCTGACTCTTGATTTCAGCTCAGGTCATGATCTCAGGATGGTGGGATCAAGCCCGGCATCAGGCTCTGTGCTCAGTGTGGAGTCTGGTTGAGAATCTCTTTGTCCCTTTCCGTCTGCCCCTCTCCCCACTCACATGTGCTCTCTCTTTCTCTAAATAATAAATTAAAACTATATAAAAATTAATCCATTTACCTCCTGCATTAGCTTGTGGTAATAACTCTTGATTCGTTAACATTAAATAAAAATTAATATTTTTACCACCTTGTGAAAACTGCAGTGGTTTTAGAACATTTCCACTGCACTTATTTCCTTCCTACATATGCTATTTAATTCTATGTGTATTTTAAACTCCATAGTATATTATTTGTAAATATTTATTGGGGCATGTGGGTGGCTCAGTTGGTTAAGTGCCTTCAGCTCAGGTCATGATCCTGGGATCGAGCCCCATGTTGGGCTCCCTGCTTACCCGGGAGCCTCCATCTCCCTAGCCCTGCCCTCCCCCACTTATGTTCTCTCTCTCTCTCTCAAATAAATAAAATATTTAAAAATATATTTATTTAGATTTATATACACATATACACATTTATTTTTTTTAAGATTTTATTTATTTATTTGACAGAGATAGAGACAGCCAGCGAGAGAGGGAACACAAGCAGGTGGAGTGGGAGAGGAAGAAGCACGCTCATATCGGAGGAGCCTGATGTGGGGCTCGATCCCACAACGCAGGGATCACGCCCTGAGCCGAAGGCAGACGCTTAACCGCTGTGCCACCCAGGCGCCCCCACATATACACATTTAACCTCTTCATTATATTCCACTTCTTCCTTCGTGTAAATGCTCTCCCCTGGAGACATTTTCCTTGTGTTTGAAGAATTCTCGTTAGTTTTTGCTTTAGAAAAAGATATGCTATATTATCTCAATTTATATTTTTCTGAAAATGACTTTATTTCGATTTAATTTTTTTCAATAAGCTTTATGAAAAATAAATGCTTTCATATTTAAATATCTCTTTTGCTAGCCCAGGCTTCTACTTTGTCACATATTTTCTGTCAGTGCTTTGAAGGTATCATTCCAGTGGCTTCCCATTTCCATTTTGCTGTTTTTACGTTAGTTTTTGGATTATTGTTGTTCCTTTGAAGGTTGTCTTTTTTCTGTGGCTGCTGGGAAGGCTTTTTAATCTTTAGCTTTCTTTTCAGCAGTGTTCCTGCATAACAATTCTGTGGACAGATTGCAAAGATCACTGCAACAATTAACTCCCATCTCAGATGTTCTTCTAGGAATCTTGCAGTTCCCTTATCAGGAGGTAAGATTCTGTAGCCACTTTCCTTGCACTGACATCTTTGTGTTTATCTCAACCAATAGAGTACAGTTGAAGTGATGCTATGCGACTTCCAAAGCTAGGTCTAAAAAATGCCACGTATTTCTGCCATCCTCTCTTGGGACATTCATTTTGCAGGTCAGATATCATGCTGTGAGAAAACTCGAGCAGTCTGTGGACATGCCCATATACACAGGAACCACAGTTGCCTTTAGGACTAGGTAGCTGGTGGAAGTTGGAAGGGCTTTAAGGAGACTGTTAGTGAAAGCCTAAAGGACCCCATGGAGGCTATTATTGAGGGCCTAAAGGAAAGCAACAAAAACTTATTGGAAGCCGAAGGCAACACTGACCTTGCAGTAATGTGAAAAATGGAAGATACACCTAAATGAATTCAATAATCTGGCTGAGGGCATTTCCCAGCAGAGTACTGACAGTGCCAGCTGGCTTCTGCTGCTGCCTATGATAAAATGCAAGAGAAAGAATTAAACTAAAGAATGACCTGTTACATGTGAAGGAACCAGGACTTGCCAAGTTTGACAATAATACTGTTTCTCCTTCCCGGCCTCCCCATATGGCAAATTAGTCTTTAATTAAGACAGGACCTCAGACCAAAGTCAAATCCAGAGTGGGTCTATGGGAGATCCTTCGTAAAGACCTCAGAAAGATTCAAGGTAGAACATTTCAGACTGACAGAAGGCCCTCTGAAGATTTTAAGGTGTCCCCAGCAGATCCTAACTATTAAATAATAGGACTTGTTAGAATCTCAAGGGTATTACCCTCAGCATCCTCACAGGGAGACCCAGGTACAGAAGTTCTTGCCTCAAATAGACTTATATTGCTGTGTTTTACCTAATAAAGTGAACCTCATTAAGGTTTTTAGAAAACCCACATAGTTCTTAAGAGAATTGTTCTGGTAGCAGTACAAATGTGAACTGAAATAGAATGCAGAGAAGGAAAGAACTTTGGACTCCTGATCTTTTTCATCTAAGAAGCTGACTGAGGAGACTTTGTCGTTGCTAACTCAGTTTTTTTTTTTTAATGGAAAAAAAAAAGGTTTTCACTCAGAGGGTGGAACCAAGAGCTACAGAGAACAACTTACAGAGGGTTAACTGAGCACCAAAGAATTCGCAACATGTTCTCAGCTGGATTTCAAAATTGCTAGGGGCCAGTGACTGTTGTGTGCCTCCCACTTCCCCCATTTTTGAACAAGAATGTAAGAGTTATCTTACACCTATCCCACATTGTATTCTCTGTGTGTGCAGTTGTTTCTTTAGTTCACAGGTCTTCACTTTGACAATGATACTCTAGGAGCCGTACCCAAAGAAGTATACCAGAGGAGCCTCATCTGTACCTGGATGTGATACAGGTGATTCAATCTTAGACTATAATGGAAGGAGATTTTTGAGGGGCCTTGGAAGAGGAATGGATGTATTCTAACTGTGGGAGGAATGTGAACCATTGTGGCCAGAAGGCAGATTTTCAAAAATTGATTACAATATTTCCCATCCTATATTCTTCTAGAACCTTGCTGCACTCCTTTTAAGAGGTGAACTCTATGTTGTCCTTGACCTTGGGTGGGGCTTTGGGACTGCCTTGACCAACAGAGTATGGCAAGAGTGATGCTATGTAGTTTCCAAGACAGGTCAAAAGAATGCTGTGCAATTTTGCCTTGCTCTCTTGGGATGCTCACTCTTGGATCCAAGCCCAAGTAGCCAGTGGAACGACCCATGTGGAGAGAAATTGGGAGATCCTCCTAACCCATAGGACTGTCTGAATTCCCAGATGATGGCCACTACCAACCTCCCTGCCATGTGAGTGAGAAAAATAAATGGTTACTATTCCCCCACCCTTTTTAGAGAGAGTGTGTGAGCACAGTGGGGAGGGGCAGAGGGAGAGGGAGACAGAATGGTAAGTAGGTTGCATGCTTGGTGTGTAGTCCAACATTGGGCTTGATCTCACCACCCTGAGATCATGACCTGAGCCGAAATCAAGAGTTGGATGCTCAACCGACTGAGACACCCAGGCTCCCCAAATGGTTACTGTTTTAAGCCACCATATTTTTGAGGGAGTTTTTTACATAGCAATCGCTAACTGAAACATACCCCAAAACATTGTCATGTGAAATAACAATCATTTTGCTTATAAAGACACGTTTTGGAGAGGGTTTAACAGGTACAATTCTGCTCTGCTTCAGATATCCAAAGCCTTTGCTGGGAAGATTTTAAATGGCTAGGAGCTAAAATCATCTGGAGGTTTTTCACTCACATATCTGGTACCTGGGTGGAAATAACTTGAAGGCTGGGCTCCATTGGGACTATCACAGGAAATGTCTATAGTTGGCCTCTCCATGTATTTTTGGCTTCCTCACATCATCACAACCTCAAAGTAGTCAGACTCCTTAAGGTGGCTCAGGGCTCCAAGAGCAAGTGTTCCCAGCAGAAAAGGTGGGATCTTCGTAGCTTTTATGATTTAGCCTCTGAAGTTACATAGTACCAGTTATGCTCTACACAACTGACTGACACAGCAGCATATCCAGATTTGAGAAAAGAATATGGATCTTCCACCTCTTAGTGGGAGAAATGGCAAAGGATTTATGGCTATGTTGTAAAACTGCCACAGATAATTTTTCTGTGATAATATGGTATTCTTTATACTTGCCTTGTTTGAAGTGTATAGTTGTTACGAACTGAATGTGTCACCTCAAAATTCATATTTTGAAATCCCAAACCACAATGCAGTGGCATTTGAAGGTGGGGCCTTTGGGATATTATTAGGTTTAAGTGAGGGCATGAGAGCAAGGCCCCCATGATGGAATTAGTGCCCTTATAAAAAGAGGAAGAGAAACCAGAGCTCTCTTTCTTTGCCACAGGGAGACATGGGGAAAAGACAGCCATCTGTAAGCCACAAAAAGGCCATTACCAGGAACTAAGTCTGCTGGAACCTTGATCTTGGACTTCCCAGCCTCCAGAAAAAATGATTATCTGTTGTTTCAGCCACCAGTCAATGGCATTTTATAGCAACTCAAGCTAAGACATAGTGCTTCTAGAAAATGTGGTTTGATGTCTTTATCAGTTTTGGAACATTCTCAACCACTCTCTCTTCAGATACACTTATGCAGTGCTTTGCAGCCCTGATGTCAAAGAAACTGAGGAGTGAGGCCTCTAAGAATGTCACACTATGGTTTTCCAAAGTCTATTCTTAAAGCCAGGAAGCAGGAAAATAAGTCATAATCATTCATCCTTGAAACAGAGTTTGGACTTAACTATCCTAGAGATGCTCCCCTTCTTTACCCCAACTCCTCCTCCCAGAGGCTTCTTCTCTGATCTCCAAGATGAAAAGGTCAGCCTGGCTTCCTTATACCAACACCTCTCTGTAATGTTTGGCCAATGAAAATTCTATCCTGCCACCAGTTTTGAACCAGTAGCAAACACTGGATGTCAATTCTCCCACAGTGATTAAAGAAAAAAACAGTAAGCTAGTATTTGTTCAACTTTAAATTTCATCCATGGCTTAAAGTGTTAAGTAAAAAAAAATCTAGAAGAAAATACAAATTTTAACAGAGGGGATGCTTTTTACTTTTTGTGTTGTATACTTCTAATTGAATCTTCTATAATAGGCATGTGTTACATTAGTAAAATTAATGAAAACATAACGTATTAAAAATGTTACCTAAAATGAGTCATTAATACCCACGACATAAATTTAACATTATCGAGGGGACAATGGATTCACATATGATTCTTAAACACCAGAATCTGACCTTGATTTTCTCATGTCAATAATAGACCAATGCATTACAATTTAGGGGAAGCTATATTCTGGATACCTCCAAGATGCTTACAGAAAAAGGTTAGAATTTGTTTCCAAGCATCTTCCTGAGCCCTAGAATGAGCCCTGGGCTCCCCACCCCAGATTACAGGTTTGTTCAGTATTTTCGGCACAGAAGCTGGGCATAGGGGGAAGTAAGGAGGCTCAATATAATGCCCAGTCCCAGGATAAGAGATGATCTGGGGTTTTTCCTTTCCATGCGCCTGTAACCGTTGAGAGGCTATTTGGGCATATAACTCACTCCTCCAGTTATGGTCATCCTGACCAACGATGAAGAGGATGGGTCCCTGGGCCTTCTCTATTGGAATCATGCTGGGGTTCTCATGCCCTCCTACAATATCATTCCGTATATCCACAACATCCAGGAGGCCTGAGAAAGCTACCTTGATTCTCCTAAGATCATGGCCCAATGATGGGATGCACGTCCGCTTGTAGTGTATGCCTCTCTTTCCACTGAACCCAGATCCATTGATGGAAACTGTGGCTGAGATGTTCTTCAAAAATGAGGCCATGGAAAGACAAATATCAGCTCCTAAAGAAATGCCCAGAAGTCCAATGCTTGGGCCCTTTACCTAGAAGAGAAGAAGAAAGAGGAGTCAAGAACGTATCTCATAGAAAAATGTTCTATGATGGCAATATTTTTCATCAACATCAGTTTTCTTAGTGAGTGTTGATACTTTGGGTCTGAGGGTAGAGGGAAAATGGGGGCTGGGAAGTAGCTGTCCCTTTAGAGGCTGACAGAAAAAAAAGAAAATGGAGCTCCTGGTTGGCTTAGTTGGTAGCACACATGAGTCCTAATTTTAGGATTGTGATTTCGAGCCCGACACTGGGCAGAGATTAGTTAAAAAAAAAATAATAAAGGTTATTACCTATTAAAACATTTTTTTAAACATAACTAGAGGTGCTAACTTTAATTTGTGAGTTGGCCACAGAGTATCAACCTCAGCCCTCAAGAGTTTCTATCCACATAAAAAATATCTGGGTGAACACGTGGCAAACAAATTGTAAACTCACTGGCAAGTCTGGGTCTTGATTACAAATGTTCCAGACTATCATCCACTAGAGAATGCTGAGTCAAGGAGCCTGTCAAGTTCAGGTCCTCATTCAGGTGGGCATGACCTAAGTCTCAGTGTGCCAAGGTACCTAATTGTGTGGAACCAAGTTCTGTTCTAAGCGAGTGACTCATCAGACCCCATCTACATACCCTGGCAAATGATTAACTTTATAGAAACAGCGTAAGACTTCAGAGTCAAATTAAGTAGTTCTTAGCTTCTGAAATACGTGGGCAAGTTCTGATCAAAATCTGAGAACACACTGATACCAGAAATTAAAGATTAAAAAATCAAAATAAAAAGAGTCTGCACAGAAAAGTAAACAACAAAACTAAAAGACAACCTAAGGAATGGGAAAAGATATTTGCAAATGACATATCTGATAAAGGGTTAGTATCCAAAATTTAGAAAGAATTTATAAAACTCAACACCCAAGGCACCTGGGAGGTTCAGTGGGTTAAGTGTCCAACTCTTGGTTTCGGCTCAGGTCATGATCTTAGGGTCCTGGGATTGAACCCTGCCTTGGGCTCCCTGCTCAAGGGGAGTCTGCTCCTCACTCTCCCTCTGCTCCTCCCCCTGCTCATACTGTGTGCACTCTCTCTCATTTTTTTTTTAAATCTTAAATAAAAGATGTTCAACATCACTCATCATCAGGGAAATGCAAATCAAAAGTACAATGAGATAGTACCTCTCACCCATCAGAATGGCTAAAATCAACAACACAAGAAACAAGTGTTGGTGAGGATGTGAAGAAAAAGGAACACTCATGAACTGTTGGTGGGAATGCAAACTGACGCAGCCACTGTGGAAAACAGTATGGAGCTTCCTCAAAAGGTTAAAAATAGAACTACCCTACAATCAGTAATCACACTATTTGGTATGTACCCCCAAAATACAAAACACTAATTCAAAGGGATACATGCACCCCTATGTTTATTGCACCATTGTTTACAATAGCAAAATTATGGAAGCAGCCTAAGTGTGCATCAATAGATGAATGAATAAAGATGTGACATGTGTGTATACACACACACACACACACACACACACACACACACACACACTGGAATATTATTCAGGCATAAAAAAGAATGAAATCTTACCATTTGCAACAAGATGGATAGAACTAGAGAGGATAGGCTAAGTGAAATTAAAGAAAGACAAATATCATGATTTCACTCATATATGGAATTTAAGAAACAAGCAAATGAAGAAAGGGAAAAAAAAGAAATCAAGAAACAGACTCTTAACTATAGAGAATAAACTGATGGTTACCAGAGGGGAGGTTAATAGGGGGATGGATTAAATAGGTGATGGGTTTAAGAAATGCACTTGTGATAAGCTGCTGAATCCCTGTATTGTACACCTGAAACTAATATAACACTGTATGTTAACTATTCTGGAATTAAAATAAAAAACTTAATTAAAAAAACGCATGTAGGGGCGCCTGGGTAGCTCCATTGGTTAAGCGTCTGCCTTGGGCTCTGGTAATGATCTCACAGTCCTGGGATGTAGTGGGTTCCCTGCTCAGCAGGGAGTCTGCTTCTCCCTCTCCCTCTACCTCTTCCCTCTGCTCATGCTTTCTCTCTCAAATGAATAAATCAATCTGGAAAAAAATAAAAACATATAGAACTAACAATTTAGAAACTCATTTTGCATAACAAATGCAAATTCCTGAGTAATTCCTTTAAATAAAACCTCACATGGATTTTTACGATTAATTCTGCCTTACTAAGCCATCTGACAGAGAAAGTGTAAATAGGCACCTAAAGCCAAGGAAGGCTCCAAAAGAAATCTCTGTGAAAGAAGAATCGCAGCATCCAGGCACCTGGCACCGGTGAGTGCAAAGTGACACCCTCTCTGGATGTATTTCTAGAGAGAATGATATAATAAAGGACATTAGGAGAACCTCTGAGTGTTGAAGCATGTAGCACAGGGCTTCTTCAAAGTAGTCCAGGTGTATGCTGTTAATTTCCTTGGGGAGATCTTCAAAGTCATAATAAGCTAGAGCCAAAGTGGCAAAGCCATGACCTGCCAAAAGGCTGGCTCGATATTCCATAAGGCCCCCTCCGGTTCCGAAGATGTCAATGATCCCCGGGAAAGGTCCAAGTCCTAGAGAAGAGAACAATATAAAGGAAAGGCATTATACAATTTAAACAATTTGCGTTCCTTTTAGAGATCTTTCTATTTAGTGGGTTCCTATGTATCAAAGAGGGAAAAAAAAAACCAGCTTCCCGAGTTACTAGGGCAAAGAAATACAAGTACCTTCAAAGGAAAACCTACAAGGTACCTTCTCATTGAAGAGTTTATCCTCCATACCATTCTTTAAGTTATCTACAAGGTTCTAAGAAGCTTTAGTTACCACGGAGAGTAACAAAGTCTTTCACTAATGACTACATCATGCAAAGAGGAATTTCATGGGTTTTTTTTTTTTTTTTAAGATTTTATTTATTTGTTTGACAGAGAGACAGCCAGCAAGAAAGAGAACACAAGCAGGGGGAGTGGCAGAGGAAGAATCAGGCTCCCAGCATAGGAGCCTGATGTGGGGCTCAATCCCAGGACCCTAGGATCAGGCCCTGAGGGGAAGGCAGACGCTTAATGACTGAGCCACCCAGGCGCCCCAGGAATTTCATGTTTTAGACTGTTGATTCATAGTGTTCTGTTAGGGGATTGGACATAAAATTAATCTTGAAATAATGCTTTATGTTGTGTTGCATTTACCCTTGGCTTTGTGTGTGTGTCTACTGATATTTCAGATGTCTATTTAGAGAGAGGAAAGAAAAATATCCAGAGATGGCTTCAGGTGAGAAAGTCAGTGGAGTCTAAAGTGTCATCTGTGGTACATACGGGGCATGAAGAAGTGGAGAAGAGGCCCAGTGTACCCACAGCACTACGGAAGGGTGATACTCCAATAGCTTCCTTGATGGATAGGGCTGATGAGATCTATAGAGTAGTTCTTAGTGACAAATCAGACCACATACCTATCCATCCTGACCCTCACTTGTGGTTTTTTTTTTTTAATCTGCAGAATAACAGTCCTCACTTCATTGAGATATTATGGCGATTAAATGACATAATGCAAGCAAAACGCGTAACACAGAGCCCAACACGTCAAAATACTCCATTTTGGTTGGCCACTGGCTTAGTCATTGTCACCTTCTCCCTCCTTACAGAGGAGTTGAACTCCGCCTGCAGCAGTACCGGAAACCTCTGACCGCCACCGACCCCAGACGCGCGCCCCCGTAGCCCCCCCACACTCACCTGGGGGCAGGAAGAGCGTGGCGCGCACCCGGCCCGCGCGCACCGGCTCCCGCCGCACCCCGGGCCCCAGGAAGTCGCGCTCGTGCACCGCCCGGCCCAGGAGACGCCCGGCGTCGGGCTCGTGGCCGTCGAGCACCTCCAGCTCCACGGCGAAGGGCTTCTGAACGTCCAGCTTCACAAACCGCCAGAGAGGCTTATCCGGCTCCAGGGCCCACAGCAGCCCCATGGGCTCGACCCCCACGAAGCTGCCGCCCAGCGCGGGCGCGCGCTCCAGGTCCAGGAGGCCGTCGGCGTCGGCTTGGTACCGCGCGTGGGCCCGGAAGAGCGCGCCCTTCTCGTCGCGCAGGGAGGCGCGCAGCGTGACGGGCTGTCCCGGCGCCAGGCCCCGCACGGCGATGCGCACGGGCTCGTCCCAGCGGCAGCGGCCCGCGGGCTGCAGGATCACCGTCAGCATCCCGGCTGCGCGCCGCTGCCTTCTGGACCTGGAGCGGGGAAGCCGGAGGTCGCCAGCGGCTGAAGTGCGGTCCAGGCGGGGGAGAGCGCTTCGCAGGCCCGACGGGGTCAGGCGTCCCCTGGCGCAGGAACAGTGGGTGGCGGAGCCGCGTCAGGAGGCGTCTGGGCGTTTCAGACCCGTGGCCTGCGCACCTGGGACCGGCCCGAGGTAAAAGCAGCAGGTCGTTCTCCCAGTCCTGGCGGGGCGCGCGGGGCGTTCAGAAAACGGGCTGTGGTGCGGAACCCGCCTCCGGCACGCTTGTCTCCCTCAGGCCAGACTCAGTTCTTGGAGTGAAAGTTGGGTAATGGATTCGTGGTGAAATCAGAACTGAGTGAGTTTAGGCAAAATTCCTAGAATTCCAGCCCCTCCCTGAAAAGGGCAACTTTTTTTCTTTTTTAAACTTTTAGTGAACTATACATAAAAAAGCGCGCAACCCCGAATTGTACAGTTTAGTGAATTTTTACAACCGGAACATACCTGTGTAACCAAGCACGGGAATCCAGAAACCTCATTACCAGCACTCCCGCAGCCACCCTTATTCCTGCTCCAGGCACTTCCCCTGTCCCCAAAGGTACTCTAACCTATTCCAACAAAATGAGCTATTTTATGGAAGTGAATCCTTCGCTGTGTCGTCTCTAGTGTCTTTCTGCTTTCGCTCAACATTGTTTGTGAGGTTCACGTATATTGTTGGGTGTAGTGGTAGATCACTTATTATCACTGCTAAGTGGTGTTCCATTTTGTGATAGGACAAGTGTTTGTCAACGTTACTACCAATGGGCTTTTGATCGTTCTCAGATTGGGACTATAGTGCTATGAACATTCAGGAAGCTGTGTTTTGATGAACATTCATGTGCATTTCCGTGGGGTATATACCTGAGTGGAATTGCTGTATGATAGGGAATGCATGTGTTCAGCCTTAGTAGATGCTAAAAGTCAACCTTTTGAACGTGACCCCAGGAGCAGTATGGATATAATGTTCAGAGATGCCCAGCATTTTATTTATACATACAACAGTAATAGCTACTCTTTATCAATGCCCAGGTGCTTTACATACAAAATTCAACATGTTCACAAAATACTGGGAGTATTTTTCAAATATCGCTGAGATGGAACTTGAGTCTTGGGGAATAGTAAGCCACTGAAGTTATCTAAGAAGTGACAGAGCCTTCACTAACTCCAAATGTGGAACTCAAAAGGTGATTAGCAGCATTGTGGTGAGGTGTAATCAGAGGTCCAGCTCCGACTTTATTAACTAGTTCAGTAGCCTTCAACAAGTTTTTTATTTCTCTGGGTCTCAGAGTTCTTGTGTGTAACATGGTAAAAGTCTCTGATAGAGGATGAGACGTGATAGCATATATGAAAGTCTTAGAGTATGTGAAGGAAAACGTAATGTTGATTTCTTAATCGCCAGAGACTGAACCCATGTGTTTCATTTCTCATGGTCTCCAGATAATTGCCATAGGTTTGCATATTGCTTTTTTAAACATACATATATTTGTGTATAAGAGAAATAAATAAATAAGAAAAATTTTGAGGTCCCTCAAAAAGTTAAAAATAGAGCTACCCTATGATCCAGCAATTGCAGTACTGGGTATTTACCCCAAAGGTACATACGTAGTGAAGAGAAGGGCCATATGCACCCCAGTGTTCATAGCAGCATTTTCCACAATAGCTACATTGTGGAAGGATTTGAGATGCCCTTCAACAGATGAATGGATTACGAAGATGTGGTCCATATATACAATGGAATATTACTCAGCCATCAGAAGGAACGATTACCCAACATTTGCAGCAACATGGACGGGACTGGAGGAGATTATGCTAAGGAAATAAGTGAAGCAGAGAAAGACAATTATCATATGGTTTCACTCATTTCTGGAACATAAGAAATAGCAGGGAGATCGGTAGGAGAAGGAAGGGAAGAATGAAGGGGGGGTAAACAGAAGGGGTTCATTCGAACCACGACAGACTATGGACTCTGGGAAACAAACTGAGGGTTTCATAGGGGAGGGGGGTGGGGGAATGGGCTGGGCCAGTGATGGGTATTAAGGAGGGCACGTATTGCATGGAGCACTGTGTGTTATACGAAAACAATGAGTCATGGAACACTACATCAAAAAC
Source organism: Ursus maritimus (assembly GCF_017311325.1). NCBI lineage: Eukaryota > Metazoa > Chordata > Mammalia > Carnivora > Ursidae > Ursus > Ursus maritimus. The sequence continues at coordinate 26,584,275 of NW_024425008.1, forward strand.
TAAGGATGTACTGTATGGTGACTAACATAACATAATAAAAAAAATTTTTAAATCCTTTATCACTATATTTTGCCAATTTAATAACAATATCTCTTGGTGTGGGTCTGCTTTTGTTGATTTTGATGGGAGTTCTCTGTGCCTTCTGTTTCTGGATATCTGTTTCCTTCCCCAGATTAGGGAGGTTTTCAGCCATTATTTCTTCAAATACGTTTTCTGCCCTCTTTCCTCTCTCTTCTTCTGAGACTCCTATAATACGAATGTTACTATGTTTGATGGAGTCACTGAGTTCCCTAAGTCTATTCTCCTTTTGCATAATTCTTTTTTCTCTCTTTTGTTCAGCCTGGTTACTTTGCATTACTCTGTCTCCTTAGGTCACTAATTTGTTCCTTTGCTTCTTCCATCCTGCTGTTCATTCCAATTGTGTTTCTCATTTTGCTTATTGAGACCTTTATCTCTGCTCTGTTATGCCTTATCTCTGTGTTAAGGGTCTCACTCATGTCTTCCACTCTTTTCTCAAGTCCAGTGAGTATCCTTATGATCATTGCTTTAAATTCTCTATCAGGCATGTTACTTCTGTCCATTTCACGTAGATCTCTGGCCGTGGCCTTGTCCTGTTCTTTCATTTGGGATACATCTCTGTGTCCTCATTTTGCTGCCTCTCTGTGTCTGTTTCTCTCCGTTAAGAAAGTCAGCTGTGTGTTTTGTTCTTGAAAGTAGTGACTTTATGAAGAGGAGGTCCTGGAGTGCCCTGCAGGGCAGGGTCCCCGGTTCAGCAGAACCTGCCACTTCGGGAGAGTCTCCTCTGTGTGTTGCTTTTGCCCTGCTGTTGTGTCTGAGTCACTTTTCCTTTCAGTGTAATCATCTGCCCTGACTCTCTGCCTGTTTGGAGCTGTGCTTACTCTGTGTAGTGTTGGTGGGACTCAGGCAGGCCAGTCTGGAGGGGGCGTGCCCACCAGGGAACTTGAGAGCGGGAGGAGGTGGTAGCAACGTTTGTGCTGGGCCACTAGTCCTATGGAAGATCCTTGAAGTGCTGTGAAGCGCTGCTGTGGCTAGGGCCCAGGCGTGTGTGTGGCCAGAAGTGAGACTGGGCTCTGAGTTGGGCAGTGACGGGGCCTGGCTGGGTGTAGCGTGTAGGATTGGCTGGGGGCGCAGGGTGGCAGCTGGGCACAGCACACAGCGGTGGCTGGGTGCCCCACACCAACTGGAGGCAGCTCAGGGCAGCAGCTGTGCACCCTGTGGCTGGGCGGGACTGGTGTACAGTTTTAACAAAATTTGTCTTGAGTCCAGGGCCAAGGAGGTAAGCTTGGAGTGGGCGAGTGTGTGGTGCGCTGCTCGCAGGTTAGGCAGCAAGTTCTGTGCAGCCCAGCCTCCCGCAGATGGTCCTGTGTTTGTGCTGGAGGTGGGGCATGAAAATGGTTCCTGCCAGCTTCCTCGTTTTCCAGGGCCCCCAACATGCTAGGAAATCAGCGTGAATACACCTGTCCCCCATTTGCTCCCTGGCATTGCATAATCTGCTGTGTTTGTGTTGCCTCTCTGTACAGGCTGCGCTCTAGGGGCAGCAGCCCAGCTACCCCTTGCCCTCTTGGGTGGAAGTGCTGAGTCAGCTGACTTTTAAAACTCCAGGCTCCAAGTCCCACTCACTAAACAAACTCTAAGAATTCAGCCCCTCTGTTTCTCAAAGCCAAACGTTATGGGGATCGGTGCAAGGGCCTGTGTCTCTGCCCCCTCTACACACCCAGCTCCTTCCCTGCTGCAGGCAGCCTCCCTCTGCCTTTGTGGCACTCCTAACCTTTTGGATACAGCTTCTTCTCTATATTTAGTTGTGGAGTTTGTTCTGCCAGGGTTTCCATGGCTCTCTGGTTCAGTGACTTGGATGTGGGTGACACCTAGTTGTAAGCATGGGACGGAGCGATCTCAGGATCTTCCTAGTCTGCCATCTTCCCCTCACCAAGAACTGATTTCTACAACTAAGACTTGGGCTAGTTCTCACAGAGAAAAATCTTCACTTTACAGAAATTTAAAAGAAGTTTTATCGAGGATTGTAGAATTTGGCACTGAGACTCCATAAAACTATGTCAAGGTTTACAAGGTACCATTGATTGTCAGAGATATTGATTAAACAAACACAATATGCATTGTATGTATGATTTAAGAAAACAATTGGCATGGGGCACCTGGGTGGCTCAGGCGGTTAAGTGGCTGCCTTCAGCTCGGGTCATGATCCCAGGGTCCTGGAATTGAGCCCCACATCAGGCTCCCTGCTCAGTGGGTGGTCTGCTTCTCCCTCTGCCTCTGCCCCACCCCCAATGGGGTCTCCCTATCTCAAGTAAATAAAAATCTTAAAAAAAAAAAAGAAAGAAAAGAATTGGCATACACACACACACACACACACACACACACACACACACACATTTTAAGTAAGCTCCATGTGCAGTGTGGAGCCCGACAGTGGACTTTAATTCACGACCCTGAGATCAAGACCTAAGGTGAGATCAGGAGTTGGATGCTTAATGGACTGAGCCACCCAGGCACCCCCTAAATTCTTCTCCTTTTAAAAGGAAAATGTGGGGTGCCTGGGTGGCTCAGTTAGTTAAGCCTCAGACTCTTGGTTTCGGTTCAGGTCATGATCTCATGGGTCATGGAGTCGAGCCCCATGTCAGTCTCCACACGCAGCTGGGAGCCTGTTTTAAGATTCTTTGCCTCTAAACCCTCCCTCCACTCAGGCTCACACACACGCACGTGTACTCTCTTTCTCTCTCTCTCTAAAATAAATAAATCTTTAAAGAAAACAAAAACGGGTTCTTGGGTCAGTTAAACATCTGACTTTGGCTCAGGTCGTGGTTTCAGGGTCCTGGGATCAGGCCCCAGGTCAGGCTCTCTGCTTGTCAGGGAGTCTGCTTGTCTCTCTCGCTCCTCCCTCTGCTTCTTTCCCCGCTCATGCTCTCTCTCTCTTAAATAAAATCTTTAATAAAAAACAATTAAGGGCATTTGGGTGGCTCAGTCGTTAAGCATCTCCCTTCGGCTTGGGTCATGATCCCAGGGTCCAGGATCAAGCCCTGCATTGGGCTCCCTGCTCCATGGAGAGCCTGCCTCTCCCTCTCCCTTTGCCTGCTGTTCCCCCTGCTTGTGCACTCTCTCTCTCTCCTTCTCTCTGTCAAATACATACATACATACATACATACATACATACAAACATAAAATAAAAGCAAAATGTTAGTCAAGTAGTGACCAATAGCTTCTATACAGAGATGCTAGGAAATAAATTAAGTTTGCAACTTGTTTTTCCTTAAAACTATAAACCTGCTGAACTAGAATCTTCTTTTAAACTCTACAGAACCTATTCATTATCCTTAAAGGAAAAACTTATATTCCCAGCCTTACTCTGTCTTAACAGGGAAGTCTTCTACATCCCGAGGAAATGGTCTGAGATCTAGAAATGAATTTACAAAGGTAATCATCACAACACTAATCATTACAGCTAACTTGTTTTTTTTTTTTTTAAAGATTTTATTTATTTATGTGACAGAGAGACAGCCAGCGAGAGAGGGAACACAGCAGGGGAGTGGGAGAGGAAGCAGCAGGCTCCCAGTGGAGGAGCCCGATGTGGGACTCGATCCTGGAACGCCGGGATCACGCCCTGAGCGGAAGGCGGATGCTTAACAACTGCGCTACCCAGGCGCCGCCCAGCTAACTTGTTTTTAAAACCTGGATGTCCCAAAATAGAAAACCTCTTAAGTAATTATAGATTATGAAATATTGTCAACATTCAGAAGTTTTGGTATCATGCTCAGTGTATGATGTTAGGTCAGAGGAAAGCAGGATAAAAATCTATACACATGGTTAAAATATGAGTACATGTACATATATAGAAAAAAATCTGGAAGGACATTTAATTGTGTTTTATTTTTTGAATACTTAAAGTTTATTTTAAAGCATTTTAAATTTACAGAAAAGTTGAAAAATAACAGAGTTTCTCGTATACCCAGCACCCACGTTCCCCTTTTGCTAGTATCCTATATTAATATGGCATATTCGTCACAACTAATGAGCCAATACTGATACATTCGTATGAACTAAACTCCATGTTCTATCCGTATCTCCTTAGTTTTTCCCTAATGTCCTTTTTCTGTTCCAGTATCCCATCTAGGTACCTTATTACATTTCGTCTGTCTCCTTAGGCTCTTCTTGGCTGTGACAGTTTTTCAGACTTTCTGTTGTTCATGACCTTGACAGTTGTGAGTATTGTGGTTAGGTATTTTGCAGAACGTCCCTTAATTTGGGCTTGCTTGAAGCTTTTCTCATGATGAAACTAGGGTTATGGGTTCTTGGGTGGAAGACTGCAGAGGAGAAGTGCCACTTGCAACACACCGGTCATACCAAGGTTATGTGGTATCAACACAATTTATCCCTGATGTTTACCTGGCTAAGGTAGTGTTTGTTATGCTTCTTCATTATAGAGGTACTCCCTGTCCCCCTTTCCATACTGTACACTCTGGTAGCGAGTAACTAAGTAGAGCTGCCTGCCTTTTGACTTCTTTAGAATTTTCAGTATTTTCTAAATTTCTACAATAAACATACATTTCCTTAAAAAAGAAAAAGCCATAAACCAATTTTAAATCCTACCTGTAGTTCAAGTCCCTTCTGAAATGCCACTTCTCTTTAAGTCCTCCCCACCTCTCCACCAAGTTAGGTGTGGTTTGTCCCATCCTTATATAATACTGTCCCTATGGCACTTTTATTCTGTTTTACCTCTACAGTGAAATGGTATTTCCCCCACTTGTTTCTACATCCATCTTAGTTCAGAAGGGATTAAAGGAGGGGCGCCTGGGTGCCTCAGTTGTTGGGCGTCTGCCTTTGGCTCAGGGCGTGATCCCGGAGTCCTGGGACCCAGCCCCACATTGGGCTCCTCCGCTGGGAACCTGCTTCTTCCTCTCCCACTCCCCCTGCTTGTGTTCCCTCTCTCGCTGGCTTTCTCTTTCTCTGTGGAATAAATAAATAAAATCTTTTAAAAAGGGGGGAGAATTAAAGGAGGGGCTCCTCTCCTCCCTGTGTCTGCTGCAAGGCCCAGTCTACAAGGGACATGGTCATCCATGCTCTTAACATTTTTGTGTCTGTCCTGAGGCTCTCTCAGGAACCTGCTCTAGAATCGTTGAGGACACCAAGTGTTCCAGCATGATAAACGGTGAAGAAATTACCTTGGGGATTATAGTTAAACCAGTCTGGTTTTTCTTGCCCATGTGCTGAGGAAAGCATGCAGAAAGCACAATCAGCAGTACACAGAGAGGAAGCCCCCCAACCACTATTCCCTTCTTGGCCAGGGGTGGGGAGGCATCCCTGAGCCCACCCAGGTGAGTGGAGACTAGAAACTATAAGCACCACATTTTCTTCATGTAAAAACAAACAAATAATCTTCGACTGTTTCATACGTTTTTGTTTCTTCTGGCTCTCAGTTTTCTTCTGGTTTAGTCCTGGCTTGGCAGAGCCAGAGACCACAACTCTCTAATTAGCACCTTACTTAAGAGCTTTTTTTCCAGACAACACGCTATTTATTTAGGTGCTGTCTGAATCTGAGGCAGGAAACTCCATAATGTCCCGATTTAGAAAATTCCATGATAAAACAGGAGAGGAAGGGAAATATAAATAATATAAGTCATAATCCATGTTAAGAAAAAAGATCCAGGGGCGCCTGGCTGGCTCAGATGGTTGTCTGCCTTCTGCTCGGGTCATGATCACTGGGTCCTGGGATCGAGCCCCATGTCCAGCTCCCAGCTCAAGTTGGGAGTCTGCTTCTCCCTCTCCCTCTGCCCTTCCCCCTGCTCATGCTCTCTCTCTCTCTCTGTATATCTGTCTCAAACAAATAAAATCTTAAAAAACAAAAAGATCCAGTCGCCATGTTTACATCTTAATAATCTTCCTGTTCTTTTTCTATAATTGTAAAATGTTTCCAAATGTTATTTGTAAATATTTTCTTGAAGACATCTCTGCTCTGGAAGTTTATCTTAGGGCCCATGGATGTAACCATCAATTTCTAAGCCTTCCTAATTAAGTATGAGAAACAACCTTGCTAGTGTATAATGCCCAACATGCAAATATCTGAATTTTCATTGTTAGGGAGAAGAGCTTTAGATTGGCATCACGGTCATCTTTCTTTGGCTCAACAACTGTTAACAGCAATCACTGACTCTAGCAGATTACATTTGCTTTAAAATGTTGTGAACGGGGCGCCTGCCTGCGTGTCTCAGTCTTAAGGGTCTGCCTTGGCCTCAGGTCATGATCCTGGGGCCCTGGAATTGAGTCCTGGGTGGGGCTCCCTGCTTAGCCGGGGAGTCAGCTTCTCCCTCTGCCTCTGCCTCTGCCCCTCCCCCACTAGTGTGCTCTCTGTCAAATAAATAAAATCTTAAAAAAAAAAAAAAAAGGTTATGAACAAGAGCTGTGTTTGCACATATTCTTTCACTTGCCTCCCAGAGTTGTGAGGATTAAATGACTGGCATAACATTGGTGCCCTGGAAGCATATTTCCTTCCCCAGCTGGTCTCCTTCCTGGACTAAAACCACTGTGTTGCTGTGGCATCAGGTTTGTGTGAAGTAAAAGCTGCCTCTTTCCACCACTTACTTGTTTTGTAAAATCATTATTTTTAAAATAACATTTACACAACAAAACACCTTTTTTTAATTGCTATATATATGCATGTTAAAGCAGAATCTGTGAAAGGACACACATGAAAATCATCACAAAGATTATTTTATTTATTAGGATGATGGTAGCCTAGGGATTGATGGGCCACTTTGGCTGGATTATTTTGAGTTGAAGGCAAGTGAGACCCTGCGGGCTCAAGAGAAACTTCTGCCCTTCCCTTAATTACATGGAAGAATCTAAACTGAGGGTCTTTCCCAGAATAAGGGTTATTAAGAGAGATAAGCTGTATCTGAGTGACCCATCTGTATGGTAGGGCAAACATCTAATTATCAAACATCTGCTCTTCTTATTGCCCTGTGAATTGCATTCCTTCCCTTCGAAGTCCTAGACCCCTAATCTTTTCTCCTTAGTTCAGGATGACGTACATACCTCGTTTTGCCTGAGTGTCTTTGGAATTCCATGTTTGTGTGGATTTCCTGTGCGTATGCTATCAGAATTGATTTTCTCCTGTTAATCTGTCTCTTGTCAATCTGATTCTTAGTCCAGCTGGAAAGACCTATGACAGCACAGTAATTCTTGCTCCCTGACAGTAGTGACAATGGTGAGAACACTGAAAGGAGACGGCATCTTCACCTGTAATGTTCCAATATTTAACCTTTAATAAAAGTTGCTTATACTTACGGCTCTCTTTTCATTCCTGACATAATTTGTATGGAGACTATGTTTTTTTTAAAGATTTTTTTTTCTGTTTATTTGTGAGAGAGAGAAAGAGAGAGAGAGCACAAACAGGGGGAGCAGCAGGCAGAGGGAGAAGCATGCTCCCCGCTGAGCAAGGAGCCCCATGTGGGACTCAATCCCAGAACCCTGGGATCACGATGTAAGCGGAAGGCAGACGCTCAACTGACTGAGCCACCCAGGTGTCCCATATGGAGACTATTTTTAATGGTGATGTCATTTAAAGAGAAAGGAATAAAAGTGTTTTAATAATACATCTGGTGAACTGTCTTTAACTTTTGCTGCTTAGCATATATTAGTTTCACCTCCTAACCTTCAAATAGTGGGTTAAATTTTCAGGAGAGTCCCCCTAACTTTTCCCCACCAAGTGTTTGTGGAAGAAAGTCTGGAGCTGCTTCCAAGTGTCCACCTGGGCCATGGCATGAGCCCTGGGCTCCCCTCCCCAGATGACAGGACCACCCACCAAGATGTGTANNNGGCAAAATGGAAAGTAAGGAGGCTCAAGGTAGTGCCCTGCCCCAGGGTAACAGATGATCTGGGGCATCTCCCTACCATGGGCCTGTAAGCGCTTAGAGGCCTCATTAGCATAGAATTCACTCTTCCAGTTGTGGTCATCCTGACCTACAAGGAACAGGAAGGCACTCTCAGCCCTTTCCACAGGAATGAAACTCTTCTGGTCTGCTCCTTCCAAAGGGCTGTTCAGGACATCCAAAATGTCTGCCAACCCATCTTTGGTCAGCCTTACTCGATTTAGGTCAAAGCCTACAGGGGGCAAGGTCTCATCTTTGTAGTGTAAGGCTCCCCCGACATTGGCCACAGAGCCATTGATTATGACAGCGGCGGTGATGCCCTTCAGGAACGAGGCCATGGACAGGCAGAGCTCGCCTCCTTTGGAACTGCCAAGCAGCCCGACTCCTGGACCCTTTACCTGAGAAAAGGACAGAGGAGGAAGGAGAATGAGGCCATGAACAGTGCAATGTGATGAGCAGTGCCTAGAATTGGAAAATAGGTTAAACTGAGCCTGAATCTGGGCTCTACCATTTGCCAAGTTTTGCAATCTTGGGGTATTCAGGTATTCCTCCTATCTTCCTTCCTACAATTTCTCCATCATCATTCTTGGTGACTTCAGCAACCGTGTGGCGGATATACAACTCTGGCTTCTCAGCATCCATGTTTCCCATCCATCCTGCCACATTCACTTATGTTTGCTTTCCACTTACCCAAAAGACCATGTCACACCTCTCCTACAACCTCAAGCCTCTTAACCTTTAACCCTGTTCTCTTTCAGTGTCAGCTCTTCACACCAGTGGCATAGGCTCAATGCACAGCTCTCCAGTAGGAACTCCGCCTCTTTTGACCCTGCAGGATCTAGTTAGTTCCACAGGAGCTCAAGCTCTCTGCCTTCCCTTGGGTTTCCCAAGTACCTCTGTGCTTATCAAAGGTGCCCCTGCTGCCTACACTTGGAAATCTCCTTCACTCTCATTCTCCAGGACTTGCTCCTGCAATTACATCATCTCTCTCCTTCCTCATCACTTTCCTCTCTACTGGCCCATTCCCATGGGCGTATTTAATGCTCTATTTTCATAACAAACCCTCGACCTCACATACACTCTGCCCTAGTTTTCTACTCTCTTTCAAAGCAAAATTTGTGGGGATCAATTGTCTTGAGTTGTTCTTTTTGTCTTCCCTTCTCTACCCCATCCCCTCAAGGTAGTTTGGGTCTGCACTATCCCACAAGGACTGCTCTTGTCACAGTTACCAACATCTATTATAAATGGCCCTCCGAGTCACCTCTCAACAGCAGTCTTTTTCTCCTTATGGCTTCTACAACAGCACCCCTGACTGGTTTCAACCATTTATTCCCCCCAGAGGAAAAGTACTAGGAAATTAAATGATATATTATCATCCCAAATTTTTAGAGGAGGAAAGAGAGGCAGCAAGGTCATGGGGCTAGCTGGCAATTGGTGAAATCAAAACACATTTAACTCTTATCTATCCACATCTCATGCTGGTGCCACTGCACACTATCACCTTTTTAAGAGTTCCAAAGCTTCCCATCCACTGAGCTCTGAATTGTAAAATAAGCAAGGTTTATCACCTGATCCTCTGATATCCTGCGCCTGTAACTCTCAAAACACTTCCTAGTACCTAGGTTCTTTGGCGGCCCAGTTCTTTTTTTTTTTTTTTAAAGATTTTATTTATTTTTATTTGACAGAGATAGAGACAGCCAGCGAGAGAGGGAGCACAAGCAGTGGGAGTGGGAGAGGAAGAAGCAGGCTCATAGCAGAAGAGCCTGATGTGGGGCTCGATCCCAGATCGCCGGGATCACGCCCCGAGCCGAAGGTAGTCGCTTAACCGCTGTGCCACCCAGGTGCCCCTGCCCAGTTCTTCTTGAATACTTAACACTGTGCTCTCGGAGGGGCCACAAGGAAGAGAGGGTTGTTATGCACATTTAACCTAGGGCCTTCTGGAGATAGTGTTTCCTGTCCCCTTTCCCTCTACTTCCTGTATCAAAGCCAGGGTTCTCAAATATGTTTGGGCTTATTATGATATACTGTAAAGTACGGGGATTTAAAATTCCAAACCAACTAAGAACATCTTTGCTAGCAGGAAATACGATAACATAAAACTGCATAGAAACGGTCTATGAGAAGTGACTCTAAATGGTAGTATGTGTGGGGGACTGGGAGTGGCTGTGGTGAATTTGTCACATTTTGTGAAAATTAAGAGCAGTTATGAAGACACTGATACATAAATCATAAAACCTAGAGAAGTTCCAACCTGAGGGTGACCCAGCAGGTATTTCACAGCTTCTTCGAAGTACTCCAGGTGGAGGATCTCCAGGCCGTTGGGGAGGTCTTCATAGTTATGATAAGCCAGAGCCATCACAGCAAAACCCTTGCCAGCCAGTAGACTAGCTCGATGTTCCAGAAGGCCACTTCCAATTCCGTAAATGTCCACAATCCCAGGAAAGGGCCCCGGTTCTTTGGAAGAAACAAAACACAAAACTGAACTATTCCCGAAACTCTCTGCAGTGGGGTCAAAAGCCCTGTGTTGCCTACTTGGTGATGTCAAAGTTTTCTATTGACAATCAGAAATGCTAGAAGATCTCTGGTTTTCAAAGATCCAGACAGTGGCATAGGCTCAATGCACATTTCCCCTATACCCAGAGCCTCAAAGCCCCACAGATTCTTTACAAAAAGCATGCCTTACTTTTGTAATTAAAAATAATTTACAAGCAGACAATGAAAAGAGCAAAATCATTACCACTACCCCCCCCCCCGCCCCCTAAAGCTGACAATGTCAAATGCCTGAGAACAGGTAGAACAAGTGGAACGCTCATACACTGCTGGTGGAAATGCAAAATGATACAGCCACTTTGGAAAACAGCTGGGCAATGTCTTACAAAGTTAAACACGCACTTACCATGTGATTTAGCAATCTCATTCCTAGGTATTCACCCAAGAGAAATGAAAATTTGTGTTCTCACAAAAACACGTATGCAAGTTTGTAGTGACTTTAATCATCATCTCCAAAGACTTGAAACCCAGCCTGGAAACCCGTTCTTCAACTGCTGAATGAATAAAACTGTTTTTGGGTTTTGTTGTTTTAAAAGATTTTATTTATTTATTTGAGAGAGAAAGAGCACATGAGTGGGGGGAGGGGCAGGGTGAGAGAGGGAAAGAGAGAGAGTAGAGAGAGTAGCAGAGACTTCCCACTGAGCAGGGAGCCTGGGATCACCACCTGAGCCAAAGACAGCCATGCCCTACCCACTGAGCCACCCAGCCTCCCCCTTCATGCTAATTTTCCTAAACCTTAATATACTGTGAGAGTTAGAAGCAAAGTTGCTATATTTTGCTCTCTCTCTCTCTCTATATATATATACATATATAGTTTTTAAAGATTTTTATTTATTTATTTGACTGAGAGAGAGATAGCCAGCGAGAGGGGGAACACAAGCAGAGGAGTGGGAGAGGAAGAAGCAGGCTCCCCGCAGAGTAGCCCAAGACGGGGCTCAATCCCAGGACCCCGGGACCACGCCCTGAGCCGAAGGCAGACGCTTAAGGACTGAGCCACCCAGGTGCCCCATATATTTTTAAACATATCATTTAAAAAATCATTAAAGGGGCTGGCTCTGTCGGTAGAGCATGGGACTCTTGATCTGGGGGTTGTGAGTTTGAGCCCCACCATGGGTGTAGAGATTACTTAAAAATAAAATATTTTTAAAAATAATCATTAAAGACTTGGAACTATTGGGCTGCCTGGGTGGTTCAGTCGGTTAGGCATCTGCTTTAGGCTCAGGTCACGATCTCAAGGTCCTGGGATGGAGCCCCACAATGGACTCTGCTCAGCCGCGAGTCGGCTTCTCCCTCTCAGTCTCCCTCTGTGCTCTTCTCTCAGATAAATAAATAAAAGCTTAAAAAAAAAAAAAGACTTGGAACTACCTTATAAATGTCTTTGTTTTCACTTAAAACTGTCTTTTCCCTTTCCTTATGCTGTCTTCCAACCGACCTCTCAGTTTTGGAGAGGCAGAGCCACCTTCCCACCAGGGCCCACTTTGAGGCCCCCACAGACCTCTACAATGTTGGGAGCTACCTCCTTACTGTCGGCAGAAGTGCAGGAGACAAGAGAAAGGCAAGCAGGTCAGCCTGGGACGCAGGGCGCTCACCTGGGGGCAGGAAGAGCGTGGCGCGCACCCGGCCCGCGCGCACCGGCTCCCGCCGCACCCCGGGCCCCAGGAAGTCGCGCTCGTGCACCGTCCGACCCAGGAGACGCCCGGCGTCGGGCTCGTGGCCGTCGAGCACCTCCAGCTCCACGGCGAAGGGCGTCTGCACGTCCCGCTTCACTAGCCGCATCAGGGGCTTATCCGGCTCCAGGGCCCACAGCAGCCCCATGGGCTCGACCCCCACGAAGCTGCCGCCCAGCGCGGGCGCGCGCTCCAGGTCCAGGAGGCCGTCGGCGTCGGCTTGGTACCGCGCGTGGGCCCGGAAGAGCACGCCCTTCTCGTCGCGCAGGGAGGCGCGCAGTGTGACGGGCTGTCCCGGCGCCAGGCCCCGCACGGCGATGCGCACGGGCTCGTCCCAGCGGCAGCGGCCCGCGGGCTGCAGGCTCCAGGTCGCTGTCTTTCGGGCAGGGGCCCAAGAGACCCGGCCACCAGACCACAGCTTTGGAGACCTTGGCAGGTGGCCCCATCGGCCGAGTCCAGAAGCTCGCAGGATAGCGCCAGAGGAGGCCACCATTTTGCCTTTTGATTTCGGTCCTCGAATCAGCAGAACGGAGGCAGTGAAGAAAAGTTAGAAACTGCTCAAAGATCCTCTAGTGGCGGACTGCCTCATCTGCATGTTAAGCGCCGCCTGGGGTTTGGGTAGCCTACCAGATTCAGCTGGGAGGGCCAGACTCCTGTCCCACCAGGTCAGTGACTTACCTTTGAAAGCAAGAGCGAAAATAACACACAGGAACTTGCTTTACATACTGAAAAACCTGCACTTCATGTGGGGGAAGACTTCTCCAGTTCTGCTTCTCAGGAGCTCCTTGGCCCGTGCACTGTTTGCCAAACTAAGGGCTGGCTCTGAAGAACTTTGGCAGCTAGGAAAGTCTCCAGTCGCCAAATTTTTTTAAAAAATTAATTTTGAGTGGGTTGTTATTTTTCTACTCTTTTTTTAAAAAAGATTTTTATTTATTCATTTACTTGAGATAGAGCACGAGTAGGGCGGGGGGAGGGCAGAGGGAGAGAGAGAAGCAGGCTCTCCGCGGAGCAGGGAGCCCCAAGGCGGGGCTGGGACCTGAGCCAAAGGCGGAAGCTTAACTGACCGAGCCACCCAGGCGCCCCTCCTGTCGCCAGATTCTTAACAGCTAAGAGGACTGCAGGACTGGAATTGAGTTTTATCAGTTTGTTGAGTAGTTTACTCTCAATTATCATAAGACATTTGGGAAAGTGTGCATCATGGTGTTTTGCTTGTGAATTACCTGTGTATAGCTTTATCTTCCACACCATCCCCACATTTAAGGGGCCTGGAGTTTTACTAGCTGTGTGACCACAGCTTCGTTCCTTGTAGGTGTAAAAATAGCCAAATGAGATCATCGTTATTATACTGCATTGTCGAGTTTCTGTACTAGGCAAATGTTATGTCCCTCTCATCTGGGACATCTTTCTTCCCTCCCCTTCTTCATTAGTGGGGATGGGTTCCACCTAGTGGTGAATTTTTCATCAAACTTAACTTGAGGCCCTTTCCAAGACTTTGTATTTGATTTTAGATTCATGATTTTTTTTTCATATTTATTAGAGAAACCTGCAAGCTGTGTAAGCTCAATTCAAGCCCACAACACTTGTTAGCTACTGCCCCCCATGACCACCCTCAAGGACCTTCCCAACCAAGCCTTTTTACTTAGTTTCAAATGTTCTCAGGTCCTGCTCGTTATTAATCATGCAATTCCCTGTAGCTCTAATTAGTTTTGCACTGGTTCTGTGGGATATTTCAGTGTATTTTGTGCACAGAAACTAAAGAAAGTAAATAATAATAGTTCCTAATCCTTTCAAGACCCTTATGAGAAAATTAAGGCCAGGAGGGAGAGGTGAACTGATTTGCTGAAAATCAAACAACTAGAAGTAATGGGATTTATTTATTTTTAAAGATTTTATTTATTTATTTGTCAGAGAGAGAGAGAGAGAGAGAGAGAACGCACAAGTAGGGGGAGCAGCAGGCATAGGGAGAAGCAGGCTCCCTGCTGAGCAAGGAGCCCAATACAGGACTTGATCCCAGGACCCAAGGACCCCAGGATCATGACTTGAGCTGAAGGCAGATACTTAACCAACTGAGCCACCCAAGTGTCCTGAAATACTGGGATTTATATCTTTGCAATCAGATTCCAGTCTGTGCTCTGAACCATTATGCTTTAATTGTTCTTACATGATATGTCCTATGTTAAAGATTTGTAAAACAGATACTCATACTGTTGATGAATGCATAAACTGGTATGACCTTTTCAGAGCAATCTGGTTAAAAATGTTTAAAAGTTGTATTCCCTTTGACTCACAATTCCACTTCTAGGAATTTCTCCTAAGTAAGTATTCATGAATGTATGTATATATTGGCTATAAAGATGCTTATCATATTGTTGTTTTAATAGAGGAAAAGTTAGAAACAAACTAGCAATATAAATTTGGTTTAATCAATTGTGATGCAGTCATATAAACAAGAGATGTAGCCATTAAAGATGTTATAGCGAATATGATGGGGAAACTTGCATGACACTGAAAGCAGGTAGAGATCTGTATAACCTTAAAAAATATGTATCAATACATTAAAAAAAAAAGATCAGTCAACAGTTATTCAAACTATTGTTTCTTAGGCTTTGGGGTATTTTGGGTAGTTTTAATTTTCTTCTTTATCCAGAATTTCTATCCGAAATAACATGTTGGGATGCCTGGGTGGCTCTGTTGGTTGAGAATCTGACTCTTGCTCTCAGCTCAGGTCTTTTTTTTTTTTTTTTTAAAGATTTTATTTATTCATTTGACAGAGAGTGACAGCCAGTGAGAGAGGGAACACAAGCAGGAGGAGTGGGAGAGAAAGAAGCAGGCTCCCAGCGGAAGAGCCTGACGTGGGGCTCGATCCCAGAACTCCAGGGTCACGCCCTGAGCCGAAGGCAGATGCTTAACAATTGAGCCACCCAGGCGCCCCTCAGCTCAGGTCTTGATCTTAGGGTCGTCTTGGACTCCACGCTGGGCATGGAGCCTACTTAGAAAAACAAAAAACAGAGAGAGAGAAAAGAAAAAGAAATAACATGGCTTTCATAATTAAATATGGTTTTTAAAAATGTATAATAAAAATATTATACAAACATAAAATTTATCATTTTAACCATTTTTAAGTGTATAGTTAAGTCCACTCACAGTATTGTGCAACTATCCATCTCCAGAACTCTCATCGCCCAAGCTGAAAACCCCTGCAGCCCCTGGAAACCACTATTTTACTTTCTGTCTCTAGGAATTTGACTATTCGAGGTACCTCATATAAGTTCGATCATACAGCATTTGTCCTTATGTGTCTTATTTCAGTTAGCATGTCTTCCACGTCCATCCATATATGTAGCATGTATCAGAATTTCCCTCCTTTTTAAGCCTCAATAGTTTACTGTATGTATGCAATACATTTTATCCATTCATCTATTGATGGGTTTTGGGTTGTTTCCACATTGACCACTGTGAATGCACTGCTATGAACATGGGTGTACAAATGCCTGTTTAAGAGCCCCTGCTTTCAGTTCTTTTGGGTATATACTCATAAGTAGTAGAATTGCTAGATCACATGTAATTCTGTTGAATTTTTAAGTTTTTCAGTCTTTTCATCTCATACTATGCCTTTTTACCCTTTTGTAAGGGTCCCAGGGTCTTTTTATTTTTTTTTAAAGGTTTTATTTAAGGGTCCCAGGGTCTGAGCACAGCTTGAGCGCAGGCACTAAAGTGAGTGCTTAAGTTGGTCAGCAAGATACGGTGACCACCTGAACAGCCCCAGGCCAACAAGACAGACAGAATCTCATGCCCAGAAATCCTTCCTGCTGTCAGGACAAATTGTTTTCATAAGCGAACTCCTGAAGACCAGTATTCTGGAGGCCGAGATTTTACTAGTAGAAATATGAAATTTGAAGAGTCCCTTTGTAAAAACAGTGTCACCAGCTGATCATCTAGCCAGGATTTGGGGAGCAGGAGAGATGGAATTGAACTGTGTGATCAAAGGAGATTAAGTGGAGGTGGAGCTGAAAGGGGATTGGAAAAGATCCCAAAGACAGACCCATTCTACTTTACTATTTGTTCTATTAGCCTAGTAATCTGAAGCATGCCAGAGCTGGGTGTTCGTGTGTTCCCTGCTTTGCCTCTTTCACAGCAGGACTTATGAACGCTTGTGGGGGAAAAATATGGAGCTGCACAGACTTAGAGGTTTATTTTCAAAGGATGACCAAGAAGTCCATTGTGCCATCAATCAATAAATAACAATGCAGTTTCCCAAAGTTGTTTTCAAAAGGAAA
This sequence comes from Ursus maritimus, assembly GCF_017311325.1. NCBI lineage: Eukaryota > Metazoa > Chordata > Mammalia > Carnivora > Ursidae > Ursus > Ursus maritimus. The sequence goes on from NW_024425008.1 coordinate 26,600,670, forward strand.
TTAAATAAATAGCTGAGGATACCAATGATTGAACCTGCAAATTCTTTTTTTTTTTTTTTTTAAGATTTTATTTATTTATTCGACAGACAGACAGCCAGTGAGAGAGGGAACACAAGCAGAGGGAGTGGGAGAGGAAGAAGCAGGCTCACAGCAGAGGAGCCTGACGTGGGGCTCGATCCCATAACACCGGGATCACGCCCTGAGCCGAAGGCAGACGCTTAACCGCTGTGCCACCCAGGTGCCCCGAACCCGCAAATTCTGTCAGTAGACCCACGGAATTCTAAAGAGGAGGTTGCCTGGTAACTAATATAAACAGCTTTGGAACCTAAGAAACGAAGGGAGGTTTAGGATGCAGAACCTTGCTTCCCCTAGAAGACTGGGTTGCGGGAGTCCATCCTGAAGGTAATTTCAAGACGCTGCTACTTTACCAGTGTCTGAAAAGAGCTTTTAGCATCAGCTGAATGATGAGAGGAAGTCTGAAGTAGTTGAAAAGATTTTGGATTTGGATTAGGTGTCAAAAGGGTCAGGATTGCTTCAGGGATTAACCAGTACTGTGATCTTCATAGTGTCTCTTCTCTCTGGGCCTCAGTTTTGAAATCTGTAAGATAAAAGAGAACAGAATCATGTTTATGGCAGAGTTTCCGTAGTAATCTCAGGGGACAGTAGTAGATCTGTGTGAGTGCATGGGAAGGGCAGGAATTAGAAAGTAGAGGGGGAAAATGAAGGAACTTTCTGATGAGAAAGAGGCAGCAGGGGCAGAGGTCTGAAACAAGCCAGGTTAAGAGGCTGTGTTCCCTGATCCTGCTCTCCCCACCACCAAGCTTCCTTCATTCCCCCCACAGATACCTATTGGGGCTGTGACTTCTCTGAATTTAATGTGTATAAACACCTGTGAGAGCTGGTTGAAATGCAAATTTCTAGGCTTCACTTGCGGTCTACTGAATCAATACTCTGGGACGTAGGACACAGGATTCTGCATTTTAACAAGCTCCTCAAGAAGGTCCTTAACCATTAATACTGTCCTGGAAGCTGACTGTCCCCTCTTGGGCCCTACATTAAAACTTCAGACTGTGGGTGGAGGTGAGAGTCTATTACTTTTTAAAAGCTCTCAGAAATACTGTGCTTATTATGAAGTTTATTGCTTTTTAGCCTCCTGTGGTGGTTTCTGCTGCTTTAATAACAAGGAAAAAGCAAGGCATTACTCTTTTTAGCAGGAATTATTCAGCCCCCTTCAATTATTTCTGCAGAATAAAGGTTCCAGACCAGGGGATGAGTGCAGGGGACTGGGAAGGTGAACCGAAAGGTGGTACTAAATTTGGAACCTTTGATATATCACTCATTGGAATCTGGATTCTTCTATTAGGTTTTATTTGGAGGCATATGGCCTAACCCTTCCAACCTGACTCCTGCTTGTCTAGCCAGGTTCCTAGAGGTGCAGTGGTAATGCTGGTGATTGCTGTTTACCAGATTACCTGACCTGCAGTTATGCCAGGTTTCACTGACTACAGGTTGCTGTGTATTCATTTTTTTTTTTGTATGTTTAAGATTTTATTTATTTATTTATTTGAGAGAGAATGAGCGGTGGGGGGTGGGGGGAGAGCAGAAGAGCAGAGTGAGAGGGAGAAGCAGACTCCCCGCTGAGCAGGGAGCCAGCCATGGGGCTCCATCCCAGGACCCCAGGATCATGACCTGAGCCCAAGGCAGGCACCCAACTGACTGAGCCACCCAGGCGCCCCTCAGTTTCTTATGCTGTGTGTACATAAAGGCACCTGGGACGTGCCACTCTGCTTTGGCACATTTTTAAAAAAATCATTTATTTTTAAGTTGGCTTTATGCCCAGCACAGAGCCCAACACAGGGCTTGAACTCACAACCCTGAGATCAAGACCTGAGCTGAGATCAAGAGTTGGACAGCTTAACCGACTGAGCCATCCAGGCACCCCCTGCTTTTGGTTCTTAAGGGGCCATTTGTTGGGAGAGGACCTTGCCTCAATGTTGGTCTAGGTAACATTAAAGTTTGGATAATATGGAGCCTCCAAACTCCATACATAGGTTTTTTTCTTCCCTCTCTATCCACCTTCTCTTTTAACTGACAAGGGCCCTAGTATTCCTAACCTGTTCTCTAAGTGCCCAGTGCACCATCTAACTGTGGGACCCCAGAGACTTACCTTTAGGGCCATAGTCCATGCTCTAAATCAGTGATAATTCTTCACAGTTATGTAATACTATGAAGCTTGCAAAAAATCTTTCATACATGTTCCCTAATTTTGAGCTTCATATCAACAATAAATTAGAACAGATATCAAACTCTATTTTCAGACTGGCACACCGAGGCAAACCAGGTGGGCTGGGAAGTGCAGAACCTGGCCTTACACTTGTTTTCTGACCCTAAGTCCATCTAGGACAAGCCTCTTTTTTTTTTTTTTAAAGATTTTATTTATTTGACAGAGACATAGCGAGAGAGGGAACACAAGCAGGGGGAGTGGGAGAGGGAGAAGCAGGCTTCCCACTGAGCAGGGAGCCCGATGTGGGGCTCAATCCCAGGACCCCGGGATCATGACCCGAGCCGAAGGCAGACGCCTAACAACTGAGCCACCCAGGCGCCCCAAGGATAAGCCTCTTTTGACCAAACCCTTTGACATTTTGTCCTGTCCTCATTCCTTTTCAAAACACATGAGGAGTTCCCCACTTTTCAACAAGCCATCATACTAGATGAGAATAACTATACCTTGATGATTTATAATAACTGATAATGCTAATATGGTATTCTTTCTGGGATGCTGGGATTGTAACCAAAAATTCTGTATGCCACCTGCTAAAGGGTATATATATGTGGGACACCCCAAATCATTCTGTATAGTCGCCTTGGGGTGAAACCAGTCCTCATCTGTTTTTCAAGTGTTTAGGATCAAAATGGCCCCTGCCTTAGAAGCAAGAATTGACGCACTGATATGTTAAGAATGATAAAAATGTGGGGCGCCTGGGTGGTTCAGTTGGTTAAGTGTCTGCCTTCAGCTCAGGTCATGACCCCAGAGTCCTGGCATCAAGCCCTGGATCAGGCTCCTTGCTCAGCAGGGAGCCTGCTTCTCCCTCCCCCTCTCCCTGCCACTACCCCTGCTTGTGCTCTCTCTCTCTGTCAAATAAATAAATAAAATCTTTAAAAAAGACGATAAAATGTTCTAGGTAATACACGAGGCATGAGCACATGAATATTGTTTACATCTAATCATTCTTCTTCAACCAGTGAGAGTAGGCACTGTTTCAGAAAATTATCACCTGTGACCACCTTCTACCCTTGCCATAACTTTTTTTAGTCTAACTTTTAAAATACTCCATGCCCTTATGGCCATGGTGCCTTCATAGTTATGAATAGATTGAACAACTAAATTATCTTCTGTGCAAAAATTCCTGATATCATACTAATCATGTATGAGTTAATTTGAGTGAGGTTATCAGTTCTGGCCTAGTACATCTAGATAAAAGCAGGCTCATAACAAAAAGAAATATACCCACAGGTCAGATTTAATAGACAGAAGAAAGTGGACCAAATCGAGTCCTAAAGAGAGAAGGTACTGGAAAGCCAGTGTGGCACAGAGATTAAATGCTCTGGAGTTGCAATCTGGCAGCAAAGTTTAAAACTTGGCTCTTCTACTTACGGCCTGTGTGACCTGAAGCAATTCATTTACCCATTCGGAGCCTCCGCTTCTTTCCATATACATTAAAAACCATAGTATCTTCCCGTGTAAAGCCCTTGCAAAGTGCAGGCATACCACATTTTATTGTGCTTCACTTTACTGCACTTCACAGATACTCCGTTTTTGAGAGATTGAAGGTTTGTGGCAACCCTGTGTCAAGCCAGCCTATCGGTGCCATTTTCCCAACAGCATTTGCTCACTTTGTGTCTCCGTGTCACATTTTGGTAATTCTCGCTCTCTTTCAGACTTTCTCATTATCACCGTATTTGTCATGGTGATCTCTGATCACAGCTCACTGAAAGCTCAGATGATGGTTAACATTTTTTAGCAATATTTTTATTTTTATTTTTATTTCTTTAAAAGATTTTATTTATTTATTTGACAGAGATAGAGACAGCCAGCGAGAGAGGGAACACAAGCAGGGGGAATGGGAGAGGAAGAAGCAGGCTCATAGCGGAGGAGCCTGATGTGGGGCTCGATCCCATAACGCTGAGATCACGCCCTGAGCCGAAGGCAGATGCTTAACCGCTGTGCCACCCAGGCGCCCCTTTAGCAATATTTTTAAATTAAGGTATGTATGTTGGTTTTTAGACATAATGCTATCGCACATTCTGTCAACTACAATACAGTGTAAAAATTTTTACATGTACTGGGAAACTAAAAAATTCATTTGACTCACTTTATTATGATATTCATTTTATTACAGTGGTCTGGAACCAAACCCACAATATCTCTGAGGTATGTCTATACTTCATAATTGTCAATTATCATTATTAGACCAAGGAAGAACTTCAAAAGGAAAATTATTTTAAAAAGCACTAAATGTAGGGGCATTGGGTGGCTCAGTCGGTTAAGCATCTGACTCTTGGTTTCAGCTCAGGTCATGATCTCAGGGTCTTGGGATGGAGCCCTATGTCAGGCTCCACACTTGGAGAGGAGTCTGCTGGAGATTGTCTCTCCCTTTCTGTCTCCCTCCACCCCTCCCCCTGCTTGCATGCACACACTCTCTCTTTAAAATAAAATAAATCTTTAAAAAAAAAAAAAAAGCATTAAATGCAGGCATTTGTTCTCTACAGTATTTTCCATGCTAGCTAAAACCTGGAAACAGCTTGCCCAATAATTAAGGAAAAGGTGATTTACCTACTTGGTAAAATATTCTGTAGCTGTTAAACACTTTAACAATGAAGACTGTGTAGCAATATGGAAAGGTACTGGGTGATTTTTAAAGACAGCAGAGACAGAAGACATGGTCCTTGGGCAATATAATTAGAGAGCCAAATAACTAACAACGCGAGGTGCCATAGGACTGAGAGTTGAAAGTACTGGTACGCAGTCACGATTGCACACCTGAAACTAATTTAACACTGTATGTTAACTATACTGGAATTAAAAAAACAAACAAACTGGTACAGACGAGGAGTGATTTATAAATTTGTGTGGGACATGGAGGCCTGGATAGGTCAAGAAAGTTCTGGAGAAGGTAGGAACTGACCTAGGCCTGGAAGAATGGATAGAATTTGTCAAGTATGGAGCAAAGGCTACTGCAAGTAGAGGGCACAGAAGGAAGCTCCACTGTGTAGAGGGAGGAATATGCAGAGATGAGTTCAGAGACTTGAGAGGTTATGAGCAGAGAATGTCATAAACTGGGATCACACTCATGCAGAACCCTGAATGCCAGGCTGAGTTGTCTGAACTTTACACTATAAACCCTTTAAACACGCAGAAAGCAACATTTGAGGAAAAATTAGAAGCAAGGATACGGCTGAAAAGCAGTAATGTAATCCCTCATAAGAAGAGGAGGGGTTGAGCTTTGGGGACAAACGGGAGAATTGGAAGCAAGGGGCTGATACAAGGAATATTTAGAATGTTGCACCATTTCTTTCTTTTGTTCTTCTAACTCATGTGGCTTCTCCCCACGCCCCTGCCCCCCACTCCCCCATCTGTCTTCCCATTTCTTTCCTTTCTGTACTGCTACAGGCTACCGATTTCTACTGACTTAGAGCTCTCACCAGTTCCTTCCATTCCCTCAACAGATACCTGGTCATGCCTCCAAGCCCTGTACCTGGACCAGGCAGTGTGGAAGGAAGCTTTTGCTGGGAAACAATGACCAGAACCCAACAGGGAAAGACTCTTCTTTCCCACCATTTCCATCAGTCACTCCCCCCACGGCTGGGATGGGGCATGAATTTTCCCCACCCAAAACCAGGAAATGAGGAGCGTGCCTCCTTGTCCAGTGTACCTCCAGTCTTCCACTTTAGCCCACATCGCTGTGCACACCTCAAGAACCAATATTTGCAAAAGGCCGCTACAAACCTTACCTTCTCTCAGGAGGTGGTATGGCAGCGAGGGCTTCCCAGCGTCCCTTACAGCCAGTACAACTTCGACCATCTCTACAATGTAGACCACATCATCCAGCCTCCCCAGATCAGCAGGGCCCGATGTGAGAAACCCACTGGCTTCAAGTTCTTGCGTTCTTCAGGTCCCGCGGCAAGGGTCACCTCCCAGGCTGTGAAGACAGAAAGGTCTGCCAATCTTAAGAAGCAGCTGAAGGAATCAAAGCCAGCAAGTGTGGTCCAGGAAAAATCTTGCCCTCTCATCCCTCATTCCCGCAGGGATCCAGACATGCTGGGTCTGTCACTTTCTCCAGATGTGAAACTGGAGGAGAGGGAAGCCTGGCTGCCACCTCCTGAGAAGGAGGCCAGAGCCTGGGAAGCCATCGTGCTGGAAAAGCTGAACAAGCGCACCGCCCGATGGATCCAGAGCAAACGGCCCCTGAGGCCTGGGGTCCCCCCCAGCAAGTGGCAGGGCTTCTTGCGCCAGCAGTACGACTGGAGCCACATCCGGGATGAGCTTACTTCCACCAGTGACCTGGAGCTACTGAAACGGCTGGAGGAAGAAGAAACAGCAGAATTTGAGGATGAAAGTGTTATCCTGCCACCCCAGGAGAGACAGAAGCCGGAGCTGCTGCTTCCTGTTTATTATAGGTACACTGGCTGGGGCCTCAGGCACACTGTGAGAATCCTTGGGTCCCCTTTCAGGACTCCTGGGTTGTTTCACATTCCTTATTTCAGAACACACTGTCCCACCCACCTCTAGTGTTCTCCACTGCCAGCTTGTTCCCTACGATCTCCTTAAAGTAAGGTGCTCAACCAGGTACTTCTGACATCCTGAGTTGAATAATTCTTTGTTGGGGGGGCTGTCTTGTACCTTGTAGGATGTTTAGCAGCACCCCACTGGATGCCAGCAGCATTCTCCAGTTGTGACAACCAAAGATGTCTTCAGACATTGACACATTCCCTTTAAGGGACCAAAATCACTCCTGGTTGAGAACCACTGCCTTTAAAGGGATCAGTTCTTTTTTTTTTTTTTTTTTTAAGATTTTATTTATTTATTTGACAGAGATAGAGACAGCCAGCGAGAGAGGGAACACAAGCAGGGGGAGTGGGAGAGGAAGAAGCAGGCTCCCAGCGGAGGAGCCCGATGTGGGGCTCGATCCCATAACGCCAGGATCACGCCCTGAGCCGAAGGCAGACGCTTAACCGCTGTGCCACCCAGGTGCCCCTAAAGGGATCAGTTCTTGGCCTTTCCTAGCAGACTGAGCTATTTTGCTACCTAGGTGCTCTCAGAAATGTATTCATATTGAGAGTGAGAAGGCAGAGACCTCAAGGCTCTGAGGTTCGGTTCTGTCTCACTTTGAATAAGGAGGCAACGTGTCAGTGACTCAGAAACTGACTGGCAGCCAGACAGAGAACTAAACAACGTGAGGGCTGATTACCGCATATTTCTTGGAGTGCTTCCTTCTCATTTGTAGCTAGAGGGAAGACCAGAGCTATTATAATATCTGATTCCCAAAAGTAAACTAAAAGTTAAGTGGATCCATTTATTGGACAAACATAAACTGCCTTCCTCCTCCTTGCCAGGTGCTCTGCAAAGTGCTGGGAATACAATGTAAACGAGAGACATGGACCCTTTAAGGAGCTTATGATCTATTCAATGGGGTTGACAGACATTAAATAACCACACACATGATAAAGTGAAGTGATGTAGGAATTGGTTCCCTTCCCCTCAAGTCCATGCAACCTCTAAGGGAATCATATTAAAAAAAGGTACTGCTGGGGGGGGGGCACCTGGGTGGCTCAGTCTTTAAACGTTTGCCTTTGGCTCAGGGCGGGATCCCAGAGTCCTGGGATCAAGCCCCACATCGGGCTCCCTGCTCCACTGGGAGCCTACTTCCTCTCCCACTCCCCCTGCTTGTGTTCCCTCTCTTGCTGGCTGTCTCTCTCTGTCAAATACATAAATAAAATCTTAAAGAAAAAACTTCCTAAGCTATTAAAAAAAAAAAGTGACTGTACTGTTGGGAGCCTGACCACTCTACCATGCTGCCCAGTGGCTGCAGGAGTGGCTCCACTGGAAGAAGGTGGCTGCAGAGAGGCCCTTCTGGCGGGTCTGAATGTTCATTTGGCACTTTGGTAGCAAGGCCAATAGTTAAACATAGGTGGTTTCCAGATGCTCATATGGGTCTGAAGGAAGGCCAGAGGTCCATGTCCTACTTCCTATCTTTCACTTTTCCCCCTCTCCCTCCTGCTAAGATTGCCCAATTACCTGCCACAAGTGCAGACAGCTGAAACAATGCCTGGCAACAATGAGACTGCTGAGGATATCAAAGGAAAGAAGAACCTCTGTCAGCCCCCAAAGCAGAGCCACTTCCGGCAGGTGAATCCTCAAGCTGGAAAGTTTGCTTACTCCACAGACAACATCTTCGAACAGGAGATATACTTTGGTAATAGAGCTGGGGTGCTGTGCTGGGGGCTGAGGCGGACATGGAGCAGGGAGGTGGAAGGCAGCCGGGGAATGAAATAGTCACGGGTGTGGATAAGTGGCCCTAGATGACCAAGGGGTTCCGGGCAACATCCCCTTGTGACTAGCTCAGGGAGGTTCTTTTGGCAGGGGGCAGGCAGGTATCTGGTGGGGAGGAATCTGTTCTCCCTCCCCCTTGCTCTATCCCTTTATCTCACTAAGGAGGTTGTGGAGTGTGGGGTTGTAAAGCAAACAAGATTTGGCTTGGAGAACAACTACTCTTCTCTGCTCTTCTCTTCTCTGCTCTTCTCCTTTCTCTCCCTTTGAGATATTTAAGGTGCTATGTTAGAAAAAAATCACACGCTTTGGAGTCTGGAGAGGATCCGGTGTAAGCCCCTCCCTACTAACTTTAGCAAATTATATAATCCCTCTGAACCTTTTTTGTAAAATGATATTAACAAAAATGCACTTAAGGGGCGCCTGGGTGGCTCAGTCAGTTAAGTGTCTGCCTTCAGCTCAGAGTCCTGGGATCGAGCCCCATGTCAAACTCCCTGCCCAGCCGGGAGTCTGCTTCTCCCCCTCGCCCTTGCTCATGCTCTCTCTCACTATCTTGCTTTCTCTCTCTCAAATAAATAAAATCTTAAAAAAGAAAAAAAAAAGCACTTCAAGGAAAGAATAGACAGGAAAGCATCTATAATGCTTCTTGCTCAATGCTCAATAAATGTCCACTACCTTCCCCTTCCATCTTGCTACCCTTTCTATGCCTGGGATTCCAAGATACACGATCTAGGTCTGCATGTTCCAAGCTGTTTTTCCTTGCCCCCATCTTGTTCCTAAACTGTCAACTGAAAGTGTTCTTAAATGTTTAAAAGAGTTATTCAGATGCAGTTATTTATGACTAATAAGAAATGAATTAGATAACCCCTTTATTGGGACGTAGCTTTTCATAGGGGACAATGCCTTCAAGTTAAGACAGGTTCTGCCTTGGCTTCCAAGCCTCTCTGAGACCACCAGCTCCTATTTCCAAGCAATAGTCAAGGATGCCCCAACATCATGGTAATTCATGAGTGTTTGGGGCTGAAGAGTAAGGCAAAAGGAAATTGGGTCTGATCCTGGTGACTGAAAACCCAGCAAGAGAGGAAGGAGGGTGGTACTAGGGACTCCTTATGTCTTTATCTGTTCACAGATCGAGTCCGGATCATCCACCAGGTTGGTGCGAGGAGAGACCACATTTTCCTGGAAAATCTCAATTGCTACAAGAAGCAGCTGTCTAAAGTCTTCCCTGAGACCCCAGAAAGGTGGACTTCCCAGCCAGTTCCTGAAGCACGTAAGCAGGAAGTGGGTAATAGGGGTGATGAGGAAAGTGTGCTGTTTTTTTTTTTTTTTTAAGATTTATTTATTTTAGAGAGAGAGAGCGCGTGCGTGCGCATGTGAGCGTGTGCACAAGCAGGGGGACGAGGCAGAGGGAGAGGATCTCAAAGTAGACTCCCTGCTGAATGCAGAGCCCCAAGCGGGGCTCGATCTCAAGACCCTGAGATCATGACCTGAGTGGAAATCAAGAGTCAGACACTTAACCCACTGAGCCACCCAGGTACTCCAGAAATGGAGCTATTTCTTTAAGGACCCTGTTTTATAGGCGGGGCATCACCGGTATGTAGGGGAGTCCCTTCCTACTAACTAAAAATCAACTCATAAAATTATAAAACACTAACTTTAACTAAGGAGAGCACTTGTGGAACAACCATTCAGTTGAAATCAGATCAAACTTAGGTGTAATCAAGAGATTTATGGCCGGTAATTACCAATGAGGCAGATCCCATCTTCTTCCCATGCTTCCAGGGGAAATACATCAAACCCTTAATCCAGCACTCTGCCTTGTCCCTTTGGGCTGGTTCTACCTTCCCATTCCATTCTCAGGCCCATACCTGCCTCAGGTACTAGGGTTATCCTCTGTTCTAAATTTCTGTTTTATAAGCATATCATTCTTAATTCTGTAAGAGGGACAGATAGAGGGAAGGGAGATGGCCAAGAAATGAACTTATAAAACAAAAAGTGCCCATCCTCCAAGAGACTATTCTTCCATGTCCCATGACTTTTCTTTGCCGTGTCACTGTTCCAGTGGGCCCCCTTGTATGCAGAAACTAATGGTACTAGTGGAGAAAACACCCCAGCAAAGCCTTGGATTGGGTCTAGGCAAGTCACCTTCTGGGCTTCACCTGCTTCATAGAGCTGAGACTCTGATCATTCCTACAGCAAGGCACTTGGGATATACTTATTGATTTTGTGATATTTATTGATACTAGGTGACTTTGTGAATGCATTTTATAAACCATTAAGCGCTCAATCTCAAGGAATTATTATTAGTATACTACCTTCCCCACAAGGCAACTCTATTGTGTATGCCCCACCCACCCCAGAACAGGCAATTCCACAAAGACAGAAGGTTGACCAGCAGTTGCTAGGGGAAGGGAGGAATCGGCACAGGGTTTCTTCTTGGGGTGATAAAAATATCCTAAAATTAGACATTGTGATAGTTGTACAACTCTGTGAATATACTAAAAACCACTGAATTGTATACATTTCAAAAGAATGAATTTTATAGTATGTGAATTCTACCTCACATCTATTATAAAAAACAAATCCCCCTGCTGAATTCAGCTGCCTCACCACCTGTCTCACTGGCTTCACAGACACTTTTCCCCTACTGTGCTAGATGCCCACCCTCTTTCCCCCAGAACATACAACATTTAACAAACAGAAGTTGTAGAATCTTTCCCAAACTTTTTTTAAATAGTATTTGAAATTGGGGGGGCCTGGCTGGCCCAGTTGGTGGGAGTGTGTGACTCTTAATCTCAGAGTCAGGAGTTCAAGCCCCACGTTGGGTGTGGAGCCTCCTTAAAAAATTAAATAGGGGCGCCTGGGTGCCTCAGTCCTTCAGCATCTGACTTCAGCTCAGGTCTGATCTTGGGGTCCTGGGATAGAGCCCCATGTTGGTCTCCCTGCTCAGTGGAGAGGCTGCTTCTCCCTCTCCCTCTGCTTCTCTCCCCTGCTCGTGCTCTCTGTCTCTCTCAAATAAATAACCTTTAAAAATATAAATATTTGAGGGACGCCTGGGTGGCTCAGTCAGTTGAGCATCTTGCCTTTGGCTCGGGTTGTGATCCCGAGGTCCTGGCATTGAGTCCCACGTCGGGCTTTCTGCTCAGCGGGGAGCCTGCTTCTCCCTCTGCCTGCCGCTCCCCTGCTTGTGCTCTCTCTCACAAATAAATAAATAAAATATTTTTTAAAAAATTTGAAATTGATCTGGGAGAAGTCAAGTCAGAATAGTAACATAGACACACCATCTTATAACTAATTCACTCATCGTCTCATCCAGGAAATACTAGGTATGAAAGAACCTAAAAAAGATAAAAAAGGGGGGGGGGGATTTTCCTGGAGTTAGGAGGTGTGGGTAGATTTTTTTTTTACTCTCCATTTTGATTGAATTGAAAAATTTAGATGATGATTTCCTTAAAATGAGGAAAATTCTCAAGATACAAAGTGTACTTCTTGCTACCTAGCCTTAATTTCCCCCAAGTTGTGATATAAAACACTCTAGTATACCCAGATCGTGACAGTTCTATAGTAAGCAGAGGTCTTATGGTACAAAGTGAAAGGCACCATTTGTTTCTGCTGACAAAGCATACTGTGCCTTTTATCCCGTAGAAAGCCAAAGGGTTGTGTGTGTGCTCCCTTCAGAGGACTTTTTTTTTTTTTTTTTTTTTTAAAGATTTTATTCATTTATTCGACAGAGATAGAGACAGCCAGCTAGAGAGGGAACACAAGCAGGGGGAGTGGGAGAGGAAGAAGCAGGCTCATAGCGGAAGAGCCTGATGTGGGGCTCGATCCCAGAACACCGGGATCACGCCCTGAGCCGAAGGCAGACGCTCAACCGCTGTGCCACCCAGGCGCCCCCCTTCAGAGGACTTTTGATGTGGAATGTGGCTAGTGGATGTTTATACCTGCCTAGAACTCAAGGACTGGAAGTAAAATTAATGTTGGTAGTTGTACATGTTTATTCCCACACAGGTTAAATACCAGAGACTCAAGGCTTTCTCACCACATCCTTTTTTAACTCCCTGAGCAGGGGGATATAGGAGGAAAGGGACTAGACTAACCCAGCCTCTTCTCACTTCTGTGGGAGGGATTTCAAGCAGGCTGAGAGGAGAGAAATGGGGGAGTATCATAGTATCGACTCACTGGGAGCTGACCTGTCCAGAGGTGGTTCTGCCTCTCTAGCTGCATACCCTATACTGCAAAGGAAGCCAGCCCTCAACAGGGTGACGGAGCTCCCCCAGCATGACCAAGCTGGAGGAGAACCATTCGGAGGGTATGGTCTGAATGGCATCTGAGCTAAACTGCCCTGGAGTCTCACAGACTCTTTTTACATTAGAAGAAAGAAATGGTATTGCCTTTCTTGCTCAGGGGAAAGAACAGATGTAGAACAAATCTAAACACGTTAGTTAGAATGAAACCTTGGAAGAAACACACACCTTTGGTAGTGACAGATTAGAGCATGAGACTGATAAGCAACGCCATAGATCATGAACTTGATTATCTGGAAATGTGTTTATATTTTTTGCCTTCTCCACACAACTGCTCTTCATAGGAAGAGGCTTTCTGAATCTGACACCAGGGAGACCACGAGGTCTAGAAAACATAACTATAACTGGTTTTTATATTAACAACTATAACTGTATTTTTATAATATGTTCTTCTGTCCTCAAATTTCAAGCTGTTGTCATAATGAGGAAAAACTCAGAGATGCTAAAATCTTTCAAACTTAGCAGTTTGTAGCAGCATTCCTCCTCCCAAATTAAAAACATTAAAAAGAAACATAAAAAGTCAGTACCTGGGGGCTCCTGGGTGGCACAGCGGTTAAGCGTCTGCCTTCGGCTCAGGGCGTGATCCTGGCGTTATGGGATCGAGCCCCACATCAGGCTCTTCCGCTATGAGCCTGCTTCTTCCTCTCCCACTCCCCCTGCTTGTGTTCCCTCTCTCGCTGGCTGTCTCTATCTCTGTCAAATAAATAAGTAAAATCTTTAAAAAAAAAAAAAAAAGTCAGTACCTGGCTGGCTCAGTCAGAACATGTGACTCTTGATCTTGGTCCTGTGAGTTCGAGCCCCGTGTTGGCTGTAGAGATTACTTACAAATATATAAACTTAAAAAAAAAAAAAAAAAAAAGATTTGAGAGAGTGTGTGTACACAGGCAGGGGGAGGGGCAGAGGGAGAGAGAATCCTCAAGTGACTCCCTGCTGGGCACCCCAGGACCCTGAGATCATGACCTGAGCCAAAATCAAGAGTCAGCCACTTAACTGAGCCACCCAGGTGCCCCAATAAATAAATAAACTTAAAAAAAAGAAAAGAAAACCTAATAAACTAGGAATGGACAGTTACACTACTCTAAATTGCAATATATCAGATATTGAATTTTGAGCAAAACCTTATTACATATAGGGCGCCTGGGTAGCGCAGTCGTTAAAGCGTCTGCCTTCGGCTCAGGGCGTGATCCCGGCGTTCCGGGATCGAGTCCCACATCGGGCTCCTCCGCTAGGAGCCTGCTTCTTCCTCTCTCACTCGCCTGCTGTGTTCCCTCTCTTGCTGGCTGTCTCTCTGTCACATAAATAAATAAAATCTTTAAAAAAAAAAAAAAAAAAACCTTATTACATATAAACAAATTTTGTTCTTAAAGATTAAATGTATAAAACGGTTTATACAATCTCAGCACCACCACCCCCCCCCCACATCACGGCTTTATCATGTCTGTCATCCAGACTTTTCCTAACTCCGTCTGGGACTTGTACTTAGTTCCCTGTATAATTTTGGGAACGTTTGTTCTCAGGAGTTTTGTCTTGCCTTGGTGTTGGTCAGGAGTAGGATGTAATGCTAGCTGGGAACACAGGGCCCAGGGCAGTGGGGTCAGACTGCCTCACACTGCCATACTGCACAGCCTGCAGGCCTGTGAAAGGAGCCCCGCGCTGGACAGCTCTGCCCACTCCAGTCAAGGATCTGCTGCTCCAGGTGGGTGAGGAGGATGTTGCCATTAAAACCAGGAGACTGAAGAAGCACGAAGAGTCACTGAAGGAGGATGTGACTTGGGAACTGGAGGTCCTGCAGAGGATGCTGCAGGAATGGAAGACTGCCTGGGCTCTGAGTGAGTGAAGGGGCAGGGGTGGGGCCGGAGATGTTAGTAAACATTTGAGGGAGGAGGTTCTTCCCTTGGACTCGTGTTCTATGAAAATCCATCCCTCTCTTGTGAAAACACAAATCTGGTTACCTCATCAAGGTGTCACTAGAGAAGAGCTTTTCACACAATGATAGTTGACAGATATCTGGAGGCTTTTTGCATAGGTGGGTTTAACTTCAGTAATATGTATACACTCACTACACCGAGGAGTCTTCACAGACAGGGACTCTGTCTTACAGCCTCTGAAACTTTGTGCTCAATAAATGATGCATGAAGGGAAGGATGAAATATGCTGCCCAAGCAATGGAAATGTAGTGATCAAAAGAAACTGTAGCTGGCTGTGGTATAAACAATGCCGCTCCAAAGTTCATATGTGGAGCTGGGATTCTCATCTATCCACTCTGCCTTTGGCAATATGGGAGTAGAAGGCTGAGTGCCTGGGGCAGAGAAAGGGCCTCGCCAGGACTGTTTAAAGCTGTAAGATCTGAGGACTCAGGGCTGCTGGCTTGCAGAACATGAGACTAGTTTAGTGCAGGACAAACAGAGGCAGTCCATCGCATATACTGGATCAGATGAACAAAAAAGGGCTGAAAGATTTTCTGAGTAAAACCCACTAGAAGGAACTCTGAAATGAAAGCTTGACACCTACAAAGAGAGAAATTAGTAATAAAATGAGGAAGATCTCAAAAGCCAGATGGAAGAGACCTCAAAGGCAACCTAATGATAACCACAGTCATTAACAGTTGCGTCCTTAGTATCTTGCCAGGCATTTTGTTAAATACTTTGTCCAGTTAACGCATTTAATACTCAAAGTAACTCAATATGGTAGGTTCTAGTACCATTCCCATTTTATAAATGAGCAATATTAAGCTCAGAGAGGTTAAGTTACTTATCCAAGGTCACACAGCTAATAACGGTGATTCCAAACCAGGTATGCCTGACAACAAAGTACCCTTTTTTTTTTTTTTAAAGATTTTATTTATTTATTCAGCAGAGATAGAGACAGCCAGCGAGAGAGGGAACACAAGCAGGGGGAGTGGGAGAGGAAGAAGCAGGCTCATAGCAGAGGAGCCTGATGTGGGGCTCGATCCCATAACGCCGGGATCACGCCCTGAGCCGAAGGCAGACGCTTTAACCGCTGTGCCACCCAGGCGCCCCCAAAGTACCCTTAATCACTGTTTTATCACCCCCTTTTATTTCCCAAATGGTAACAATGAAGAGTTATTTAAGCAAAGAGAGACAGAATATAAGATGGGATGGGGGAGGGGGGACACGTAGCAGTGTTTGGGAACTCCCCAACAGGGTACATGGATCATCAGAGAAATAACTTCCCAAAGGACCCCATATCCCTGGGGCCCTTTATTTTTCTGAGCTAATGTTTTGCTTGAATTGTGCTAAGAGGAAGGGGCCTGTCTAACCCTAACCAGACGGTTTTCCTCTCATTTTCTTCTCTGCGGCATAGTCATCGAGTGGCACCATGAGACGATAGAGGGCCTGCTGCGGGGCTTGGTGGACGTACACGATGACGTTCGGATCCAAGCCATCATCACATGTGCCACAGCTGCTTTAGAACGGCCCCGGATTGTCACTAGCCAGGGGGACTCAAGTGAGAACCAGAACTTAACTGCTTGAGAATATAAGCAACTCATACAGCTGTAGACAATGATAACTGGTGTGGACCTTTGAGCTTATCTGAGATCATTTTAGAATCAAAACCAAGGCCCAGAGCCTGGCCTTAATATACATAGCTTATCAGCAAGAGATGAAATTAAAATTCCTGACTTCTGGTCCAGTGCTTTAGGCACTACATTTCATTATCTTTTGTTTGCTCAGTAGCTTCAAGGAAGTTCACATTGTTCCACCCCGAGAGATCCTATTTGTAATAGCCCCAAATTATATATACTGTGTGTGTGTGTGTGTGTGTGTGTGTGTGTGTGTGTGTGTATATATATATATATACACACACACACATTTCCCCTCCTATTTTAGCCCTTCTTTTGACAGCACATCTGAAACCCGAACTGAACTAATCACCCTCACCCATAGACCCCTCCCCAAGTTCCAAACGTCCATCAGCAGCCCCACAATCCATCTAGTTTCTGAGCCAGGGCCCTGGGAGTCATCCTGGACAAACCCTTCCTCTTCCCATAACCAAATAACCAACAGATTCTACTGATTCTGCTTCCCTCTTTGTGTATTCATCAGTCAACAGAGGAGTATAAGAGGTAATTCCCTTCCCCCAAAATTCCCAGTCCCAGTCCCACCCTGTGCCACTCCCCAGGGTAACCAATGTTCAGTTTGGCATTTCACATCTTTCTCAATGGTTTTGGAAATAATATGCCAACATACATGTAGGCTTTTCTATTTATTATAAAAATGAGTGTTGAATTTTTCCAGTCATTTTCTATTTTCTCTCCTTTAATTTGTGTATATGATGAATTCTGTTGTTAAATTCTTAGAAATTAGAATCTAATAGATTATATTATTCTTTTATTACTCCACTGGGTTTGATTTGTTGATATTTTAGAATGTTTTACTACATTTGTAAGTGGAATGAATAATTTATTTTTGTTAAGTTTTAGTTTTTGCTAGCTTTATAAAATGAATTAAGGACTTAGCCATCCTTTCCAATGGTCTTTAATCTTTTGGAAAAGAAATGTCAATAGCTTTTCTTTTTACTAGCAGTAAGTAGTTAAGGAAAATGTCCCATCAACAATAGCCAGAACCGTAATCTGAGGAGGCAGTTTAACAAGACATAGAGCCCAGATGATGAAAACTATCAAGTGCAATTGAAAGGACATGAAACCAACTGGCTTACTTATTTCTCAGATGCCCTCAGATACCTTTTATGTGAAGCCTGGGCTAATGCTTTTTCCATTCTGCTGCTGGTAGCATCCTAACAATATTCTGTCCTAATATGTATCACTCTATCTTAACATTCCGTTTACTCTTCTGCTATTCCTACCAGATAAGGAATTCCTTAATGGCAGGGACCAATATTACTTCTAGAAAAGTGTCATGTTTTTAAAGTTTCATTTATTTCCTAGCTACTGAGTTCCAGATGTGGGCATTTTTGCTACAAGTTTTCGAACTTGCTGCCCCATCTGCCAGAAAACTCTTTCATTTCTCTTTATCTGATTAACTTCTATACTTGTCCTTTAATTTTCAGCTATCGCCTCCTCTGAGTTTTCCCTGCCTTATCATCCAGACATTGTTCATTGTCCCCGCTATATGCTTCCACATATATACTTTTTTTTTGTACATAAGCTCTACGCCCAACATGGGGTTTGAACTTGTGACCCCGAAAATCAAGAGTTACATGCTCTTCCAACTGAGCCAGCCAGGTGGCCCCCACATATATACATTTTTTATTATAACTGCTTATTTCCTTGGGTATTAATTGGATGATATATTTGCAGTGCCTGGCACAGAGAAAACCTTCAATAGGCAGCCACAGATATTATCTTATCCCCAATCCACATACATACAAAGAACACTTGTCTGCCCCCAGAATTATGTCTTCATGTAATCCCTTTCACATGTCTTAGGTGTCTAGATTTTAACCTTTGTCTTCTTTCCCATACCTTCCCTAAGAAAAGTGTCTTACTCATTACTGCTTGAAATACTCATTTGTCTTCTACATATTCCCATAAAATACACCTATTCCCATCTAGCCTGTTCCTAACAAATGGCATAGCAGCCCACAGCAATAATAAGACAGATTAGAAATCCTAAAATCTTAGTCATAGATCCGGCTCTGCCACTTCTTGAGGAGTCAGTTAGCCTACGTGAGCTTCAAATTCCTTCTCTCTAAAATGAGGATAATTGTGGACAAAAGGTAAACAGACCCTTTCCCCTTCTACTTGAGAATTTGAGCTTTAGTTAAAATGCCTACTTGTTGCCCTGATCTTTATAGGCAACATAGCTTATAGTAGACATGAACTCTGATAAATCACATCTGGACTGGGAAAACTGTAAGTGAAATAGAAATGCCTTAAGGAGGTGCCATCTCCTGGGCATCCACGAGTGCCATGACTTCTAATAGGCCCTGGGACTAGATCTATGGACTTGTTATAAGACATACTCAACTCCTGTGGACCATAGCACATGTCCCCAGAAGCCTCTGTGGAATGCTGCCCAAAGTGCCTCGAGAACTCTGGCCAGAAGGAATACCTGATGCTGCCCTGTTGGCAAACTGTGTCCTATCCTAGATCCTTCGGAAGATTGGTGCTTTGTGTGGTCTGTGAGTCTTGTGAGTCTGACTGTTTCGATCTAAAAAGACTCCTGAAATGACATATTTCAGGTGAGCTCTGCGGTTAATGCCTGCCTTGCCTATTTCAATGAGGACTGTCAGACTGAATGAGAAAATGAATATGAAAACACTATAAATGGCAAAGCACCATCTAAGTATAATTGCTATTATCATTAAGAATATAAAAATATGTATGGTAAATAGGTTGATTTTCATCACTAAAACTAGTGGTGAAGGTTGCCATAGTCTAGCTGGAAACCTCCTGTGGCTTGAATGCAGCTCTTTAGAGGCCAGGTGATCAAGGATGGGGAACAGGCATACCCAGCACAGAAGTGAGCCACAGAAGCCTGCCCATTGCAGAGGCTCAGCTAAACTCCAATTACATTAACTAGCAGTAAGCACCGGCAACTGAGACTGAGGTCGACCGCTATGTGGCTATGGGAAAGAAACTGTTCAGGTAAAAATCAAAGGGGCTAGCACCCTCTTACCTGGTTCTCTTTTGGTCACAGACAAGGAGACTGCGAAAGCCCCATCTGTCCGGGACTTGCCAGAGGTTCTACAGCCCGCCCTGAAGGCTGCTCTTTGGGACAAAAATGCCAACGTGCGGATGGCGGCGGCACTATGCCAATATGCCATACAGTCGCATAATCCCCTTGCCCGGGACATAATGCATAGTGTCCTTTTGAAGGGTGAGTAACTCCTTGTCACTTCTGACCTAGGAGTATGGGTTAAAGACAGGACATCTCACCGTCAGCTTTTCCTAATCCTTTCTTCTCTGATATCATGCTCTGTGAGGTCTACTGTATTGGGGGATTTGGGTTTATGTTCATCAACATCCAGAGATAGTGCTTCCTAGGTACTTTTACAAAATAGGTGCACTGCCACCTAGTGGCACCTGGGTGGCTAAGTGTTTCACAGATGCATTTGCCTAGACATCTGCCCCCGTTCACACAAATTTGAGAAAGCAAGCAAGTGAAAGCGAGGTGGGGGAGGGAGGAGTGGACAGAGGGAGAGGGGGAATCTTAAGCATGCTTTACACCCAGTGTGGAGCCCGACATGGGGCTTGATCTCACGACCCTGAGATCATGACCTGAGCTGAAATCAAGAGTTGGATGCCTAACCAACTGAACCACCCAGGTGTCCCACAAACTCACTTAAAAAAAAAAAAAATTGATTTATACATGTATGTATGTAATCTCTACACCCAGCATGGGGCTCAAAATCACAACTCCAAGATCATGGTCTTCTGACTGAGTCAGCCAAGTGCTCCACACAGATTTACTTTTAATTTAAAAAGATGATGTAACAATATTAAAGAATACTTTCTGAAAATTAAATCACCACTTGAACACATCATGCTTCCATCTGCACATTAACTTACTAGCATCATCCACACTGTTGGGAGTAATACAAGCAAGAAAGTTGTCAGGTGCCCAACGTGCCTGGCTGCTCTCTGAAAGAGTACCTGTTCCTTCCCGTCCTGGGGGCACTGGAGAGATGGGCAGACAAGGATAACTGGCTGACTGGTTTGGCCTTCTGCATATAGACCCTCAACAACTTAATCCACCTGTCTTAAGAAAGTCTCCACTCCAGGGGTGCCTGGGTAGCTCAGTCGGTTAAGCCTCTGCCTTCAGCTCAGGTCATGATCCCAGCGTCCTGGAATTAAGCCCCACAATGAGCTACCTGCTCAGGGGGATTCTGCTTCTCCCTCTGCCCCTCCCCCCTGCTTGCATGCTCTCTCTTGACTTCTCTCTCTCAAATAAATAAATAAAATCTTAAAAAAAGAAAAGAGTCTCCACTCCAGGCTTCCCAACCTCTAGGGAAAGGAACAACTGTATCTCTCACCCAGGACATAAGGGCCTACTGCTGTTATCCAACAAGAGCCTTTTAGGATTCGACTTTACAGGTTAAGATTTTCAATCTATATTTAAAACCTTTATATGATCCATTTAAATACAGGCTTTGTCTTCTATACTGAGTGGGGCACAGGGGAGTAAGATACCAGGCAGGTAACAGCGTTGGGTATCAACCCTGAGGCTGTTCTCTCTGCAGGGAGAACAGATAGCTATTTTTCACCCCACCCGACAGGTAATAGCGTGGACAGCTGGGCTGCAGCTCAGTGCTTGGCTCTGGAAGGTGCTGCCACATACCCCGTGATTAAGAGGATCCTCCAGCAGCTGTTTAATAAGAAGAATGACGACACTGAGCACCAGTCTTGTATGCTCCTGAGCCATCTCAGTGAGAAGACAGTATGTATTCATTACAGGGTCAGAGAAAGAAACCAAGTTATGGGGAACATTTGAGTCTGAGGTCAGTTCATGTAAAGAATCAAAAATGCAGGTGGTTGAGTAAGGTGGTAAGTATAGTTAAAAGACTGGACTAAGTGTTTGGGTGAACTGGGGTATAGAGGTGGGTATAGAAGGAAAAGAGACACCAGCCACCTGAGACAAAGGTGAGAGAAGTGGGTTGCAGATGGTTTCTGTGTATGCAAGAAGAGTTGTGATATGTAGAATTTGTTTCTGCCAGTTTACCATTGAAAACTGCACAGACCTACAAATGTGTTTACTTTCAGTAGAAATGTGAAACTCACAGATTGAGGCATATACAAATCATCTTAGGAGTAAAGATAGTTAAAGAGAGGGCCCTGGGAGTTTTCTGCTCAGGTTACTAAATCTGTATTTTGTTCCCTGATTTATGATTCCAAAGTCAGTTGGCTCAGATAGAAGAGTGCCCCGTATCTTGTAAAGCCACNCTTTCCTTTGCTAGGGATGGGCATCTTATGTACTTGTGACATTAATTAGGCTGAATGCCATGTTAGGATTCAACACTTCTTTAACGCTCCAGCATCTCTAAAAGTTATCAGGAATATCCACGTAAGTCTTCCATTCCTCAGACCCTGATACACACCATGCTTGCTGTGGAGCTGAACAGCTACCAGTGGAAGGACCGGATCGTAGCCTGCCGGGTTCTCTCACAGATCGGCGGGAATGTCAGTTTGGTAAGCCTTCTGTGTTTCCAGGACAGAAAGTCTAAGCAAAAGGAGGCTGGGGAGCCCTTCCACTTTTTGCTGCTATTCAGTATTCCATTCTTACCAAGCAGATCTTTGTCTCTACCTTGCTACCTTAGTCCTAACCCAGAATTATCTCATATGCCAACATGTCTTTCTGACTCAAGGCACTTGCTTCTTAGCATGGTGGCAGTTCACCAGTTGTAACTCATCACAATGAAATAAGCAAAAAAAACCCTAGGAGAATTTAGAAAATTTTATAGTACTTTGACATTGCCTTAACATGAATGTACTGTATAAGTACCAGCCAGTGACATTCCTCACTGACCCCCCCCCCCCCCCCAAAACTGATCCTTCATCAGATGGTTTGAGAAGCACTGACTTAAACTACCCAACACCCCAACCATACTAGTGTCTGTTGGCTCTGAGTGTTCAGCACATAGAGAAGGTATAAAACACAGTCCCTACTTTCCCACGTTATAGTTGTTATAACGATACTAACATACACAAATGATTCAAGAACAAATGATAAGTGTACGGTACACTCTTATAACTTTCTTTAGAGAGAGACATTAGTGTAGGCTGAAACTATCAGAGTTTTGGGAAGGAGTGTGGAACAGCTGGGCAAGACTTGGATGGAACTGAAGAGGGACTTCCAGGTGGAGGAAACCCTGACCATTATTTGAGCTTTCACCTGACCTGCTTCTTGCCATTATTTTCTAATCATCTTCAGCTGTCCAGATGGGGCGTTTCCCTTCTTCCTATGTGCCACTGTATCTTTTCCTTGTAACACTCAGTACCTCTAAAATGGCCCAGACCACCGCCATTCCCATGAGAAGTTAACACCCTCCACCCTTGGACCCTCACATTTTGAGTGGAAAGCACAAAATCTGGTGATTCAGTATAATCATCTGAAGACATTTTAGTCTGGGTTAATTCTGCCCTATTGCCATGGACCCTTCCTCTAAAGTCCTGACCAGCAGCACAGGCATCACCTGGGAGCTTGTGAGAAGGGCAGAATCTCACCTCGGTCTCACTCAATCGGAATCTGGATTTGAACAACATCTGACTCATTTGCACATTCACCTCCTTAGCACTTGTCACTCAGGACTGCCAACTGAAAGAAAGACATGCAGAGCAGGCAGGGGACTCATCTGGCAAAGATGAGAACTTCACATCAGGTTGCTGGGATGAAAGAAAGGCACTATGTCCATCAGTCCTTCACTCATTCAGTAAGCAGTGTCTGACCACATCCTACATGCTCGCACTATGCCAGCATTGCATATGCAAAAATACTGTCTTTTCTTGGTAAATGTTATAAATAGCAATAAGAGAGGCAGCTGTAAAGCATTATTGGGATTTCCTATGCTTACAGAGGGCAGAGGAGAGTTCACAGAGATGCTTTCTGAGAGAAACCCTAAGAGAGTAAGGAAGCATTCCAGCACGTAGGGGTAGAAAAGAGGTGTTCCGGGCAGGGAGAATAGCTTGGGTACATTGGCACAATCATGAACTACAACTGTAGTAATCTTGGTCTCTTCCCTTCTGAATGAAGTACTAATATATAGGGTGGCCAACTGTCCTGGTTTGTCCAGGACATAAGACTTTCAGTGCTAAACCCAGAAAAGTCCCAGGCAAACTGGGATGAGTATCACTCTATTAGTGTATAACTGTCAAATGTTAAGTCCTTCAAGTACAGATAACGTTGGTCCCGACAGAGTATAGCAGTTTAAAGCATAAGCTTAGAGAACAGACTGGGTGTTGAGTCCTGGCTCTAGCATCCAACCGGTTAACCTTGAGCAAGTAAACCGAACCCTCCATTTTGTCATCTGTAAATGGTAATCTGCTTTATTGGATTGTTTGGGAGGATTAAGTGATAGGCAAAAACACCTGGCACAGTACCAAGCACAAAACTGACACTCGATAAATGGCAGCTAATTATTACTCCTATTTGTAGGATATGAAACATAAGTTGATCCAGATGATGCTGAGGGACTGGAATAAGGAAGTAAGACACGCAGCTGCCCAAGCTCTGGGGCGAATGAGCTTTGGTAAAGAGCTGCACAACACCATCAGGTAAGACCTAGTTAACATGAACTCAGTGAAAACGTTTCTATTCTTAAGGGTTCAGGGAGCCTGGGATCCAGCCAGCCAACATCTATTGTGCTGCTTTGTATGGTCAGCATTGTACTGGGTCCCACTGCAGGATTATTTTAAAAATAAAAAATTACCAGTCCCTATAGACACTAACAATGTGGCTAAGGAAAGACTCGGAGTGTCCATTAGGTGTTAAGCACTGTTTTGGATGTTTGAGTTCAAAAGTATGACATGATTCTGATTATGTAGGCAAGATACACAAATGCTTAGTAAGGTCAACTTTCATGGAGGATGGATTAGACTGCATAGGCAGAGAGAAGGAAAGACATTCCAGGCTGGGAGCCAAATACAAATACAAAAATGAGAGTGGCACACGTGAGGACAGTGAAGAGAACTTGACTATAACAAGAGGTACACGAAAGTTTCCTTTACTGAGCCATTCAACATAGCTTAGTGCCCAGCACATGCTAGTAATAGGGGTTGAAGTTAAGTAAGACAGTTGAGATCTCTCCCCAGTGAAACTTAACCTCATGAGCAGAAGGCTGACTAGGAAAGGGTGGGAATGGGTAATGGAGAGCCTTCAGAGGTTAGATTTTATCTTGAGGGCATTAGTGGGGGTGGTGGTGGGAATGCCAAAAGTTTGAGGGAAAATAAAAGCACTTGTGCCTTCCAGAGTCAAGCTGAGTCAAGGAAATTTCCAGGAGCGTGTGGAAGCTCTCTCCCTGATCGGTGGGCTCAAGCTCATGACTGCCAGGCTTCTCCCAAGTTTCCTGAACTGCTTCTCTGATGACTTCATGGCAGTTCGGCGGGCAGCCTGTTTGGCAGCAGGCGCCCTGCAGATCCGCGATAAGCTGGTGAGTCAAAGAAACACATTCCCATCTTACCTGATTAACCCGAAGAGGGCATTACCCTGAGCTTCCCTTGTTGTGCATACTACACTCACCATTCTGTGGACACACAGAATGGAAGATCAGAACCAGGAAGGTGAGGGGGTAGACTGGCCACATGAATGAGTCAGGACCACATTAGGTCCCAGCCAGCCCAGACTTAACTCTAGAGCACATCCTTGAATCCTGTCCTCACCTCAGTTACTCCAGTGAATGGAGTTATAATCCCTAGTTATTAGGGGAAAACCTGATTGGAGGTGTTCTAAAGAAGCCTGTATGACCACAGAACTGCAGGCTGAGGAAAATCAATCTAGATAGGAGATAATTCAGTTAATACACTATGTGTGCAGGCTAGTAATTCAGCTGCCAGCTCATCTGTCACTAGAACTGATAGAAGCCAATTTTTCAGTGATAGCACATTTTAGAGATAAGAGGGGTCCCTGTCTCTGGTTTACTCTTGCTCTGATCCTCTCTTCTCAACACTGCTTTTGTATTCATACCAGGTCCTTGAGTGCCTTTCGAATCTGATACAGAGGGATCCTTACTGGAAAATCAAGGCTTTTGCCATTCAAGGTAATATGGGAGTGGCCCCAGCTTTTCAAGCTCAAATGCCTTCCCACATGCTAGTATAAATCCCCAGACTCTCTCTAGGAAGGGGACAGAATGTAGGGGAAGGGATGGTTACACCTCAGAACTTCTTGCCTGAGAAATTGAAGATTATTTTCTTCTTTCTTTCATTAAGGATCCTAAGTCTAGGTTTACATCAAACTTGTTAAGGCAAAGGGTGAAGAAGACAGTTCCTGCCAACAGAATTAGTACTAAGTTCTAAGTAGGTATCCATTACTGGATACACTTGCTCTGGAGGTTTGTTTTTTTGTTTTTTTAAAAGATTTTAGTTATTCATTTGACAGAGAGAGAGACAGCCAGCATGAGAGGGAACACAAGCAGGGGGAGTGGGAGAAGAAGCAGCAGGCTCCCAGCCGAGCAGGGAGCCCAATGCGGGGCTCAATCCCAGGACTCTGGGATCATGCCCTGAGCCAAAGGCAGACGCTTAACGACTGAGCCACTCAGGCACCCCATGGAGGTTTCAACTATAAGACTCTGTAAAAGACCAGATTTAAGACTGCTGCATACTTCAAACCCTGCCCTCAAACCTTCCTAGTTTCTTTGTAAGGATTTTTGGCATTGCTTCTCTCATTGACCATCTTTGCTTTAGGTAAACCTGTTAAGTAATTGTGTCTCCTTTCCCATTATCTTGCCTTGACTAGGCTGGTCTTCTGAGATAACTGTCCCATATCTCATCCCTACATAAATAAGTAAATTAGTGTATTCTCGGGCACCTGGGTGGCTCAGATGGTTAAGTGTCTGCCTTCGACTCAGGTCATGATCTCAGGGTCCTGAGATCGAGTCCCACGTTTGGCTCCCTGCTCAGTGGGGAGCCTCCTTCCTCTGCCTGCTGCTCTCTCTGCTTGTGCACTCTCTCTCTGGCATATAAATAAATAAAATCTTTAATAAAATAAAATAAAAATTAGTGTATTCTCACATCTTAATGGGCAAGGTTGGAATGGATCCTCCCTCCTCATCCCCAGAGGAATTCTTTGGAGATGTCCTACTCTAACCCATCCCTAAAATTCTAATGATAATTGTCATCCAAAAGAGAAAATACTAACAAACTAGTTTA
The DNA here is from genome assembly GCF_017311325.1 of Ursus maritimus. NCBI lineage: Eukaryota > Metazoa > Chordata > Mammalia > Carnivora > Ursidae > Ursus > Ursus maritimus. The sequence goes on from NW_024425008.1 coordinate 26,627,305, forward strand.
ATATTTGCAATACTTAATTTAGCAGGCAGCTATCTACATATTATTACTGTTATTTGTTAATAAGGCCATTTCCGGATGTTAGAATATGGCCAACTCCATCTTAAGTGACCGTGCAACATGCTGCCCTCTAATCTCTGCAGCTTTGGGTCAGATTGGCCAAGTGAGTCCCCAGCTAACAGACCTCCTGCTCTGGGCCATCCATTATGAAGAGTCACCAGGTGTTCGACTAGAAGCTTGCCGTAGCATCCTAGCCCTCAATCTTCAAGGGGACCGAGTCAGGGACACCTTCCTAGATGTGCTGCTCCTAGAGAACCATGAGGCTGTTCTAAAGTAAGCTCTAAACCTGATTCCTGCCACTACCTCTTGTACTGCCAACTCTCCCATCCTTGTTAACACAATATATCCCTGCCTTTCCAGGATGCCTAATGGCTGTAAAAGTACAGGCTCACCTGTGCCATTCACCCACCTACCTAAGTGGGTAACAGAAAAACTGGCCTAAAGTAAATGGAAAGTCAGGTCATGTAGTTCACATACCCGTTCTCTGTCCCAGGTGGTTTTAAATGATTCATTTATTCAGCTAACATTTATCAAGTGCCTACTGTGATGACAAGCTTTAGAGTCAAAAAGAACAGAGTTTGAATCCCAGCTCAGGCATACACTAGCTCTGTGAACACGGGTAAGTTACTTAAACTTTCTGAGCTCATTTTTTCAGACATCAAATGCAGATAATAGTCTGCTTAATGGCTCTGTGGTGATGATTAAAGAGAGGACATGTTAGGTATCCACCATAAAAGTGTTCAATAAATGGTACCATTAGTATCTTCAAATATATCATCTAAAAAACTACATAACATCTTTATAAGCTAAGCATCATACCATTTTTGCAGATAAGGCTTAGCAAAACCACAGTCAGGATTGGAATTTAGGATTCTTGATTGATTCCTACTCCTCTATTTTCCACCCTTATGTTTTTTTTTTTTTAATAAGAACAATCTGGGGCACCTGGGTGACTCAGCTGGTTAAGCATCTGACTCCTGATTTCAGCTCACGTCATTATCTCAGGGTCATTGGACTGAGCCCTGGGTCAGGCTCCGTGCTGGGTGTAGAGCCTGCTTAGAATTCTCTCTCCCTCTCCTTCTGCCCTTCCCACCCCCAACTTTCTAAATTAAAAAAAAAAAAAAAAAAAAAGAATGATCTAAGAAGTTCCTTTTATCTTTCAGGGAAATTCACCAGGCAATGAAGATACTCAACTTAGAAAATGAAGGAAACCAAGAAATGCTTCAGGAGATCAAGAACAGGGTAAGTGCAAGCTATGTTTTCAAGAGAAAATTCAGGGCTCTTAAGAGTTCCTCAGACCCTTTTCTCCATCACAGGAATACTTTCTACAACCACACAGGCACCATATTTTCTGAAGATACAAAACATTTATGCAAGATCAGATTATAAAATCCTAGTAAAGAGACAGTAAAAACAATAATCCTATTAGCCCTATCAAGTAACCCTCAAAATGGGTTGTTTCCAAAATACTTATTTTTCCTTCCCTTCCCATTTTCTCCCCACCATCAACTAAACCCAAGTTGTTCTTTTTTATAAGTAGACCTAGAGAAGGAATGAGTGACTGGAGTTAGCCCCCCTTGATTTTTTCCTTTTTAACTTTCCTTAATCCCTAACCTGGGGTTTTACCAAAGGAATGCTCTAGCTGAACAGGTGGTTCTAATTTTTCAAAGTTGTTAGATGAGATGAAGAAATAGAGGGACAAAGACTTCAAAAATGTAAGATTCTTTCTTCATATAATTCACAAAACCAGCTTCACACCAAGCAAGCATTTCTAAGCAGGTTTCTTTCATCACGCCCAAAAAGCTGAAGTAGATTTTTCATTAACGGGTGTAAAAAATGTCCAACCTACAGCAGAAGTATGCTGAGGCATTGTACCACCTAACACCAACAAGCACAATGCAGTAAGTTACTTTATTAATGGTTTTGGATGATTTGCAGCCTAATACAGTTGTTTTTTTCAACATTTCTTCTGATCTAGATTCAAACACTAAGCCAAAAGGACTTGCTGACACAGAAAATATTCAGGATGGAGAGGGTCATAGCAAAAGTGAAGGAAGAAACAAAACGTGTTTACTTGCAACCCAAGGAGGGGCAAAACCCACTGAAACTCCATACTTTTCTACAAGAAACTTTTCAGGGTAGGTTTCCAAGGGGCGAGTCATATGTCTTGACTCCTTTAAGCCTCTTCTGGTATCTGGACATTTGGGGAGTTTCGTTTCTAGCCCTGTAGGATTAGGCAGGAAAGGCTGCTACCTTTCGTTTTTGGCCACCATTCTCTCAGTCCTTTTATTTTATTTTTTTCCTGCCTGCTCCCTGGCTTTTATTTATTTGCTATTTTGTCCCTTAAAAAAAAAAAAAAAAAAGAATGAGGTAGTTCTAATTGAATGGATTTGAAAATTAGGTCAAAAAATGAGAGGTCAGGAAAACAAGGGTATAAAACAAAACAAAAACTACTGTTAGGTTTAAGCATCCAAACAAAGCCTTTTAAGTTTAACTTTTAATAGCAATTATCTCTGGAAAGTGGGGCTGGAGAGAGAGCTATCACTTTATGTACATCCACGCTTTCGCAACTTAAAAAAAACTTCATAAAGTTCTCAACCTTATATAACTGCAGCTGTCAGTTATGGTGATAGGCTCTTAAAGTTCCAGACACAACCTAAATGAAGTGCAGACATCAAGCTGCACCAAAATATACTTACAGAATCTGTGTGCCCAAGGTGTAGCAGCAGCCTCAGATCAGTCAGTCAGCTGCCTACCAGCCACCACCCCAAACCCAGGTCTTCTGGTTCCAAGTCCAGTGCTCTCTCTGGTACACCAGGCTGTCTTCCACCAACCATGAGAATATTCACTGGCCAGGTTTGGGGAAGATTCTTCCAACTGCCAGAAAAAAATGAGAGTGGAAAGTAACTTGAACACCAGCCTTCCTTCTTGGCCAGCTTGCTACAAGCTGGTTGACTGAGGCACAAGTAGGTGACATGCTGCCCCTTTGGGAGCAATGCCAGCTACTGATGCAAGCAAGCACTGAGCAAAAACACAATACACTCTTAACTTTCCCAATAGGATTGTGCTGTTTGGGGTGCAAGCAGCAGAATTAAAATAAATGGCCCCCAAAGTTATAGAATTGGCCCCAATCCTACAACCACCCCAACTTACCTTTCACGTCAACCATTATAGATTTTCCCTATCTCCCCCCCACCCAATTCCTTCAAACCATGTCACATAATAATCTAGCCTTAAAAAAGAGAAACATTCTTTGGCACTTTAATAACTTTTCTAACATTCATACAAAGTCACAGTAACAAACAGGATACTGACCCCAACCCTCCCCCCAAACTGAGGAAAGAGAACTCAAATGAAGGATGCAAATTCCAAATAAAAACGTCTCATGTCTCAAGCAGAATGACACAGCAAGTGCTACACAGTACACTGAAGCCTGAGGGTGATGATGAGGCTGGTGCTCAGAAATGATCAGGGATCAAAGTTACTTCTGCAGAAAGAGCTCCTTTTTTTCCACCTCCAACTTCTGCTTTTACTTTTGTGCCTAGATGAAGGGGTGATTCCTAGAAAACCGTCTGAAATTTGTGACATTAAAGCAGTCATAAAGGTAAATGTAAGCAGTCATAAAGATAAATGGTTCTCAAGGTAAGAACGTGAGTCCTCCCATCCCCTCCCTCTGCCCGTCCGGCAAAAAAAGGTGGTAATGGTGGTGAAGAGAGAATCAGCACGGTCTCGCTTCCAGCAAGCAACGAGAGACTACTTCAGGTTAGAGGTATCTTGGTGAGCAGCAGCCCCTTGTCATATAACATGGTTGCCAAGGAAAGCTGGTCCTCCACAGTGTCACAGGGCAGGTCCCCTACTCTCACAAACTCTGGGTAGGAGCGGAGCAAGAGTTCCATGGCATCAGCTTGCTGAGGGTGTATCTCCAAGCACTTGGGCTCCTCCAGATGATAAACACGGGAGTTCTCCACCGTATAATAGAGGAACAAATGGCCTCCTTCACCCACCAGCCGAGCTATCCCATCTTGAAGCATGTGCACTTCTGTTTCTGTTGTCAACTGGGCCCCCACGTTTACAGGTTCGCCAGCCTCCCAGCGAATTGGGAGCCCATAAACACTGAGTGCCCTCTCCCTATCAGTCAGCACAGGGGGGAGAGAGTCGTGGATGAAGTCTTTGGCTCGCTGGTCAGCCACAGCATCGACAGGAGCAAAGTGTCCCAAGCGGGCAACCAGGACCCGCACCTTCTCCATAAAGGCCGTTCTTCGTGGATCCTTAGAATCTGAGTGCTGGGCCCCCATGTAATCCATGAAGTCTCGGGGAAGACCCCTTCGGAACTCCACATTTTCTTCCATTGCAGCCTGCACTGCCAGAGGCAGTACGGCCTCCAGGAAGTCGCCCCAGGTATTGCGCTGGTACGTGGACAAGGTGAGGTGCAGAGAGTGCACTCCATCCTGGCATTCGGCTTGGTGAATGAAGCCCCGAGGAAAATAGAGCAAATCTCCAGGTTCCAGCACGGTCTGCAGCACCGGCTCACCGAGGTCCTCCTGGCTGAAGTTGGGACTGGATGTCAGGGCCAGCTCCTCCGTCGGGACCCGGGGTCGGTACACACGCCAGAGTTTCCTACCTTCCAGCTGCAGCACAAAAGCCTCGATGTCGTCGTAGTGGGGGGCAAAGCCCTGCGAGTTGGGGGGCGTGAGGTAAATGTTGGAGCCTGCCATGCTTCCAAATTGCTCCTGGAGCACAGCCAAGAACTGCCACACGGTGGTCGAGAAAGCCTGCGGACAGAGGAGGCGCAGGGAGCAGCCGGCTTGGTACAGGGACCAGGCGGCGGCTGGCAGCGCGCGGCCGGGCGGGTTCAGGGTCTCGCGCCGCCCATTGACGTAGCGAGCAGCGTCCAGGTGCTGCCCGAACTGCACCTCCTCGTGGCGCAGCATGGAGTCCAGGTCTGCGGTGGAGAAAAGCCCCTGGTAGTAGGCGTGGTCCTGCCGCCGTACCAGCACCGCCTCCCGCTCCCACAGGCGCCGGTAGAAATGGTCGGGCGGCATGGGCGAGATGAGCCACTCGAAGAGGCGCGCTGCCCGCCGCCGGCTGCTGGGGATGCGGTTCAGCTCGGCCAGGATGCGCTGCAGCGGGGAGTCCCACGCCAGCTCCCCGCCCGTGCTATCCACCTGCGGCCCCGACAGCGTGGCGGGGGCCACGGACGGCGGGGCGGCCGCCAAGTGCTGGGCATTGCACAGCAGGGCCGAGGTTTCCACCACGCGGGCCGGCGCGGCGGACACCTCCACCAGGCGCGCGGGCGGCGCGGAAGCCGGCACCAGGCGGGCGGGCAGGGCAGGCGCCTCCACCAGGCGGGCCGGCGGGGTCTGCGCCTCCACCAGGCGGGCCGGCGGGGTCTGCGCCTCCACCAGGGAGCGGGGGGTCTGCAGGGAGCGGGCCGCGGGCGAGGCCTCCAGCAGCTCTGCAGGCCCCAGGTGGCCATACGGCTCTCGCCGGGCCGCATCGGGGATGGCCGCCGCCCCACCAGGCAGCGGGTCCCCCGGATCGTCGACCGTCGACTCCACCCTCGAGTCCTCCGAGTCCTCGCTGGGCAGCGTCTGGGCCCTCAGTGCAGCCATGCGGGACGCCACGCTTCTCCTTAGCTGCCTTCGGATCTTCCTGGGCCTTAGGGGCAGGGCCAGGACCGACCCGCTATGTGGCTGTGGCTGGCGCCGGCGTCTCAACCTCCCGCGCCTTAACAGCCCGGCGCTAGCCCGGAGCCCGTCCATGGCGGGAGCCCCTTCCCAGGCCCGCCGCGCTGGGTAGAAAAGGGATCTCGCGGGGAGCGGCTGCGAGGCACTCTGGGAAGGGGGCGCGGCCTCCATCGGCCTCCCGGTTGGCCACGCCTGCCATTCTTCTACCCGGAGCCTCCCGTTCGCCCAGCTGGCAGTGCCCGGCTTGTTACGGGAGTAGCGGTGTCCCTGCCGAATTAACAAGAGTTCCACATCTGCAGGGCAATTTAAAAACCAAATTGCTGGGGACTCCGGGAGGGAGAAAGTTGTCTACTTAATTAACTCTTCTTTCCTACTTTAATCTCTGTATATTGGAGTATTCCCTAGGACGTCCTCATTTCTGAACAGCGTGTTCCCCAGCAACTTTGCACGGGAAAGCGCACAATTCTTACTTTCAAGGAATGTTCTTGGGCATAGATCGAGATTCCTCAGGCAAAGTTCAAACCTCGGGTCCACCGGGTCTCCTTTCTCAGCAGATGACGTCACTGATTGACTCCCTAATGTCCTTCCTTCCTTTGACCAATACAAAAATCTCAGTCTTCTGGGGGTGTAGGGAGCCCTGGCTGGCTCAGTCAGTAGAGCAGAGCGTGTGTGTGTGATCCTTGATCTCAGGGTTGTGAGTTCAAGCCCCACATTGGGGGTGGAGCCTACCTTAAAAAAATAATAATGCAAGGATAAACAAAATCTCAGTGATTGCTCTCTCTATGATATGGGAACGAAGTTATGAGCTTTTTTTCCTTGCGTTCTTGATATCTGCCCTTTCCACCCCATCTGGGGCTTTGTTTCATTACGACATTTCTCCTCAAAATCTTCTATCACACCTTCTCTGAATCTTAAATTGACCTCTTAGATCTGAGCCTCTCATTTAACAGGCACTATTAAATGTGGTAGGCATGAGGGTGCAGTTGTTGTGAACAGCACGGTCACTACCCCCTGTAAATATTGTTGCTTTGTACGTGAAGATTATGTCTTCATTGGAATCATTTGAGGTAAATTTCCAGGAATGGAATTGCTGGGTCAAAGGGCAAGATAGCTTTTGTAATTGTTAATAGGTTTTACCAAACTCCCTTCAAAAGGGTTTACCAAATTGCCCTTCTGAAGAGTTTACAGTGTTGCAAGCAGTTAGGAGTATGTTAGACTACATCTGTTTGATCCTTCCATTTTCTTCAGTCACACTCCTATCCAAACACTTGCCAAAGCTTTTAGGTTTTACCTCTGCTCACGTGTCACATTCACCTTTTTAAATTTTGACGGTAATATGGTCTATTATAGTGGTTCTCAACTGGGGTGATTTTGCCTCCCAGGAAACCCTGGGGGTGGGGTGGAATGTTAAAATATGCAGTGGGGAGAGACCAGTGCAAACACCTACTCCCCCACCAAATAATTATCTGACCCAAAATGTCACTACTGCTGAGACCAAGAAACCTTGGTCTATTATAAGTAGTCTCCCAACTGGTCTCTAACTTTGATCTCTCCCTATGCCAGTTTATAACACAGGTAGCGACAACATTACTTTTCTCAAGCTGTGGCCCCAGATTTGCCATTGCCCCACTCAAAACCCATCTGGCACTTGATTGACCAATCCAAGCTTCTTAGCTAGGTTCTGAAGTCATATAATGTTACACCTTTATCAGTCACAACTCCCCTAAGCTCTGCTTCTAGAAGTTCACCTATTTGCTCTTCCTTGCCTATGTTCGCCATACCTTTACTCATGATGTTTCCCCTAAATGCTGTCCTCCAAACGTCTTTTGTGAAAACCCTTATTAAAGCCAATTTCACATTCCATCTCCTCCAAGGCCCTCGCATCTCTCTAATCACAAGAGAACTTTGACCCTTTCATGTGAACTTAGCACCTTGTGTCTTGTATGGGTATATTATATACTTATCATTTTCCTTTCTAAATTGTAAACTCTTCCAAGGATGGTGGGATTTCAGGGAAAGGACTTCCATATGCCTTTTTCTCTTGAGTTTAGTAAACTGCCTTTCATACAAGAGGTGCACAGGAAATGTTTGTGGGAAGCAGACCAACCAGAATTGATACTTTCTCACTCATTAACTGTGGCATTAGCTGAGTCAAATTACTCTCTCAGGTCTCAGTAATCTCATCTGTAAAATGGGAATACTAATTGAACCTACTTCATTGTGTTGTTGTGAGGATAAAATAATGCATATAAGGCACTTAGCACAGGGTCTGGTACAGAGCTAAACACTTAAAAAATGATAGCTACAGTAATAATAATTTATTATTATGGAACAAAGCCCTGTCAGATTGCTTGTGTACCCCAAACCTGTTTTGGAGGACCTTGGAGTGGGGTGAGACAGGAAGTTCTTGAACTGGGCAAGGTGACAGCTGGGATGGGGAGATTAAGATTATTTTTGCATATGTTCTGTGGAAGTTTAAGTAAATCAGCAGGGACCATATCAGACAAGGCCATTGTGGGAGGAACTACTCTACAGTTACCAGACCAAGAGTCAAAGTATGAGCTGGGGTGGGGGTTGGGGGAGCAGTATGAGCTGAAACCAAATGATATTCTCCCAAATCCTGTGCTCTAGATTAGGGCTGCAGTGTCTAGAAAGGACAGCAGGAGGCAGAGCCCTCTTCGTGATACACAGGCTGTGTGTGCTGGCAAGGACATAATATCAGATCCCTTGGGGAAATGGTGAAGAGGGCAGGTCTCTTTTGTCACTGGGAGCTTTAATTGCCTTTTCAGAGGGAGTGGTTTTCAATAGACTAGGGACACATCCTGCAGTGAACTAGGGGGTTGAGCTGTGCTCCTTGGCTCACAAAACTAGGGTATAAATTCAGAAGAGGACTATAAATGTATCTTTTCCACATCCTGTACAAACATCTCCTCCTCCCAGTTCTTCCTGTGACCTCATCTTTTTCTTTTTTCAACATTTTGTGATTTTCTCAAAGAATGTTGTTGCTATCTGTCTTTGAGATTCCCTTGTGACTGAGAGGTGTCTTCTGGAAACTTATTTTAAATTTCATCACTCTTCCTGTGGTGCTACTTAGTTCTCACTATAAGAGCAGATATTAATAACCATCTTCAGAAATATAATAGAATGACATGGAGTAATGTTCTTAATGTATCACTGGGTGGGGAAAAAAGACAAGTATTGTAGTAGGACCCCATTTGGGGGACATTTACATATGTGTAATGTGTATGTGTGTACCTATCTATCCATACATACATCCAAACTGTTAAAAAACAAAATCTGAATACATTTGAAGATCGAATTGGGTTTATTCAACAATTTATGAATCAAGCAGCATCCCATCTAGCAAGTAGCGAGGAACTCCAAGTTGTACAAAATGGCAGGTTTCTTACTGGCGGAAAGAAGGTGGGACAAAGAAGTTAAAAGGGTGGATTATTTCAGGTAAGGTTACCTTCCCTTAGGGGAAGGCAAGGGGTCTTATGCAGACTACCTCATTGGTGCAGATCTGGAAATTCCAGACTAATTGGTGTAAAATCCACTGCTGGGAGTGGCTGGAAGTACAATTAGGTTAGGTGGTGAAGCATGGTGGGTTTTAGCAAAAGTGACTCCACTGAGGCCTGATGCTTTTTTCTAGGAATACATACTACTCAAGAAAGTTGGGGAGTCTTTATGCCACAATATTTAACAGTGATTATCTTCGGATGGTGGGATTCAGGTGATTTTTATTTTCTTCTTCTTTGCTTGTTTGTACATTCTGGGTTTTCTACATAAAACATATATCATTCGTTACTGAAGCCCAAGTTTGGCTGCCCATCCCTCGAAAGGCCAATACTCAGAATATTTTTAATCTTTTTTGGAGAGGAATGTGAGCTTTATTCAGGAGGCTGGCCACCTGAATAGGCCAACTCCCAGGCTTCTGCTTGGCCCAAGATTTTTAAAGGGGTTTAATCAGTTAAGGCAGTGCAGTGGTCTGTGACATTTCCTGATTACAGACGCAGTGATGCCAGCTAGAGATATCTTGGTACTCGGAGGCTATGCAAGAAGTTCTGGTTCCAAAGCTCCTGGGTGGCTCAGTAGGTTAAGCATCCGACTCTTGATTTCGGCTCAGGTCATGATCTCAGGGTCGTAAGATGGAGCCCTGCATCAGGCTCCACGCTCAGTGGGGAGTCGGCTTGAGATTCTTTCTCTCCCTCTCCTTCTGCACCTCCCCCGGCACTTGTGTGCAAGTGTTCTCTCTCTCTCTCTCAAATAAATAAATCTTAAAAAAAAAAAAAAGAATTCTGGTTCCTTGGTGCCCAGGGGTAGTGCATGAGTAAGTACTCTGTTCTTTCTGCAAAGGAGGGCAAGTTCTGCAGATGTGCAAAGAGAAGCCAGTAAAGTCATTTGTGACACCTTTAAAAGAATAACATTTTGCTAAAAGATTACTGGGCTAATTAAAAAGCTAAGGGGGCTTCGGACTTGCTGATCTCTGTGGTGGCCTGGTCCTTTATTCCCCAAGGCCCCATAAGCCTGCAAATCTCAAAGAAAGTAAATTCGTTCTGTTACAGATGAAGGGCCTTAAGTCAGCAAGCAAGGAGTGTGTTAACTTGAAGCAAGTTAACGCTTAAGACCAGCTGGAGTGCTGTGACAAATCACTTGTGCGATTAGATTAAAAATAGAGTGGTTTTGGGCACCTGGGTGGCTCAGTCGTTAAGTGTCTGCCTTCGGCTCGGGTCATGACCAGGATCCCGGGATGGAGCCCAGCCTTGGGCTCCCTGCTCAGAGGGGGGTCTCTTTCTCCCTCTGCCTGCTGCTGCTCCTGCTTGTGCTCACGCTCTCTCTCTCTCTCTCCTGCAAAAAATAAAGAAAATCTTAAAAAACAAAAAACAAACAAACAAACAAAAGCCCAGTGTTTTCAGGGACACCTGGATGGCTCAGTCCGTTGAGTCTGCCTTTGGCTCAGATCATGATCCCAGGGTCCTGGGATCGAGTTCGGCATCGGGCTCCTTGCTCAGCGGCAAGCCTGCTTCTCCCTCTCCCCCTGCCCCTTCCCCTGCTTGTGCACACGCTGTCTTTCTCTCTCTCTGATGAATAAATAAGTAACATCCTTAAAAAAAAAACTGGTTTAAAAAAGATACAGTGTTTTCTTTTTTTTTTTTAAGATTTTTTTTTTTTATTCGACAGATGAGACAGCCAGCGAGAGAGGGAACACAAGCAGGGGGAGTGGGAGAGGAAGAAGCAGGCTTATAGTGGAGGAGCCTGATGTGGGGCTCGATCCCACAACGCTGGGATCACTCCCTGAGCCGAAGGCAGACGCTTAACCGCTGTGCCACCCAGGCGCCCCTAACAAAGATATAGTGTTTTCTAAGCAACAAACTTCACTTTCCCAAACTCATCTCATTTTTTGTGATCTCCAATCATTGCCTGCCTTGCTCTTCTGGTTTTTTGAATCAATAGAACTCCCCTTTAAAAAAAAAAATCAAAGGAACCTGACATTAAGATTATAGAAGTTAATAATCGTTCATCAGAGAAGCTGCTATAGAAAACAAGTTGAATAAAGCCAACTCCATGTTTAAGTTTACATAGAATGATCTGAAGCCTCTCAGGAAAATGCCCCAAATTATCTCCCCTGCCCAAATCCATTGTTAGATAGTTATTCCTTTGGATCAATCATTGACTTTTTCACTCATTCTTTATTTAAAATTCAAATACACTGGGAGGGTATATGAGTTTGCTAGGGCTGTCATAATAAAATACTACAGACTTGGTGACTTAGAAATTTATTTTCTCACAATTCTGGAGACTAGAAGTCTGAGATCGAGGTATTGGCAGAGCTGGTTTCTGAGAGCTGGCCCCTTGTCTTGGTGGAAAGCTGTCTTCTCCCTGTTTTCACATGGTCTTTCCTCTGAACAAATCTGTGTCCAAATTTCCTCTTTTATGAGGACACCAGTCATATTGGATTAGAGTCCACTTAATGACCTCATTTTAACTTAATTACCCCTCTAAAGACTATCTCCAAATATCACATTTGGAAGTTCTGGGGGTTAGGACTTCAAACTATGAATTTGGGAGGGAGGGGAACATACTTTCGCCCATAATGACACCAGTTGTCTGGGTCTAAGGACCCAGGGGGGTCCTCAGGACCAGCCAAGAGGGTCCTTGACTTCAAGAAGGATAGAAATCAAACTCGAGCCAGCAGGAAGTGAGAGCAGAGTTTATTGAAGACAAAGAGAGTGCAGGTGCAGTGTCTAGGAAACTCGAAAAATATAAGTCTCATCTTCGCTTGGGGTCTGGAGTTTTTATTGAGGTTGGTGGTCTGGTGTATGTGTCCTCTCAGGCATCCAGGAACTGGTCAAAACAAGGATAAGTGCTTAGGTGTCCTCCATAGATCACTTATGCCCTGGAGCCAGTGGTCTTGAAAAACGTACATGACCACCCCACCCGGCAGCCTTTAGATACTATCGTGCTGCAAGACTCCAAAGAAATCATAAACTCCTTGCCCTTTACAAGGAGGACATACATTATTTGTACTAGAAGCCATGATGCAGGGCAGGAGTGCAGGTCGTAGGACGAATAGAAACAGGAAAAAGAGCAAAGAATAAAACCAGCTTTTTTTTCTTGGGGTCCTTTCAGTTTCCCTGTCTCAATAACAGAGGGGTGATGTATTAGAAAAACCTCCGTTTTCCCCTCTTGTATAAGGAAAAACCCGGTTTTTTTCCTCCTCCCGTGTCTGTCTTATGTGTCTGCTTTACCCTTCGCCTACAGAACATTCACAACACTTCACTTCTGTCACTTCTGGTCATCAAATACATGAGGGCTTTTCCCCACACCGAGCAATTCTCTGCAACACCAGCTGGGAGTCCTATAACTTAACTAAACTCTAACACTATCTACCTAAGATAGCATCTGATTCCACAGGCCAAGGGCTCAGGCCCACAAGACTGCTCCCACCCTACTTCAGATGCCAATTATAAGTAGTAGGTCCCCAGGTTACCCTGAACTTCTGTCCAGTTTGACTACAAATCAAAGGGGGTTGTGAGGTTCCCACAACGCCCTCCTCAGGTTCAATTAATTTCTAGGGTGGCTCACAAAACTCGGAAACACTTCTGTTGACCAGTTTATTAAGGATATGAGAAAGGAGACAGATGAACAGCCAGACCAAGGGCTACATGGGGGGAGGTCTGGGAGGGTCCTGACAGCAGGAGCTTCTGTCCTGGTGGAGTTGGGGTAGGTGTCACACTCCTGGTGTGGATGTGTTCACCAACCAGAAACTGAGCTCCATACTATTGGGATTTTTATGGAGGCTTCCTCATACAGGCATGATTAATTCTCAACTCGGTTTCTAGCCCCTCTCCCCTCTCAAAAGGAGGAGGGTGGACTGAAAATCCCAAGTTTCTAATCATGGCTTGATCTTTCTGGTGACCAGCCCCAACCCAGAAGCCCGTCCAGGATTACCTCAATAGACCAAAAGATGCTCCAGGTGCGCTTACCACTTAAGAATTTACAAAGGTTTTGGGTGCCTGGGTGGCTCAGGCGGTTGGACGTCTGCCTTTGGTTCAAGTCATGATCCCAGAGTCCTGGGATCGAGTCCCACATTGGGCTCCCTGCTCAGTGGGGAGCCTGCTTCTGGGCCGCTCCCCTGGCTCGTTCTTTTTTTTTTTTTTTTTTTTTTTTAAGATTTTCTTTATTTATTTGTCAGAGAGAGAGAAAGAGAGTGCAAGCAGGGGGAGCGGCTGGCAGAGCAGGCAGAGGGAGAAGCAGGCTTCCCGCTGAGCAAGGAGCCTGATGTGGAACTCGATCCCAGGACCCTGGGATCATGACTTGAGCCGAAGGCAAACGCTTAACTGACTGAGCCACCCAGGTGTCCCATCCCCTGGCTCGTTCTTTTTCTCTCCCCCCCTCTTCTCTCAAATAAATAAATAAATAAAATCTTAAAAAAAAAAAAGAATTTACAAAGGTTTTAAGAGCCCTATGTCAGGGAAGGGGTCAAAGACAAATATTAGAACAAGAAATGCTCTTAGTATTCTTATTATTAGGAAATTACAAGGGTTTCAATAGCTCTATGCCAGAAATGGGTGGTGGGAGAGATCAATATATATGTTTTTTCTATTATCTCACAGGTGATATATACTGAATCACAAGTTCCTTTGAGTACTTTTCCTTCACAAAGCCAGGGTAATATGAGAGGTTGTTGAAAGGGGAATAGGAAAAAAGTGAAATAAAAGGAAAATAAAAGAAAACAAATGTCCAGGGCAATGGTTCTCAACCAGTGATTTTGCTCCCACGGGACATTTGGTGTTGTCTGGAGACATTTTTTTTGGTTGTCACAGCAGGGGAGTTGCTACTGGCATATAACTGATAGAGGCCAGAGATGCCAACAAATGTTCTACGATGTACACTACAGCCCTACAACAAAGAATTATTCAGCCCAAATGTCAATAATATCAAGATTGAGTAATCCTAGTATAAACTTTTGGATGACTGCATCAGTATAAAAATTGGAATGTCTTAAACCCAGTAATTGGGCTTTTAGGAATCTATCCTTTGAAATATTCACCCATGTGGGCCTGGCTGGCTAAGTCGATAGAGCATGCAACTCTTGATCTTAGGGTTGTAAGTTCGAGCCCCATGCTGGGTATAGCGATTACTTAAAAATAAAATCTTTAGGGGATCCTGGGTGGCTCAGTTGGTTAAGCGTCTGTCTTCAGCTCAGGTCATGATCCTGGGGTCCTAGGATTGAGCCCCTTATCAGGCTCCCTGCTTAGCAGAGAGTCTGCTTCTCCCTCTCCCTCTGACCCTCCTCCCCTCCCCTGCTAGTGCTCTCTGGTGCTCTCTCTCTCAAATAAATAATCTTAAAAAAAAATAAAATCTTTAAAAAATAAAAAAAATATTCATCCATGTGTACAAAGATACACAGATGTTCATTGCTTATAATTTCAAAATTGGAAATGATTCAAATGCCTATTAATAGGCAATTGTTAAAAAGAATGACAAGGAAAGATGTTTAAAATATATTGTAAATTGAGGGGTGCCTGGGTGGCTCAGTTGGTTGAGTTCCCAACTCTTGATGTCAGCTCAAGTCATGATCTCAGAGTTGTGAGAATGAGCTCCACACTGGGTGTGGAGCCTGCTTAAGATTCTCTTTCTACCTCTCCTTTTGTCCCTCCCTACCTAAAAAAATATGTATATATAGTAAATTGAAATATCAAATTGCAGAACAATATATATGTTGTCTTATTTTCTGTTAAAAAAAACACAACTCTTGGAGCACCTGGGTGGCTCAGTTGGTTAAGCTTCTTTCTTTGGTTCAGCTCATGATTCCAGGGTTCTGGAATCGAATCCCACATGGGGCTCTTTGCTCAGTGGGGAGTCTGCTTGTCCCTCTGCCTGCCGCTCCCCCTGCTTATGTGCTTGCACTCTCTTTCTCTCTCTCTCTGTCAAATAAATAAATAAAATCTTTTTAAAAAATCCAACTCATATACATTTATATATGGTTTCTTTATTTTTTACTTATTTTAAATTTTTTTTTCATTTTTACGTAATCTCTACACTCAATGTGGGCTTGAGTTTACAACCCCGAGATCAAGAGTCACGTACTCTGCAGACTGAGCCAGCCAGGCACCCTGGTTTCTTTAAAGCCATGTATGTTGTGTGCACATGTATGTGAATCTGCACGGCTGAATATCTGGAAAGATACATACCAAACTGAAGACACAGGTCGCCTCTGGGAATGGGATTATTGGCAATAGAAGAACTTTCATGTTTTACTTCATATATTTCTGATTTATTTCCCTTAAAGGCCTCAAGGACTAGGCCTTTGCTTTGGCAAATATGAGACAGATTACAGTCTAGCTTTGAGACTACTGATTCACAAATTTGTAAGACTAATTTACCAAATTACTATAAATCAGAGGCCAACAAATTGTGGCCCTCTGACCAAATCCAGCCTGTCTCCTGTTTTTATACACTCTGTGGACTAGGCATGATTTTTATATTTTTGAATGGTTGAAAAAAATCAGAAGGAGAATAATATTTTGTGACATAAAATGTATACAAAACTCGAATGGGCAGTGCCCGTAAGTAAACCTATACCGGAACACAGCCACACTCATTCATTACAAACTGTCTGTGGCTACTTTTATGCTACGACAGCAGAGTTGAGTAGTTTTGAGACAGACCGTCTGACCCTCAAAACCTAAGATATTTACTCTCTGGCCCTTTGTAGAAAAAGTCTGCCAAGTCTTGATATAAATCATGAAATATGCTGTCTAGAATATTGAACTTCCAACTCTTTTGCTTATATACCCTCTAAAAGAATTGTGAAAAGCTTTGTTACCTTATTAAGTTTTTAAATTGACATCCAAAGTATTTTCATTTTGGGACACCTGGCTGGTTCAGTCGGTAGAACATGTGACTCTTTTTTTTTTTTTAAGATTTTATTTATTTATTTGACACAGAGAGAAACAGCGAGAGAGGGAACACAAGCAGGGGGAGTGGGAGAGGGAGAAGCAGGCTTCCTGCTGAGCAGGGAGCCTGATGCGGGGCTCGATTCCAGGACCCTGGGATCATGACCTGAGCTGAAGGCAGACGCTTAACTACTGAGCCACCGAGGCGCCCCAGAACATGTGACTCTTGATATTGGGGTCACGAGTTCAAGCCCATGTTGGGTGTAGAGATTACTTAAAAATAAAAAAAAAAATCTTAAAAAACTATAGTATTTTCATTTTAAGTTTAAATAGACCCAAAGGATCTAATTTATTCCAGCATTTACACATTGCTATTTTATTATTTTTAAAAAAGATTTTATTTAGTCATTTGAGAGAGAGAATGAGCACGTGTATGAGCAGGGGATGGGCAGAGGGAGAGGGAGAATCTCAACCAGACTCCCTGCTCAGCAGGGAGCCCACATGGGACTTGATCCCAGGACCCTGAGATCATGACCTGAGCTGAAGACAGATGCCTAACCGACTGAGCCACCCAGGCACCTCCCACATTGCTATTTTAAACTAAAACTGTTATGTCACTCTTTTAAGTGCATCCAATTAAATAGACATACTATCATAGTTTGATGCCAACCATCATTCATTAAAAAAAATAAAACGAACAAAGCTCTTCTTTAAAATGGAAAAGGATTCTCTTTTTGACACTTACAAACTTACATTTCCATTTGGAGATAACTTCCACACAGAATTTTATTCTAATATACTATCTGTTTATGCTTGAAAATATTTTTCATCATCATCACATCATCTGTAACAAAACTATGGATTTAAATTGAGGTTCTAGCTATCTTTTTTTTTTTTTTAAAGATTTTTTATTTATTTATGTGACAGAGAGACAGCCAGCGAGAGAGGGAACACAGCAGGGGGAGTGGGAGAGGAAGAAGCAGGCTCATAGCGGAGGAGCCCGATGTGGGACTCGATCCCGGAACGCCGGGATCACGCCCTGAGCCGAAGGCAGACGCTTTAACGACTGCGCTACCCAGGCGCCCCGAGGTTCTAGCTATCTTGTCATAGTCTCTTTCCTTCCTGGGATCCCTTGATCTCCTAAATGATTTTTTTAATACCCGCATGCATTAAGGGTCACCCTGTGCTGTATAGTTCTGTGGATTTTGACAAATGTGTAATGCCATGTATCCACCATTTAAGTATCATACAGAATAGTTTACCCAAAAATCTCCTGTGTTTCACTTATTCCACCCTCCCCTCTCCCCGCAAACACCTGGCAATCACACATCTTTTAATTGTCTTTATAGTTTTGCTTTTTCGAGAATGTTACTTAACTGAAATCATACATTATGTAGACTTTTCAAACTTCTCCACCAGTGTACATGTAAGGTCCTCACACTGGAGTGGACCTGGGGATGGAAAGAGGTGCCTGTATCTGCCACAGCCTTTCACCTATTGTGCCCATCCCCTCACCCTCCTGCCCTCTGGCAAAAACCGTCAGTTCTCTTTCTTTCTAGGTCTGATTCTGCTTTTTGTTTATTAATTCATTTTATGTTTTTGTTTTTGTTTATTCATTTAAGAATTTTTTATTTGTATTTATTTGTATTTTTTAAGTAGGCTCTAGGCCCAGCGTGGGGCTTGCACTAACAACCTCAAGACCTCGAGATTAAGAGTCGCTCACTCACCTGACTGAGCCAGCCAGGTGGTGCCCCTTCAATTTTTTTTTTTTTTAAGATTCCACAGATGAGTGAAGTCATATGGGATTTGTATTTCCAAGTCTGACTTATTTAGCATAACACCCTGTAGGTCCATCCATGTTGTTGGAAATGGTACAATCTCATCCTTTTTTATGGCTGTGTAATATTCGTGTGTGTGTGTGTGTGTGTGTGTGTGTGTGTGTGCGACACCTTATCCATTTGTCTATTGATGGACACTTAGGTTGCTTCTATATCTTGGCTATTGTAAATGAGGCTGCAATAAACATAGGGGTGCATGTATCTTTTCAAATTAGTGTTTTTGTATTCTTTGGGTAAATACCCAGTAGTGGAATTATTGGATCATATTGTAGTTCTAGTTTTAACTCTTCAGGAATGCTCTATACTGTTTTTCACAGGGGCTGCACCAATTTCTATTCCCACCAACAGAGTGTGAGGGTCCTTTTTTCTCCACGGAGGACATCCCTCTTATTAACCCATGGAGTAAGGCAGAAACCTTGATTGATATTAGAACTACCTAGACTCCTGAGGATACTGTAACCTAGGTACAAGCTCATCCCTGGCCATCACCACACTGGTTTATGGGGTTGAAATAGAGCAGTGCTATGTCCCCAGGGGCTGTTCATCCTGAGTGAACCCACCTCCTCAGCACGTCCCAGGAATAAGTCTTTTTAGTCATAGCTCCAAGAGTGTCTCACCGCTGCGGCTGCTTCTGCATAATAGTAAAGACATAAAAAACGCAGGCTAACCTAACGGTTATCACACAGATGCCCAAGCCCTCTGGGTGGGAAATTCAGGCATATTTGCCACATTCGGCTTCTGACTGGGGTCAAGGGAGGGCAGGTCTTGAAGTGATAAATTCTATTTTCTTATATATTATAGTAGTTCATAGAGCTGTTCTGATAAACCGTGGCTGAAGAGGCTTTATCTTTGGGTCTCCCTTTTGCATGAGACCACATGTTCAGCATAGGCACTCATGTGTTAATATTTCTCTGCAGCCCGTGAGGCCCCGCACACCAAATCCCTGGTCACAGAGTCCAGTCCTGGACCTACACACAAAAAGCAGAGGTCAATTGTCTTCTGTGAAAGATCTGCGCACTGCCCGGGAAAAGAGGATTATGATGGGGCCATTTGGATCTGACAGCCCGGACCTCTAGCTGGGTAAATATTCAGAGATTTTTTCCAGGGTCATGTCCTCTTCCCCTGGAAGGAAAGGTGATCATTTCTAGGATGAGACCTCTTGCTTCAAGACAGACAGCAGTGGACCTAGTCACATTCTATTTTTTAAATTGATGTTGTACAGTCTCTTTGTCATTATCTTTATAAAGAAAAATCTGTTTAACAGTAGTCCTGGTTTTTTAACGTGCACCATTTACACAGAGCGTTAAAGAAAATTGATATCACATTAGGTGATTGAGCGTAGTTTTCCATACCCTAGAAAGGTTATGTACTAATGATAGGTCAGAGCTCCACATTTTACTAGAGTAGAAATATTAAAAGACCCATCATCCTTTGCAAGCTATATAAAGAGGCCTCTGAAACCCAAACTAGAATACCATTTGTCTAGGAAAGAAATGGCTTAGGTGATTTTTTTTTTTAAAAATCTACAAGTCTAGTCTTGTTCTAGAGCAAGTTCTTTACAAGAGTGTTACAAGAAGACCAAGCTGGCATGATTCTTTTCCCTTGCCCCACACAGGTGGGCATGAACACTTCGAGATCCCTTGGAAGCATCACTGCAGTTTCACAATGCCGATTGACAATTCTCAGGAACCTCAACAGACCGTCACATGTTGAAGATTTAGCCATGATGGCAGAGTTGCAGACTGCATAGGTTTCATTAGATGGGATTCTGTAAGAGCGTACTGATGCAGGCAGGCCAGGTGAAGGACCCAGAGGGGGTCCTGCAGCATCAACCAAGAGGGTCCTTGGTTTCACACAGGATAGAAATCAAAATCGAGGCAGCAGGAAGTGAGAGCAGAGTTTACTGAAGGCATAGGGAGTGCAGATACAGATGGAGCATTTGGGAGACTCCGAAAGGAAAAGGAGCATGAGTCTTGTCTTTGCTTGGGGTCTGGAGGTTTTATCAAGGACAGTAGTTTGGTCTACCAGTCCTCTCCAGCGACCGGGAACTGGTCAAAACAAGGATGAGTGCTCACGTGTCCTCCATAGATCACTTATGCCCTGGACCCGGGGCTTTTGGTGTCTGGAGCCAGTGGTCTTGAAAAATGTACATGACCACCCCACCCGGTCAGTCCTTAGATACTATCCATTGTGCTGCAAGATTCCAAAGAAATCATTAACTCCTTGACCTTTACAAGGAAGACATACATTATTTGTACTAGAAGCCATGATGCAGAGTGGGAGTGCAGGTCGTAGCAAGAATAGAAACAGGAAAAGGAGTAAAGAATAAAACCAGCTTTTTTTTTTTTTTTTGGTGGGGTCCCTTCAATTTCCCTGTCTCAACACGATACCAAAAAATAATAATAATAATAATAATAATAATAATAATAATTTAAAAAAAATAAAATAAATCACTATGGAAGAGGAGAGACCCAGTATTCAAAGTAGTGTGACTCCAGCTTTCTTTTCTAAAAATTGATTGCTATTTACACCTTAAAAAGCTTTGGGACATTTAGAGATGAAAACACAGGCAATGTGAGTCGCTCCCTTTTTCTTCCCCTAATCACATTCTCTCTTCTATTGGCACTGTTATCACCAGCAATATAAAAAGCAATAATTTCCACTATGAATGCCTCACAGCTATGGGACACAGGGAAAAAAGAATTTTGGGGGAGTATCAGTTAACTGCATAACAGAAAACCTTTCCTTTTCCTGACTCCTGTAGCCCACGTTTTTATTTATTGTTTTACACATTCCATCCAAGTGAAATAGGAATCCAAAAACCACCGTCATGTATATCGGGGTTATTTCCACATCTATTAAACAGGAGGATTCTGGGATCTGGCTACCAAGAGGCATTTGAGACAATAAAGAATTCTGTACGAGTACTTTCTCAGCCCCTCTAGCTTTGACTTTGTCATTTCCTAGTGAAAGGGCTTTATTGTGCACTCTGCATTGCTGGCAAGAACAAGAGAGCCCAAGTGAACTCTTCAGTCAGTCAGCAAGGCCAAACAGAGGTCTCTTAGAAGGTCTGCACTGTGGGAGATGTAGCAGCCGCAGAAGAAACGGCCCTTGTGCTCGAGGAGTTTACAAGGGGTTTTATAAGACATACATATAAGGATCTTTCAAAGGCAATATGCTTGATCTAGTAGGAAATGTGTGACACCCAGCAGATGTGCTGTAGGAGTCGGGGTGGGGGTGGGAGGTGCTGGAGTAGTCATGGAGACCCAGGAGCTCGCTCACATCTCAGGCCACGCACAGGACTTGGATAGTACCGAGGAGCAGAGGGAAGACCTTGTAGGTGAGCGGAAGGACAGGAGAAAAGCTGGAGGAAGGAATGAGCTTGGTAGCAGTCCATGACAGCTCCTTTTTCCTCTCCTGATTCTAAACTGGTTTACTTGTTATATTGCAGTATAGAAGCTGGACATCCACTCTCCTTACCCTCATGCTTTTGCTGATCTATTGATATTAACAAAATATTACAATGACAAAATACTCCAAGAGTGTCACAAATCCTTTATAAAGAGCCTCGCCTGTTCCTCCCGACTGAGATATCTGAAGGACATTCTCTTCTCAGTTATCTCCTTTTCCTTGTTCCTCTTTTCACCTCTCCTCTCACTTTCTTCTGCCACAACATTCATGAAACTCCACTGGTTGATTAAACGAGTGACAACTCCCTGTCCTGCTCTAAAAGGAAGCTTCTGGGGGCACCTGGGTGGCTCAGTTGGTTAAGTGTCTACCTTAGACAAGGGTCATGATTGCAGGGTCCTGGAATGGAGCCCCACCCTTGTGGGGGCTCCCTGCTCAGCGGGGAGTCTGCTCTCCTTCTCCCTCTGTCCCTCCCCCACCCCCCTCTTCCCCTCCCCTCTGCTTGTGCGCACTCTCTCTCTCAAATAAATAAAATCTTTTAAAAAATAAAGAATAGGGGCATCTGGGTGGCTCAGCTGTTAAGTGTCTGTCTTCGGCTCGGGTCATGGTCCCAGCGTCCTGGGATCAAGCCCCGCATCGGGATCCCTGCTCAGCGGGAAGCCTGCTTCTCCCTCTCACATTCCCCTTGCTTGTGTTCCCTCTCTCACTGCCTCTCTCTGTCAAATAAATAAATAAAATCTTAAAAAAAAAATTCTTCCTTGGTCTAAAAAAATAAATAAATACAAATACAAATAAAATAAAAGGAAGCTTCTGTTTGGCCCAGCATGTGGGAGAAACACCATGCTGCCCTTCTCTTAGTTGAGGTCTAGAGAAAACTTCCATTTTTCAAGCAAGATTCACATCTAAGTTAGCATCCATTAGTGAATTACCATCCACAGCAAGCTTCTTGACCAGACCAATAGCAAAGTGGGGCTTGTGGGTCAAAAGGAAAGCATCTGTCTTAGAATTTACTCTCTGTCCTTCCACAATCTTCTATTGGTCATCACTTAATCCTACCACCCTACCATCATTTCTTGATGATCTGTATTGTCAGCAAATACCAAATGTATGTGTTATTTACTCATCATGGATACACCAGGAAGCATAAGACAATTTCTCTCACTTTGAGGAATTTTTTTCTGTAGTTGAATAAAATGGGCTTGTCTGTTTGGAGGCAGCATCAGACCCTCTCAGGGGTCAAGAATGAATGAGCTGGATACTCTAACGTTTTTGAGACTCCAGCTCTATTTTAAAAAACAAGGTGCCAAAACTGTATTTTAAAAAAGGATGGTAGATTTTTAATGTATGCACTTAAATGATTGCTTTTAACACAAAACATGACAATGACTAACTTTTGAAATAGCAAAAATCTAAATTGACATGAATATTCATAGCAGCATTATTCATAGTAGCAAAGAAGAGGAAACGGTTCAATTGTCCATCAACTGATGGACGGATAAATAAAAGTTGCTATATCTGTACAATAAAATATTGTTAGGAAGAAGAATGAGGGGCTGCTACAAGGTACGACATGGCTGAACCTTGAAAACATCCTACCAAGTGAAGGAAGCCAGTTGTATGTTGTATGATTTATACGAAATTTCC
The DNA here is from genome assembly GCF_017311325.1 of Ursus maritimus. NCBI lineage: Eukaryota > Metazoa > Chordata > Mammalia > Carnivora > Ursidae > Ursus > Ursus maritimus. The sequence continues at coordinate 26,650,342 of NW_024425008.1, forward strand.
AGAGCAGACAAATTTATAGAGACAGAAGGTAGATTAGTGGTTGCCTGGGGCTGACAGGATGGGAATGGGGAGGGAGAGGAGAATAGGAATTGACTGCTAAGGGGGTTTCTCTTAGGGGAGCCAAATATGTCCTAAGATTAGATTGTGGTGATGGTTGCACAACCCTGTGAATATACAAAACACCATTGCATTGTACACTTTAAATGGGTGAGTTGTATGGTATATAATTATATCTCAATAAAACTGTCTCTAAAAAGGCTAAATTGAAAGCTTTTTTATGATTCTGAAAGGCCCACCAGTGTGGGACACTGAGCAGTGCAGCACAACGGACAGAACACCAGTTTGGGAGTCAAACTTCTGAGTCCAAGTATTCTGCTACTTATCAATTGCGTGAACTTAGGTGAATTACTTGAATTCTCTGATATTTCTTTTGTTCACCGTAAAATGAAGATAATAATTCCTCTTATAGGACTGTTTTTCAATAACGTTTATTCAAAAAATACTTATTAAACAGTCATTATGTTCCAGGCACTGTTCTAGACTGAGGGTATGGCAGGTGACCAGGACAGTCAAGTCTCTCTACATTACATCTCACACACAAAATTGAGATTTTTACATGAGATCTCCCCAATGTTAAATATTGACAACTAACTTAAAAATACTCCCCCCCCCCCCCCTGGCTCTCTCTCTCTCTCAAAAGAAAAGAAAGGGGGGTGCACCTGGGTGGCTCAGTTGGTTAAGTGTCTGACTCTTGATTTCTGCTCAGGTCATGATCTCAGGGTCCTGAGACAGAGCCCCGCGTCTGGGCGTGGAGTCTGCTTGAGATTCTCTCTCCCTCCGCCCCTCCCCCATCTCTTTAAAAAAAAAAGAAAAAAGAAAAACACTATAAGCCAATACTGTGCCAAACACATCTGTGAGCCAAATTCTGTCTTTGGGCTGACAGTTTGTGACCCCTGATGTAGGCTTTTCACATGGTGGGTTTCTAGAATATTGCCCACTTGGCTGAACCTTAGCACCCTCAGGCTGCTCCCATATGCTGCCCAGCTCGGACCAAAGAAACATTTCTCAAAATTCAGGGAAATCATCCCAGCAAGTCACGGAGCCAGGCAGTGGCCCGGATCCCATCTCTGTAAGACGCCACAGCCCTCCTCACTGACCCAGTGAGGTCCCGTTCATTCTGCATGCCTGGGCTGAACTGGCACTTTCTACACGATGGGTTTGGAAGAGGTTATGTTTTGTACGCCTTTCAAGAACATCCATCCATCCCCTTAGAACTTCTGTGGGAGGTCAGTTTAAGACACAGTCTTACATGTTAGGGTTTAGACCCTTTCGTTTTCATTTACCTGCTGAGATCTCTCACCTCAACAGTTTTGGCCGGACGTGCAAGTGCAGTAGCGGTACAGGCAGCCCTTTCCTGAAACTCAGTAATAGATGATTAATTCAATCTGCGTAAATTCTCTAACATACTCAGGATCTCAGAAAAGAAAAAAAAGTTTTAAATTTATCTTGTAGCTGTTTACTTCAGAATCAAATAACTTCACGTTGCTCGTCTATCCATCACCAGAGCAGTTGAGTTTAGAGCTCTGGGAAGAGGGAGGAGTCAGGAAATCAGTGCCTTCATTGGACCGCACTACCCCGTCACCACCAAACTGTTGTTTGCAGTACTTCACCCCATAGGGTCGTGGGATTCCCTAATGCCCCTAAGTTTGAGACTCTCATGGACAAAAGCTAAGCGGAGCACATCCGACTTCTAAAAGTCTTTGCAAAGATGATGTGATGTGGTAGAAAAATAATGTGCTCGAGTTTAAATTTCCTTCTGCTACAGTTTGAGCAATAATAATAATAATAATAATAATAATAATAATAATAATGTTTGAGACTCTATGCAGGTTACTTTACCATTCTGAGGTTTACTTTGATAATTTGTACCATGGAACGTACAATGATCTCATAGGTCTATTGTTGTGGTTCTCAACCTGGTTGCATATGAAAACTGCTTTTTAAAAAATGTTGCAGCCTGTGCCATACATACCTCCAGCAAATTAAGTCAGAATCTCTGAAGGTGAACTCCAGGCATCCATAAATTTTAAAAGCTTCACGAGTCATTCTAATATGCAATCAGGATAGAAAATAACTGGTAAGGGGCGCCTGGGTGGCACAGCGGTTAAGCGTCTGCCTTGGGCATTAGGGGATCGAGCCCCACATCAGGTTCCTCCTCTATGAGCCTGCTTCTTCCTCTCCCACTCCCCCTGCTTGTGGTCCCTCTCTCGCTGGCTGTCTCTATCTCTGTCGAATAAATAAATAAAATCTTAAAAAAAAAAGAAAAAGAAAAAGAACTGGTAAGAATGAAATAATGTTGCTTGTGTGAGGCAGGTGCTCCGCCGCCCCTCGTGATTCTCCAGTTTAAGTTTCAGAACAGCAATGTGTGTACTTTTGATGTGTGTTCTAAGATTGCACCACTAGGTGTCGGTTTGACCATGCAAATTGTTCCTAGAAACTTCTGGTTACCTGTTGTCGGGGTAACAACTAAATACCATGACCACAATTTGTTGAGTACCTGCTTTATGGCAGTCACAGTGCTGATGACTCTTTAAACATGTGATTTCTAATCCTACATCAAGTGGACAAGGTAGCTGTTGTCCCAATCATGAAGAAGCAGAGGGTCAGAATGATTCTGTTTCTTGTACAGGACGTACAGTAAGTAGCAGAACTGAGACTCAAGCTTCATTCATTCATGTTCTCATTCAAAACCACTTACCATGAGCAAGGTACTGTATGTATCTGGTATTAGGGAACCCAAGGTGAATAAGGCATAGCATTTGTCCTCTGGAAGTCCGTTTCTACCTTTCATTTCTAGGTACATTTAAAAAGAAAAGAGGGCAATCTTATTTTACTGTTCTTGATGTTGGGCTAGCTATCTCTTCTGAAGAGCTCAAATGTTTTGTTCCTAAGAGGGTGGAATGACCCTTAGGTAGAATTTCCTGGGATGGCTGTTCCTCTGTACTCAGCCACTATAATAAAATTTAAAAAGAAAAAATTTTTTGAGAGCCTGTTAGGCCCCTAAGAGGCTAGAGACCACATCTGGTCCGTTTTAACACTGTCACATTTACTTATCTATATCCTCACTAACAAACTATCAGCATAGATAGAGCACATATCTAATTTTTAATCAATGAATATTTACTGAATGCACAAATGAATGTACTGTGCTAAACACTGCAAAAAGAGCCACAAGGGAAATGTTGCAAGAAGTCTGCACCTTACTCTGGTAAGCAAATCTGAATATCTCCTTCCAAAGGTAGTACCATGTTCTAAAAAGCCCCACTGATTCATCCCTATGGTGGGCAAGTCTCAAATCTTGGAGAAGTTTCTAAATGAGTCAAGGACCAGAGGATTGTTTTACTACTGGATTTGATCAGTGGATCCAGAGTCTAAAGGTCGCTTTGGAGTTTGTTCCGTGTCACAAGGATACCAGCCGTGCCTGTCTCTAACCAAGCCATTGGACAATTAGGCTCATAGGGATTACTGGGCTGGGTCAAACCCATAGGCCACTCGATAGTCTCTTACCTTGTAGAAAAGGTTATCTGAGCAGTGTAACTTAAACCTGGTTATGAATCAGAATCACTTGGGGGAGCTTTGCAAAAATAACATACGGATCCCTGGATCCTACTCCAGCCTAGTGAAGTGAAATCCCTGCAACTAAGAGAGGGGCCTGGGATGGTGACATAGGACCAGGGTTGAAAAATGGCTGGTTCGCTCATATATGGCTCTGCAATTCACATATTTACTGTATTTTTTTTTAAGATTTTTATTTATTTATTTGACAGAGAGAGTGAGACAGCCAGCGAGAGAGGACCACAAGCAGGGGGAGTGGGAGAGGAAGAAGCAGGCTCCCATCGGAGGAGCCTGATGTGGGGCTCAATCCCAGAACGCCGGGATCACGCCCTGAGCCGAAGGCAGATGCTTAATGACTAAGCCACCCAGGCGCCCCCATATTTACTGTATTCTGATTATATTCCCTCCCTGGATAAGAAAGTCATGCATTTATTATTTACAGTGTGACGTAATATTCCTTTTTATCAGTACTAAGCTTATTTCTACAGGAAGTTTGTAAATGACATTGAAATCCTAGAGTTTGGGGATTTCAAAGATGAGTCCATATTGATCTTATACCCACGCTCTTTGTGATACCATAGATTTGGCTCAGCTTTCTTCCTAAAGCATGCCTACCAGTTACATGCCCATTCTCGTGATTGTTTGTTTGTTTGTTTACAAGCAGCTCTGGCTTTATCGAATGATCCATTCTGCATCAGCTAGACAACCTTTGTCCACTTTGTGCAATAGCAGAAAAATAATATCTGTTCCTGTGATAATTGTGACCTGGGGTGGCTGCTGCTTAGGTCATTCAGGACAGGTAAGTACTTGTTGCAGATTTGGGTTAAAGTCTTATTATGAGTCTAGACAGCCTGCTAACTTTGAAGAGATCAGGAAGGGAAATATACTTTTACTGAATTGCTCAATGACTAACATCCCTTTGGAATGACAGTCTGAATGGTTTGCAGAAAGAAACCAGAGAAGGGAGTGGGGCGGAAGTATTTATAGGAAAGCATACAATGTGTTGAATTGAGAAGAATGCCAGGGTCACATACCTGCCAAATAAAAAGAAAAAAGGGTCTGTTTTAACCACTTCCTTTAAAACAAAAAGGCTGAGTGGTTGGCGATGGAGAGCCACAATTGGGGTGATCATTTTGGAATCTCCAACTGTCCCTTGATGAGTCAACGTTTCTAAGTGGCCTTATGTACAAGGGAAAAAGAGAAAGAGAGGAGAAAGAGAGTTTGGGAGAGATATGGAGAGAGAGAAGCATGATCAGGTCATAGCTTGTACACCCCTCTAGGCAAGTGAGGCCTGGCCAGGATCTAAGAAAAAGTATTAGAGCTTGGCTGGGAATTTCTAATAGTCCAGAGATGAGATTTCTGGTTGTATTCTTTACGGACCTCAACGATGACCCTGTCCTCAGCTAAGGTTGTTAGAAAGTAGATCCCTAGGGACTGGTCCACCCAAGATGAAAATACTGTGGCTCCTGATTCCAGTACAGGAGCTTAGAGAGGCTCTGGCTTCCATGTGATGGAACACTCAACACAATAACTTTTCCTGGCAGCTCTTTTCATCTAGAGATTTCAGGGCATCTCACAAACATCTGCCCGTCCCCTCGCTAGCTGATTAAGCCACATCTCTGACATTCATCTTTCACTTCAGGTCCTCCCCTAAATTGATGACCGAGCTGAAACTAGAGTGTGGGCCTCCCGATTCAAGGTCTCACACTCAGTGTCTCCTTCTCTGGGCTGCCCTCAGTCTTAAGCGGTTTGTAGCGCTCCCACACGGCCTGCTCCTTTGCTGTCATTAACTCCCACTGACTGCATTTCTGCTTCCCCGGTGTCCTGGCAACTGGGCTATGCCTCGGTTGTCTGGGATGCGAAAAGTGTCGAAGAATCTACAGGGATTCTTCACGTCTTGTCATCCTTCCTCCCAGTTTCCACCTCCCCCCACAGCCCGGGGCCATCAAAGTACTGTGCCCTCTGCTTATTCTTCCTCTTTCCCTCTCTCCATTCTCACCTCCCCTCAGCAACAGGAAGCCACAGGCTCAGAGCTTGGGAGGGAGGAAGCAATGGGAAGGAAAAGTTTTTTTTTTCCCCTCTCAGATTGCCCTCTTGTTCCCAGAGTGGGGGCCGAGGCCATGAATGTTGGCCGCAATGGGAAGAATTTTTGCTTCGATTGCTCATCCTGGAGGAGTTAGCTTGCTTTATTTATTTATTTATTTATTTATTTATTTATTTATTTATTTATAATTTGGAGAAGGTATGACTCAGTGCAGACCCTTAAAGGGAAATCTGTGTCAGAGCCTGAGGGCCACCATTGGCCCCATATTTTAATTTAATATCCCAACCAGAATGGTTTCACTGACTCAGAGGAAACTGAGCTCTCCCTGTCCCCAGTGTTGGCCACGCCAAACAGAACTTCCCCCAAAAGGAGTAACTCTGTCCAGGGGAGTCCAACAGAGAAAGGCAGTGGGATTCCAGATTCAGGGCGCAGGGATGGGCCCATACCCACTGGCGGAGGGCTTTATTTAGTCATGCTCCGCCACTGTGCTTTATCCTACTAATTACTGTAACCACCAGTGATCATTATATGGTAATTAGCACATGCCTTTTTTATAATTCCCAGAGCACCACCCCAGAATAAATGATGGTGTAGGGTGGCGGGGCTGCTCCTCCAGACAACTCCTGACTCATTCATTCACTAAATATTTAGGGAACTCCCGCAGGCCAGGCCCCGTGCGAGGCAGCTCTGACCAGCGTGGATGTGGTTCTTGGTATCACAATGCTGACATGCTACAGGAGGGGTAGGCTCGAAGCCAGTTGACATGTGGGATGTGTGTATCCAATGAGGAAGTGTCGTGTGTATAAGAGGGGCGCCCAACTCCGTGGTGGCTGGGAGAGGAGGTGTCAGAGGTTCCTTGGCAGTCGTAACTTCGAACGTGAGAGTAGGTGAGTAGGTGAGTAGGGACTAGTCATGGAATCCAACCGAGGGTAAACCTACACTGTTTGTGTAATTGCCCCCGAACATAATGTTAAACCCAAAGCTGCCTCCTCGTATTAGCCCTGCAAGGTAACTCCCCGGCTGTGCCAAATACGCTGCCTCCAGCTCTGCTTCTGTAGGGCGGGACGCTACCTCGGAAAAGTGTGAGCTTCGACAGGAGTGGAGGATGTGAAGACTGTACCCCGTAGGGAGAGGAAGACGGCACCAGGGAAGGGGGCGTCCCCGTCAGGTTCTTTGGTTTCCACACCCAAGCCCAATGCTCTGTGCCCTTGAAAGGGTCCGGGTCTGAGACGGGAAATATGTTTGTCCGTCTCCACTCGAAAGACAACATCCCTCTTATCAGCTGCTGCCCTGAGAAGACACTGATGTCCTCGTGCAGGAAACTAACAGGAAAAGAAAGAAAGCCTACCACTAAATACACTTCCTGAGTGCAAAATGAAATGGCTGCTGTCCTGGCTGCCTGTAGGAAAGGGCTGAGTAAATAAATACACCATCCCCATTGTGTAGCCAGGCTTCCGGGGGGGCAAGTCCTCATCTCCCCACCCCCTCTCTCCTTTCTCAAGTCGGCCACCCTGCAGAGGAGCAGACGGAGGTTTTCTCTGGCTACTGACATGTCTTGAACCTTACAAGTCTCCTCTTTCTCAAACGCAGAGGAAACACAGAAGGAGAGAAGACAGCAGTCACAGGAAGAGGAACTCGGTATTGCTACACACCGCTCCTTGAACCTCACAGAACTTTCCCAGCAACTTCTGCTTTGAACCTTTCCATGCACAGATCTGGTAATGTCTGGGGACATGTCAGGGGGAGAAGGGTCCAGGGCTAGTGCATCTCTGAAAATCCATGGGCCTGTTTAAATCACAGCTACACAGGGCGGAGGCAGAGGTGTAAAGTGTCTTCATCTGTGAGTATTTATTGAGCTCTAACGGTATAGCAACCACACCAGTAACTGCTTGAGTGCATCAAGCAACAGTTCCAGTCTAAGGATCCTAAGGCATTTCCTTGTGAGGATTGTTTTTTCTTCCTCATGGAACATGGACAGAAGGAAAGAACACGAACACTTATCGGGCAGGTGGAGAAGGGGTTGTGGGGAGAGAGAGCGTTTGGGAACAGATACCCCTGGCCTAAAAAGGTGAGATCAGGTGAGCAGTGCACTTGGACCTTTGTCTTTCTATAGTGTTTTTGGTGCAAAGATTATTTATCCTTTAGGAACCCCCCCCCATTTTTCTCGTATAATCATGAGTGAGCCCTGAGAAATGACTCAAAGCCAAAATAATGGGGTTTCCTTGATTATAGTTCCTCATTTTCTCTGGCCACAGGCCAGCCCTCCATATCCTCCTTCCTTATAAGGATGCCAGCTTCGACCCAGCCCTGCTGGCTCACTCCAACCTCTTAGTGATCTTTCTTTCACATTGCAAACTGGACTCTCTTCCTTCCACTTTCTTTTTTTTAATTATTAAAAAAAAATTTCTCTTAAGTTTGAGTAATCTCTGCACCCAACGTGGGATTCAAACTCACGACCCTGAGATGAAGGGCCGCACAGTCTTCTGACTGATCCAGCCCAGTGTCCCTCTTCCTCCCACTTTATTTCCTTCTTTTTGAAAAAAAAAAAATGTTTTAGTTATTTATTTGACAGAGAAAGAAATAGCACAAACAGGGGGAGTGGGAGAGGGAGAAGCAGGCTCCCCAAGAGCCCGATGTGGGGCTCAATCCCAGGACCCCGGGATCATGACCTGAGCCGAAGGCAGCCGCTTAGCTGACTGAGCCACCCAGGCACCCCTTCCTCCCTCTTTCTAATTGCAAAATTGCTCTTCTTTTAGTATCTTGGTTCTTACTGCTCCCAATCCAGCTATGGGAAGGTCCTCTTGGGGGCCCTTACTCCATCCACAGAGCCTGTGTGGGATCCCCCTTTCTCTTATCTTCAGTTAAGGACTGACTTAGCAGACTGCACAGTGACCAGCCTTTTTTGGAAAGGGACAAAGTCCACACAACCAAGTCCCTGCTCATTCTGGGAACACTTCCCCCTCTCTGGAACTTCCATGGACCCAGGTTCAGATTTCTGTATATAGGAGGGGGCGTGATGATTAGCCCATCTTGCCGGTTTTGGGTATACATTTCTTAGCATAGGGCAGGCAGGAAATTAGGCTGGAGTTTAGCTTTGTTGGCCATATTTTAGGAACCCCAACTCCGACATTATGGTCTGGCAAGTGTAGGGTGTGCATAGATAAATGAGACAAAATATTTGAAAATAAGTCCATCCCAGAAAAGTTACCATAGTCATAGCATATTCAGTAGCTTTGAGAGGAAACCAGATATCACACACTCATATAAAGCTAATAATAACTAATGGCTACTGAGTACATACTATGTGTTCAGTAAGTCCCGAATTATGTAGATTATCTCATTTATTCCTCATAAAGGTTTTGTTCTAATAGCTAGAAGGGAGAGAAAATCAATCATTCCATTTCATTTCTATTGTACTATTACATTACTATATGTACCATTGCATTAATAGTAATAATAGTTATTACATATGCCAGTTATAAAATATGTGCCAGGACCTGAACTGAATACATTCTCTCATTTAATCTTTATATATTTTTTAAAGATTTTATTTATTTATTTGAGAAAGTGAGACACACGAGTAGGTGGGAGGAGCAGAAGAGGAGGGAGAGGGAGAAGCAGACTCCCCATAGAGCAAGGAGCCTGATATGGGGCTCAATCATGACCAGAGCTGAAGGCAGACGCTTAACCAGCTAAGCCACCCAGGTGCCCCTCTCATTTATTCTTTAAATGAAACCTACAAAGATGTATTGTTATTATTTTGTTTCCTAAGGTAGGCTAATTCTTTATTTTTAGAAGTTGGGGAGGGGCAAAGGGAGAGGGAGAGAGAAAAATCCTAAGCAGTCTCCACGCCCAGCGGGAGCCCGACAACAGGGTTCTGTCTCGCAACACTGAGATCATGACCTTGAGATCATGACCTGAGCTGAAATCCAGAGTCAGTTGCTTAACCAACTGAGCCACCCAGGCACCCCTAAAGTATGGTAATTCTAAAATGGCTCCAACGATCCCCCTCTTGGTATTTATATTCTTGCATAATCCCCTCTCCTTGAGTGTGGGAGGGACCTAACATTCTATAGAATGTCGTAAAAGTGATGGGATATCAGTTTTGTGATTAGATTACAAAAGACTATGATTTCTGTCTTGCTAGCAGTCTCTCTCTCAATGGCCCTTCCTCTTGCCCTCTTGCCCTCTTGCTTGCTTACTCTAATGACATAAGCTGCCATGCTTTGGGATGCTTTATGGGGAGACCCTCATGGCAAGGCACTGAGGGAGGCCTCATATCAATACCTCAGGAGGATCTAAGGCTTTCCTCTAAAGCCTGTGAGCTACTGAGGTCTGCCGACAATGATGTGAGCTGAGAGCAGATCCATCCCAACTGAGCCTTGAGGTCCCTGCAGCTTTGTGAGAGACTCAGAGCCAGAGGACTCAGCTAAGCTGCATCAGGATTGCCACAGAAATGGAGATAATAAATGTTGTTTTAAGTTACTAAGTTTTGGGGTAATTTGTTATACAGCAAAAGATAACTAACACATCCCATTTTGTAGATGAAGAGACTGAAACTTGGAGACATGGATCAGCTTCTCCAAAGTCACACAGCTAGTAAATGGCAGAGCCAGGATTTGAACACATTTAGGTTCAAGAGTCTTAGTTAAAGTCTATTTTCTTATGTGATTCCAAGTGATTGGAAAAGTGGAGTTCTAGAAGGCGTTCTACTCTCTGAAATCTTTGGAGCATAGCCATGTTTCCAGGAAACTCTTTGTGTGTAGAACAGGGATGGACAAAAGTTTAAATGGTGCTCCACAGCCCACTCCCTGCTGCGGAAGAGTGGCTGGTCCACCCATAGATCTAGTGATAGTAACCAGGGGCTCCATTCAACAGCATAATGGCAGAGCTAGGAGCTGTGGCCCATCCATTTTACAAGCACTCAAGCTGTCTTATCTATAAAATGCAAGGTGGGTAAAGGGGTACGCACATTTTTCTTGAGGATGAAAATGCATGCATTACATAATGAGGAGGTCTGGTGTGCTATTTAAAAATCATATGGAGGCACCAGTTCGTTAAACATCCGACTCTTGATTTCAGCTCAGGTCGTGATCTCAGGGTTGTGAGATTGAGTCCTGTGTGGGGCTCCATGCTCAGTGTGGAGTCTGCTTGAGATTCTTACCCTTTGCCTCTCCTCTCTGCCCCTTCTCGCCTCTCTCTTTCTCTCTCTCTAATAAATAAATAAAAATCTTGAAAAAAAAATCTTATGAGCCCTAGCATTGGAAAGCAAATGGTTCTACCTGAGAGAACACCATTTTTCACTTTTCTTTCTTTCTTTCTTTCTTTCTTTCTTTCTTTCTTTCTTTCTTTCTTTCTTTCTTTCTTAGCTTCTTCCCATCCATGGAAGATAGCCTTGAACTTTGAAACCACAGTGCATTTGTTCCAGCATGGAAAGTAGCTTGGCATTTCTCTGTATTGGAATCTCCCCAGTTTGAGACAGTGAAAACATCCTCCAGACAGTTTCCCTTTCTTCATCCAGAGCTTCATGCCAATGGTCACCTTCATAAAATCAAATGAAGATATACTTGTTGGCTGGCTGCATGGATCTCGTCAGCTTTGCCCTGATGCCAGAGCAGCAGGCTTTGAGTGCAGGGAGGATTTCCAGGTGGCAGTAGAGCAAAGATCCCATAGGGTAAAGTTCTGACATGGTTCTCCTTTCGACCCGTGACAGAGGCTGCACTTTGTTGGTGTAATTGTGCAACCTGGTGTAAAGTCCACAGCAGGGAGATGGGGGTAGGACTCTAAGCTGACTCAGCAGTCTGAGGCCACCTGGCTCTGTCTAGTTTCCCTTACTTTCTTCTCTGCTGGCCTTCCTCCCAACCCCCACCCCAACCCCTCCTCTCTAATCCTTTCATCCCTGTCAGTCTCCATCTTCAGGGATCCCTAATTCAGGGAACTATCTCTTATCAAATATCTTGGCTTGCTTCCAACTACTAGAAGCAGGCAGCTCTGGCTCTTGTCTACTATCTGAATGATTTTCTTCTCTACCAGTTGTGTGTTTCTCTAATCCATTTGGAATTGTGTGTAGAATCCAAGGAAGGGGGGGGGGGATCAAAAAACAAACCCCCAAAAGGAGCTTTTCCCCAGTGAGATTGCCCCCTGGACTATAAGAACAATGAAAGGAAACCTGGATTCTGCTCCCTTGAAAAGTGATGTGATGAAAAGAGAGCAGAAAGTAGCCTCAGCATGCATTGGAGCCCAGGGCAAACTGGGCTACTCCTTAGACATCAGGACATCACTCCAAGTCCTTCATTGTCTACTTAATCGGGATTTACAAAGTCTATTTTTGCCTTTAATATACCTGCTGTCCTGGTCTTGCTCAAGTGGCTCTGAGCAGATATCATCTGCACCACCTCCACAGTCAGCCTCACAACACAAAGATGCAGACTCCCTGACTCCAGTGTTCTTGCTTTCTAAGATGGGGTCTGAAGAGTGGTGAAGACATAGCACAGGAAGGAAAAGAGAGGCTGGCTGGATTCATCACGTTATAAGGTCACTTTGTGTGTGCAAAGTAAAAATGTGGGGTACAAGCAATAACCTTCCCAGCACCGCATGGACTTTATTTATTTATTTTTTTAAAGATTTTATTTATTTTTTTGACAGAGAGAGAGAGAGAGCACAAGCAGGGGGAGTGGTAGGCAGGAGGAGAGGGAGAAGCAGGCTCCCGGCTGAACAGAGAGCTCCAATGTGGGGCTCAGTCCCCAGGGCTTAACTGACTAAGCCACCCAGGCGCCCCCTGCATGGACTTTAATAACACAATAAATAGCTTTCTAGTGGATCAAAGAATGTTCCTGAAAACCTTCCTTCTTTAAGATTTTTTTTCTCTTCTTACTGGATTGAACATGTTTATTTTACATTTCTTTTCTTATCTGATTTTCACAAGGAATGGTAGTGGTAGAAGTGTATATATGTATGTATGAGTGAAAACATTTATGAATACTTTTTTTTTTCAGTGTGTGGAATAGAATGAATAGCTGACCTTTGTGGCAGTATTCCTAGTTTTGTGATAGTAATTTTGTTGAGTTCCTGAACTTGATGGCAAGTCCTCTTAGTGAGACTGGCATAATTCTATGTTCTCTATGGCACCAAGTCACTAGGGCTGTACAAGAGCCATTATTACCCAAAGTACCATAATAATGCCCATGCCCTCCTATGACGTTATTGTTTCCTATCTGCCAGGACATTAATTGCCTTCGAACTTGCTCTAAAATTGGTAGGTAGGGCATACTGCCAAGACTAGAGAGAAGAAAACTGGTAATATATTAAAAGGCTGTGTAAAGGACATACTGATACCTCCTTCTCATTGGGGAATCTTCACATTTGCATGTTACTTCATTTGTTATGGTTGTTAGCTCAGGCTTGCCTTATGTCTTGGCTTCCATCTTATCATGGTCAATGTCTGATCTTTCCTTCAGCTGAATGATTCAGACATCTCTGAAGTTATTTCGTCTTTTCCACTTTCCTTTTACAGGCTTTTTATGAGTCATTGAAGGGGAGGTTATTTCTAAATTGGAAGGTGAGGATGAGGGAAGGGGGAGTAAAGTTCAGGAAAATAACGAGGAAAAGACACCTTATTGTTATAGTTACTGGAGGAATAATTTCTGCTTAGTTTTGGTGACAGGTAGTTTATTCAAACTTGACTAAAAATATAAGCTAGAAAATAGACAATTTTTTTTCCTGGTTAACAAACAGTGCAGTTTTAGACTATTCGTAGCTTGCTCTGCAAAGAACAGAAGAGTGAATAGAAGAGATATGGGACAAAGAGTTAGCAGGAAGAACAGAGGGGCAAAGCACAAAATTTCTGAAGTCCAGATTCTCAGTCCCACAGGAATTTCCCAACCATAATGTAATGCTTGTGAGGGGGTACTTCTTTGACCTGTCCAATCCATCCCTGGGTATGTTTCATGGTCCATGGGTTTGTGTTTTATAGGTAGAGTTGTGAGGAAGGTACATTTAAATCTGACTTGGAAATTTAAAGAGTAATCAGGCCAGCCTTTTGTTATTTAGGAGCAGGAAAAGTGGGTGGAAATGAAAAAAGCAAAATCTAATGACGGATATATTTCTAGGAGCACAAGAGTTTTTATAGCAACACCAGATTTCTCAAAAATGCGTACTGTGACTTATATCCAAATGAATTAAAAATGCAATCACTTATTCTTGTGCATTGTGCCAATGTAAGAAAAGGGCTGCAATTCATTCACTGGTCCTAATTTAGACTGCTAGGAAGAGGAGCGGTTGGGAAAAAAAGACAAGCTTTTCAAGTAACTGACACACATCTAGTAGGGCTATTTAAGAACTGCTGAACATAAAAATCAAGTTGGGAGAAGGTGGGGGGAACCGAATTCTCATTTCCAGAGCATCACAAGGGTAAGTGTGGCCCCTTTAGTCCAAACTTGCTGATGGCTGTTTGGTCGCTTGACAGGAGCCAGCCAGGGGTGAGTCTGGAAGCTAGAGAACGCTCAACATGCCACTTCAGTTTAATAACGACGTTATAACTGCAACAGAAGTGACAGATTTCTGGTAAATGAATGGTTGCGCTTTGCCCTTTAGCATGGAGACTTCTGGAAAGAACTTCAAGGAAATTGGGTGTATTGGGGACTTGAAGAAGAAATTTTTATCTGTGTAAGTGCTTTTCTCCCAAGGAGTTGGAAAACACTCCTTAAACACAGTCTCTGGTGTTGGTATTTTGTAAGTACTACCCTATAAACTAGCAGTGATAAACTTCTCCTTATAGGAAGGGAACTGGCGAAAGGGATGGGTATACAGAGTGAACTCTACAACAAAGAGTTAACCCTTCCCCGGTAACCTCGGTTGTGAGCGTCTGCCCCTTCCTTGCTTTCTACTGCGCAACCAAACTGTGCCCAAGCTTGAACCAACCATGACCACTACATCGCTTGCCAATTGACTTAACAGACACTTTTGGCAGCCTATCATAACTTCGAACTGCCCAACCACCAACCAATGACAACTAAAGCTTGGTTCTAGGCGCTCCAGGTCCGGACGGGGGCTAATACCGGGTCCAGGAAAAGGGGCGGTGAGGAAGCTATGACGGACGGCTAAGCGTAGCCAATTAAAGCAGAAAGCCGCCGCCCTACTACCCAATGGAGAGGTAGAAAGTATGAAATGGGGTGGGCCTGTTGTCATGGGGGAGGTGGTGGCGCTTGGTGGCTACTGGCGGCCGAGGTAGAGGCAGTGGCGCTGGAGTTGGTTGGGGGCAGCGTCAGGTGAGTGCCGGTAACGCGGGCCTGAGGTCTGGGGGCCGTAGCAGGGCGGAAACTCCAGCTCGGCGCTCTGGAGGCGGAGGCCAGAGGAAGGGGGCCTGGACTGTGGGCCGGGTCGGGCCGGGGCCAGGGCGGCGGCGGCGGCGGCGAGTTCGCGCTGACTGGGCTGGTGGGAGAATGGCCCGGTTCCCGGCGGCGGAGTTCGCGTTGGCAAGATAGGCTGGGGCCGGACCCAGGCGGTTCTGGCCGGGAGGTCTCTTGGGACGTCCCGTTGCTTGGGTCTGGGGCACTGAGCGGCGGCCGGTGTGTGAGGGGTAAGATCCCTCGGCAGACGGGAGCGGACGGGGTCCCGGGGGGGGGGGTGACCCGGGGTGACTGGCAACGACCTGGTCCGAGGACCGGGTGACTCGGGACTACACACCCAGGGCAGCTTGGGTACGAGGGAGTAGAGGAACCCGGGAATCCCAGGAGCGGCCCGAGCGGGGAGAGCTGGGGGGCCGGGAAACTGGGAGTGGCCGGGGTCCGAGGGAGAAGGGAGACCGAGAGCGGTCGGAGTTCGGGGTGACAGTGAGCGGCTTGGGTCCGAGCGAGGGCGTCGAGGAAAGGCGGGGCGAGGGGCGGCTGAGGACCCTCTTGAGAAAGGCGGCTGTCCGGGGGTGGAGGGGTCCGGGGGAGTCAGGAGCCGCGGGTTTTAGGAGGGTGGGACCTGTGGAGACCTTGAACAGCTGGGGTGGAACCGGAGCGCCCTGCCCCCACTGCTGGTCTGGGATGGGATACCCAAGACTGGACTGGGAGCTCCTGGGTCTGAGCATCCGCGGGCGACCAGGGATCCTCTAGGAGTAGCTCGGATTTGAGACTAGGGTGAAGGGTCTACTGGGGAGTGGAAGTTGCCTCAGTTGGAGAGGAGTCAAGCAAAATGACACAGGGGTGGGCGGGGAGAAATAATTTCCTTGTAGGAAGCGCGTAGTAGATAGGGCGTAGTAGGAGGGAACGAGAAAGTTGCTCAGGAAGAGAGTGGTGGTCTTGTGGAAACTGGCCAGAACGGTAGATAGGAGAAATTAACAGTGTGGCCATTAGTAGATTTTAAGGACTTCAGAAATAGAAGAAACTTCAGCTTCTTATTAATACTAAGATGTAAGGGAAAAAGCTAAAAGTAGGGTTAAGTGACTTGCATTCCAGTGCTTTAGGAAAAAAAAATTTTTAGGATGACACCAATGATATTAGAAAACGAGGACATTGACAGGATGGTGAATTGGAAGGGAAAAGGGGAGGAGTAGCTGAAACTAAGGGAAAGAAAGAGGGGAGTCATGAAACCCTGGCCAAATTAGAAAAAATATTGAATTCTAGTTAGCTTGGACAGTTTAACCTCTCTGTGCAAGTTTCCTCGTCTATATAATAGGGATAATAGTAGTCTATTTCATAGGGTTTTTTTTACATGAGTTAATATTTGTAGAACTTTTAGAATAGTGACTGCCAGGGAGTAAGCCCTGGTTACTTACTGACTGGATTGTTAAATAGAGGAAAAAGACCGGGTTTTAAAAAAAATTTTTTTTTAATTTTTAATTTTTTTTTTTTTTTATGCTGTGGTTCTCAAACTTTAGCTTGCACCAGAATCACCTGGAGGGCTTGGTAAAATACAAACTGCTGGCCCCCTCCAGAGTTTCTAATTCAGTAAGTTTGGGCTTGATCCTGAGAATTTGCATTAATCTCAGGTGATGCTTATGTTGGTCAGAGGCTCACACTTTAAAAACCACTTGCTTCAATGAAAACAGTAATAATGTAGCAATCTTAAAATATTTGTCTACCCTGCTAGAGACAGGTAGACGCAGATTGCACAAATGATCCAAATATAAGGGATACCCTCTGTGAAGCCCGTGTTTTTCAAACTGTGGATCATGATTTATTAGTAATTTATAAAATCAATTTAGTGGGTTACCGTCAGCATTGAAAATAAAATGAAATAGAACAGAATTGCACTCGGTAAGGAAAATAATTGGGAAATTTTTCTCGTGTGTGTACTAGGTCACAATGTAAAGTATATTTCTTACAGTCAAAAGAGTTTAAAAAACTGTTTGGAGCCATCCAGTGGAGCAAAAGTAACCCTTCAGTAGGGGATTTCTAGGACCGGGTTTATTATTTATATCTTTATTTTTCTTTTTCTGGTAATTTGTCTCTGGTGGTGATACATTCTATTAAGTTTCTTCAGCTTCTGATTCGGTTTCTCTTGTGTTTGCCTTATCGCATACTGCGTTGTGCCTCTTTTTAGATATTGAGAATCTTTGGTATGAGGACTTAAGGAAATTTGAGGCAGAGAAATGAAATCGAGTGGTGTTTCTCAGATGCGGTACACGTTTGTTTCACTTGTGCCCTCTTGTTTACCCTTTCTTTTTATGCCACTGTACTTACTGTAAAGCACTGTCTGTAAAAAAACCTATGTATACATAGACATATTGGCAGTAAACAAGTAACGCTGAAATGGACTGGTTTGAGAACAGTTCATTTATAGAAAATAACCAAAAGCCAAATAAGACACATTTCAAAGGAGAAAAGCATCGTCTTTTTAAAAGAGAGTGAAAGTTATTTAAAGGTTCTCATGGCCTTACACTAATACAAAACATATAAAAGCGTTTTTAAGGGAATCAGATATACTTGTGTATTTTAGATTTCTAGGTTTTTTAATAAGAGCGAAGAAAGTGATAATAATCCACAGTAAAATGCACCTGGGATAGAGGCTTAACTACAAAGTAAATAGTTTATTGAACAAGAGCTTTTGTTTTGATGTTTTTCTCCCTTGAGAATGAACTGGATGTGGCATATGTTGTAAATTTAACTTGTTTGAGGGAGTTAAATGTAATCTACGGTACCTTTTTAAAGCGATATTAAGAATATATATGTATTTTCTGTGCTGTTCTTGGGTTGATTTTCTTCTATAAAAACCTAGATGGTTTATATTTAGGCAGAGTTGAGTTACATTAGTTTTTGTGGGTATAAGACCAGAGAAAGCAGTATTGGAAACAGAGATTCTTGCAGTTCTCCTTAAAATCTTTAATTCAGGGGGTTTATGTAACCCTCTCATTAATGTTTTATGAAATTGTGAAGAAACTCTTGGTGTCTTTGCATTAGGATTTAAAAATTTTTTTTATTTATTTATTGGAGGGGGAGAGAGAGAGAGAGAGATATGAGCAGGGGGAGAGGGAGAAGCAGACCCCCACTGAGCAGGGAGCCTGAATCAGAACTGGATCCTGGATCTGAGCCGAAGGCAGACCCTTAACCTATTGAGCCACCCAGGCACCCCACATTAGGATTTTTACATAATTTCTTGTCTCTCAAAAATAATTTTTCTCAGATTTTTATATTTCACTAAAAATTTTATTTTTGTTTGGAAGACTACAAAACATATAATCATTACATATTTGAATTGAAAAACATAAGCAGTCTTTTCACAGAATAAATTTACTGATTTTTGTGACAAAGGTTCCAAGGATGAAAGCTTTTTAATTCCTTGCATTGCGTTAAATGGAGTATCCCTACCACCAAAATGGTTGTTCTGTAAATCACTTGTGCAGTTGGTGGGTACATTTGTAGAGATCATTCAGTTTTTTACTAACTGATGGAGGAATGTAAAATCTTAATAATTGTGGGAAAATATGAAAGTTCATTCTTTGTAATTGTGAACATTGACTGGTTTGATTACTTGCTTTTTAATAAATGGACTTTATTCAATTGACTTATTCACCCATAATTTAATCACACTTATCTATGAATAGCTCTGCTTGCTCAACTTACTTTACAGTGAGATTTATTAATCTGTAGTTGAATAAATGGTGGTTTTTAAATCCCAAAGAAGCTGTATGTTCCTGACTGTACAATTTAGTGAGACTTAATTTCATATATCAAAGAAAATTCAAGTAAATGATTTTAAAAAATAGAAGTTCAATTAACACTAGTTAATTAAGTTTATTTTCTATTTCAGTAGCGTTTTATCCTCTTTTATAAATAGCTTCTGATCTGCTCTCTCTGCTTCTAGCCTTTATACAGTAAATCCTAATGGAAATGTTGGTGCCTGAAAATCTAGTTCTGTAAAAGTACAGAAACCTATGTTTGGTTTTCAGTTTGCTGAGGGAACGACTTTTATCAGAAAAGGTCCCTTGGTAAGTTTATCATCTTAAAAAAAAAGTTGTTTATTTAATAGGGTACTTGAAAACCAGCATTTTATTTTGGGCTTGCCAAAGCATCTATTGTGTTTGATAGATTTTGATTTCCACAGAATGGCTCTTGAATTTTCCCAATTTCTGAACTCTGATACATGTTTCCTTGATAGGGCTAAGGAGAAAGGAAACAATTGTACTCCTTAAATACTAAAAAAGAATTTTGCTATCTTATTTTTTTTATCTTGACATTAAAATAAATCCTTTTATTTGCCAAGAAAATTTGTTTCAGTAATATATCCTATTGGAAATTTCATTATTAAAGTTAGAAATACCATATAAAGCTTTAGGATGTTTGTTCAGATGTGAGACAAGGTTCTGATAAGTAGGATGTCCTTATGATACTGCTATGTATTTTTGAGAATGTAAAATACACACTCGGAAATCTCGGGGCAAAAGGAGGATTGAAACTAACGGAGAATGAGGAGAACACTGACATGTGTTTAAGGAGGAGTCTGGAGGAGCTGTAGGAAGTATGTCTAGAGTAGTGAGCCACTCTTGGCAGTTTTCCTAGAGTGACATATGTAAAGGAGGATGATCCTATTTGCAGCATTCTCCCATGGACATATTTTTTTGTTCTGTGCAGTTTCCACTGCTTGCCATAACTCTTCCTTTGTTATCTTCCACTCGGGAAAGCAGGTCAGAATGCAAGTGAATAATAGACTGAGAATTGCTAGTCCTAGAGGATGGGAGCCTGGGCAGGACCATGTGGAATTAGAAAGCTGGACACTTGTCTCTGCTTCTGCAGCTCTTGGGAATAGGTCCGTAGCACTTGTAACTAGGCCAAACCATACCACTTGTCCTTCCCAGTGGAGTCTAGGATTAAGCAGTGGGAAGAGACCCCCTGTCATCTAAATGGGTTACCAAGGAGCTGGTGTATTAATAATTAGTGTTCAGTGTCTTCCCCTTTTCTTACCACCAGATCTGTTTCTCCTCACTTGCTTGCTGATTCTTTATATTCTTCTAATCAGGTTCAAAGTCCTAAGTTCTCTGATTAGATAGCAAAATCTTAATTGTAGTAACTTATTTATATTAAGGTACATATAGTTAATTAGGAAAATGATTATCAGATTTTTTTCCCGGTTACTTAGGGAGGAAGAAAGATTGAAAGCTGTAGAACACTGCTTGGCTCCTGAATAAAGGCAAAGCCAGGGAAGCCAGTAACACAGAGAAATATAATATTAAGTTGATTTATGAAACTTAAACTTCAATCTTGAATTCTTCTTGACTGTCTTATTTTTAGTCCCATCTGTTGAATAACCTGACTCTTTCTTTTAATTCAGCTGTATTTTTTGCCTTTAAGGTCACAGGAAATTCTTAATTATTTACACCCAGATTAGCAATGTTATAACTAATCCCAAAATTCTTTTGGTTATGAAGTATAGGTATGGAACCTGTTAGGTAAATTTTTCATTAGATCTGGCTTCTATTTTTTTTTTTTAAAGATTTTATTTATTTATTTGACAGAGATAGAGACAGCCAGCGAGAGAGGGAACACAAGCAGGGGGAGTGGGAGAGGAAGAAGCAGGCTCGTAGCGGAAGAGCCTGATGTGGGGCTCGATCCCATAACGCCGGGATCACGCCCTGAGCCGAAGGCAGAGGCTTAACCGCTGTGCCACCCAGGCGCCCCTGGCTTCTATTCTTTTAAGCTAATATTTAAGTATTGAATATCCTTGGCATTGAATATCCTTATCAGCAATTCTCAATCTGTTACTCTTCAAACTCTTTGAATTGGGGTGGATGTTTTGTACAATTAATTCATTTGCTCATCAAATATTACCTGTAGACAAAAGTAGTAAGTTCTAAAATTTATACTTAAAACATATATATACTTACAACTTACTACTTTCATACATATACATACGTATATATTACATATACTATCTATATTATATAAATGTTGAGATGAATTGAATTTTTATTTTGAAGACTAGACCGAATTCATAGTAGCTTTGGTTGTTTTGACTATTTGCTCTGTCAGTGAATGTTGAATATTCAGCTATTATCATATAAGGATTAGTTACTATTTTGACTTTTTTAGAAAATTTATTTTTTTTCCTATTTTGACTTTTAAAAAGGTTCATCCTTAAAAGCTCTCAGCGTACTTTTTCTACCTTTTCCTTACCCGTGTGCCATTTCAGAAACCCTGACATACTTCTGTCCCCCCCCCCCACGGCAAATGCATTCTTTTTTCTCCCTCTCTCTCTCTCTCTCTCTCTTTTTTTGTTTTTGGACAGCTTTATTCAGGTATAATTGACATACAATGAAGTTGCAGATATTTTAAGTACACAGTTTGATGAGTTTTTACCTATTTATCCGCCACAATCAAGATAAGGAACATACTTAACCATTCTAAAAGTTTCCTTGTGCCGATTTGTAATATATCTCTCCCTTTCCACCCATAGAGGTAACCACTAATCTATCATTATAGATTATTTTGCATTTTCTGAAATTTATGTAAAGAGAATTGTAGTATGTACTTTTTCTGATAGGTCTGGCTTCTTTCACTCTATGTAATTTATTTGAAATTTATCCATGTTATTTTGTGCATCAGAAATTTATTCCTTTTTATTGCTGAGTAGTATTCCAATATATAGTTACATCACAATTTAAAAAAATCTCTTGTTGATACACAGTGGATTGTTTCCAGTTTTTGGCTATTCAAACAAAGCTGCTATGAACATTCCTATACAGGTTTTTGTATGGACATGTCTTTTTTCTTTTTTTTAAGATTTCTTTATTCATTTGAGAGAAAGCGAGCTCACACACGTGGAGGGTCAGAGGGTGAGAACCCTAAGTAGACTCCTCACTGAGTGCAGAGTCTGACCGGGCCTTCATCCCGCGACCCATGAGATCATAACCCGGTGGAAACCAAGGGTCAGTGGCCCAACCGACTAAGCCATCCAGGTGCCCCTTCATTTCTTTGGTATGTATCTAGTAGTAGTAGAATTGCTGGCTTATGTGGTAACTCAGTTTTCCAAAGCAGCTATATATACCATTTTGTATTTCCACCAGGAGTGGGAATGAGCATTCCAGTTTCTCCACATTCTCACCAACACTTGTTATTACTTTTGGTTTTTTATTATAGCTATCCTAGTAGATGTGAAGTGATAACTCCTTGTGGTATTGTTTTGAATTTCCCTGATGGCTAATGATGAAAATTTTTTCATGGGTTTATCAGCTATTTGTTTATCTTCTTTGGAGAAATGGGTTGTTGTTTTTTTTTTTTTTTTTGGATCCCTTGCCCATTTTAAAAATGGGGTTATTTGTCTTTTATTATTGAGTTTGAGTTGTAAAAAATATACATTCTGGACACAAGTCCCTTATTAGATACTGGATTTGCAAATATTTTCTTTCTTCCTTCCTTTTTTCCTTTCCTACCTTCCTTTCCATCCTCTGCCTTCTTTCCTTCTTTCTTTCCTTCCTTTTCTTCCTTTCTTTCCTTCCTCTCCTTCCTTCCTTTCTTTGAAAGTTTTTTTTTTTTTTTGTAATCTCTACCCCCAACATGGGGCTCTAACTCATGACCCCAAGATCAAGAGTCACATGCTCTTCCAACTGAGCCAGCCAGGCACCTCTGTTACAAAAGTTTAATATATTCTGCTTTGTTACTAATTCTTCCAGGTAGCAGTTTGTTGGCCTTTTGGTCTAGTGTGGCAGTTGGGATCATGGTGCCAAGGGAAGCATTGCAAGAGTTGCAAGAACGGGTTATAAGTGAATCCACTGATGTAAATATATGATTGTGTAGGGGTGCCTGGGTGGCATAGCGGTTAAGCATCTGCCTTCAGCTCAGGGCGTGATCCCGGCGTTATGGGATCGAGCCCCACATCAGGCTCTTCTGCTATGAGCCTGCTTCTTCCTTTCCTACTCCCCCTGCTTGTGTTCCCTCTCTCGCTGGCTGTGTCTATCTCTGTCGAATAAATAAATAAAATCTTTAAAAAAATAAATATATGATTGTGTAATTTCATCCTTATATTATTTCATACTTGAACATTAAGTGAAGTTCAGGTGTCATTTTTCTGCTTACAGTGCAGCCTTGTGTCCATAGTTCTACACAAGCTTCAGTGTTGGACCTTTAATGGAAATCAGGGTCAGATTTTTAAACATCATACTTAAGGGAAGAATAGTTTCTATTGTACCTCTTTTTTTTCCCCCTCTTTTTTTCTCCACTCTCTCCCAACCTCCCTCTTTATTTTTTTTTTTTTGTTTTTTTGTTTTTTAAGATTTATTTTATTTTTTTAAAGATTTTATTTTATTTGTGTGAGAGAGAGAGTGTGCACAAGCAGGGAGAGCTACAGGCAAAGCAGGCAGAGGGAGGAGCAGGCTCCCCGATGAGCAAGGAGACCAGTCCATGACCCCATTGATCCCGTTATGACCAGAAATGAAGGCAGAAGCTTAACCAACTGAGCCACCCAGGCATCCCAAAATTTATTTATTTTAGAGAGAGAGAGAGTGTGTTCACGAGCATGCACACCCACGTGAGGGGGGGAGGGGTGGAGGGAGAGAGAATCTAGCTGACTCCCTGCTGAGCAGGGATGACACACACGGGGCTTGATCCCAATACCCCGAGATCGGGACTTGAACCGAAACCAAGAGTCAGAGGCTTAACTGATTGAGCCACTCAGGTGCCCGTCCGCTCTTTAACTCACCTATCCTAATACCCTTTTATCTAAAAAAGACACTTCTTTTGAATTAAACACATAGCCTTTTTCTGAGGGAAAATCAAATACTAAGGCCTTATTATTTAAATTGGAAGTTCAAGGAAATGTTCTATAGTGATGATTAAAAACATTATATTGGGGCGCCTGGGTGGCACAGTCGTTAAGCGTCTGCCTTTGGCTCAGGGCGTGATCCAGTGTTCTGGGATCGAGCCCCATATCAGGCTCCTCCACTGCTTCTTCCTCTCCCACTCCCCCTGCTTGTGTTCCCTCTCTCGCTGGCTGTCTCTCTCTCTGTCAAATAAATAAATAAAATCTTAAAAAAAAAAAAAACATAGAGGAAAAATTATAAGGATCTTAATTAACCTTGGTAAATTCAAAATCAAGAATTAGTATAATTAGTATTACAGTTTTCCATGTAATCCTAGTTGAAAGTGAGAAATAGCATGGTATTTTCCTTTTCATTTAAAATATAACAAAAATATAATTCTTTTACAGTTTGTGTGATTTATTTAGCATTTTGAGATAAACTGATTCTTTGTTGAAAGAACATTTAACTTGGGGATCCTGGGTGGCTCAGTTGGTTAAGTGACCAACTCTTGACTTCCACTCAGGTCCTGATCTCATGGGTTGTAAGATGCAGCCCTATGTTGGGGCTCTGAGCTTGGTGGGGAGTCTGCTGGAGATTCTCTCTTTCCCTCTGCCCCCCTCCCCCCAGTCAAATAAATGAATCTTTAAAAAAAAAAAACCAAAACATTTAACTCTAAATTGAGTTCCTTTTTCCTATGTTTTAATATGCATTATTTTTTTTTCTTTTTGGAGCTCTTAAGAGCAAAGGGAAAAGTGTACATCTTTTACATGCTATTTGAATTTTGTGTGTCTCATTTCTCTTTGTAGAGTTCTGCTTTTTTAGAATATGAGGACAGTACTTTGCCAAGTAAGAACTAATTTCCTGGGAAATCAGGTTGCTGGCTTGATTTCTTGCTGTGCCTTTCCCTTTTTCATTGCTTTGTAAAAGAGCTGAGCTTAGTCCTGTGGAAAATAACTAAATCACTTAATTATTTTCTCTAGTTCAAATTAAACATGATTGATATATATTTGCATTGTAGTGAATTCTGTAACTTTTTCTTATAGATTTGTTAACGTACCTTGAAGGACTTTGACTTCATTTGATAAGTTGGCTATTCATATCTGAAATAATACTAATGGTGTGTTCCTTCAATGAATGTTCTTATTTTTTTGGTCCCTTTTTCCCCCTCTAGTAGACCTAGCTAGTGTGGGGTATCACTTGTTCTTTTACAAGAAAGCCCAGACACTGAAATATAATCATAGTTTCTATGATATTGACCCTTCATTATTTTTTTTAAGATTTATTTTGAGCAAGTGTGTGTGTGTGCACGCACGCACGTGCACATGATGGGGGCACAGAGGGAGATAGAGAACCTCAGGCAGACTCCACTCTGAGGGTGCAGCACGATGAGGACTCAAGGCAGGGCTTGATCCCACCACCCAGATCATGACCAGAGCCAAAATCAAGAGCCAGGCACTCAACCAACTGAGCCACCCAGGTGCTCTGACCCTTCATTATTTTTTTAATGACATTAACATTTATCATCTATTTTTCCTCATGCAGATTTTTATTGAACACATAATTTTGGAACCTGCTTTTTTTTTTTTTTTAAGGCCCTGCACTGGGCATGTGGCCCAACGCAGGGCTTGAACCCACGACCCTGAGACCAAGACCTAAACTGAGACCAAGAGTTGGTCACTTAACTGACTGAACCACCCAGGCACCCCTGGAACCTGCTTTTTTTAACATACACTTTAATATCATTATAATTATTTGAAAACAGTTTAAAACAGCTGAGGAGTATTCCATTAAAGGATATATCATCATTTATACAACCAATTTCCATAGTTTTCACATTCAGATTATTAATTTCCAATTATTATAAACAGAACTTCATTGAATATTGCTAAACACAGATCTTTGTCCACATTTCTATATTGTTAAGATAGATTCCTATAAGTGGAATTATCAAGATGTGCATTTCTGAGGGTTCTCAAGAGAGCAAAACATTGCATAATTGCTTTCTAGAAAGGTTGTACAAATTTACGTTCCCATTAGCAGTGTATGAGCTCGAGATATATACTCTTGCCAGCAGTGTTATCATGGAAAAATATTTGCTAATTTGATAGGGAGAAAATAGTAACTGGTTCTGAAATTTGTATTTTATCACTAGTGGAACATTTTAAATATTATCATTAACCTTTAAGTATTTCCTTTAAGTGAAGTTATGTTCCTGTTCTTTGTCCTTTTTTTTTTTTTTTTTTTTTTGAGTGGTGTCTAATTTTTATGTGGGATTTAGGGATGGATAATATTCAAAGGTGGACTTAATTTACATAAATGATCATGTCCCTTTCTCTTTTTACTTATTTATTTGAGAGAGGGAGAACGAGCAGTGGAGAGGGGCAGAGGAAGGGGGGGAGAGAGAGAGAGAGAAGCAGACTCCCTGCTGAATGTTAATGTCCCTTTACATTTTGTTTTGCCCTCCCTCCCTGCAACTGCCTTCTGATTTTGTCTGTTCTTGAATTTCATATAAATGGGATATATGCTCTTTTTATCTGGCTTCTGTGCTTAACATATTTTTGAGATTCATTTTGTTTTGTATATTTATTTTTTTGTTAAGGAAATAGTTACAGTGATTATATGCCCTTTTAAATACAGTGCCATTTAAACCATTGCTAGACCACAATTTAAGTATTCAATGTACCTTAAGTCCAACTTGTATCTCCCTAAGACACTGTTTCCATTGAAGTAGCCATTTTAAGCGAGTCTTCTTTTTTGTATATACATGGAAAATTTCTGGAGGGAACACTTAGTAGGAACATGCACCAAGAATACATAAGAAAAAAATATGTATGTGCACATACTTTTAAGAGTTTTACTTAATAAAAAGTGGTATCACTTGATAAAACCCTGAGATTTATTTGCCTCCTCTTTTTTTTTTTTTTTAAATTTTTTTATTTTTAAGCAATCTCTACCTGGTGTGGGGCTTGAACTCACAGTCCCCGAGATCAAGACTTGCATGCTATACTGACTGAGCCAGCCAGGTGTCATTTGCTACTTATGGCACCAACTAAAAAATTCCTCAAAAGTTTATCTTGTGGCAAAAAAACTCAAGTGAGTTACTAAACGAAAAATAAGTTTATTTTCAGAATAAAAATTAGCTTCAACTAGGGATTAAATAAAATGAGAATTTGAAGAAAATAAAAAGACATAACTTCCTAGGTCGCACAGTATTCCATTTTTTGAATACCACACTTTGTTTTCTGTTCTCCTGTTGGTAGACATTTGTGTTATTTCCAGTTTTTGCCTGTTATGAATAAGGCTGCTATTAACAGTCTTGTACAAGTCTTTTTGTGAACATGTTTCATTTCTTTTGGTTGACTACCTAAGAGTGGAATTGTTGCATCACAGGGTAGATGTATGTTTAGCTTTATAAGAAATTGCCAAATGGTTATCCACTAGCAGTGTGTGAGATCCAGTTCCTGCCTATCGTTGCCACCACCTGGGTTGTTAATTTCTTTGATTTTTTTTTTTTTTTAGCCAGTCTAGTGGGTATAAAATGATGTCTTAGAATGGTTTTTATTTGCATTTTCAGATGAATAAAGATGTTGAGCATTCTCTCTTTTTTTTTTTTTGGTTAAATCTTTATAAGGGCAAATTTCCAGATTAATAGTAAATATGTTAGTAAAAGGTTCAGTATATTTTATTACTATATGTGGATCTAGATTTATTAATCTGATTTGTAAGATCAGAGCTCAATTTGTAATTAAAATGAAAAAGATTTATTTCAAGCATAAGATTTTTCAGAAGTTCCATATCATAGTGATAATTCACAGATTTCTTGGAGATAAGTAAACTTATGCTGTTCATTAATATTTGTGAGAATTTTGTTTGGTAAGTAAATGATTTAAAAGGAAGACTTGAGGCTATGTTTTGTAGAGCTGTTTTTTGAATTTGGTATATTGAATCATTGATTCAGGAACATTAAAATTGCATGATCTGGCTGGGAAACTAGCCCGTATTTGAGCCACGTGTGAGAACTGATAGTCTAGTAGTGGGATTGGGTGGTAGTAGTAATACTAGCAGCAGCTGATGCTGTATTCCAGGCATTGTTCTAAGTGCTTTACACGCACTAATTTAATTCTCGCAATAACTCCTGTGAGGGTAGGTATTATTATTATTGTTGTTGTTGAAGATTTGATTTATTGAGAGAGTGAACTCAAGTTGTGGGAGCAGGGGGAGAGGGAGAAGCAGGTATAACACCCCAGGACCTCAGGATCATGACCTGAGCCCAAGGCAGACACTTAACCGACTGAGCCGCCTAGGTGTCCCTGTCTTTATTATCCTTATTTTCCTGTTGAGAAATTTGAGGCAAAGAGGTTAAGCATTTGCCCAAATCATAGGACTCAAACATAGGCAGTCTGGCTCCAGAGGTCATATTCTTACCCTTCAGTGCTCAAGTGGTTAAATACAGTCAATTTTATGTTCTTTATAGAGCATATCCTTCTGTGGTAGTGGTGGTCATAGTTTAAATTGGGATTTTAATTTTAAATAGGTTCTCTACAAGGTTCCCTCACTTCACTATCAGTACTCCTGTCATGTATCCCAGGGGGTGATTTATGGAAGGAAAGTTTTATCTGAATTAACAGATGAACAACCCTAGTAACTTGAGATTGAGTGCTCTCCTAGAGATGTCATTTCTGTCTATACCTTAATTGAGCCTTGGAATTGGAACAACTACTTTCAGACAGTCTTCGGCCGTGTTTGTTTAACTGGTCTTTGTGAAAATCTCTAAATGTAAATGTTTAACATCCTCTGGAAACAAACTGAGTGAGATATGAGGTTGATGGAGCTTGTGCCTGAAAAATGTTGGGCCTAATAACAGCACTCCTTAAATATATGATATTCATAGATACTTTTGAAGCGCTGACACAAGAATCACAGTCTTAAAATTCTTTTCTTCCTGAATCTCCTGCATACTGAAACTCTTTGTCTTTAGTTTGGATTTAGGTAAGATTGATCTTTGAGGGCTGGATTTTTTTTTTTTTTTAAGATTTTATTTTTAAATAATTTCTACACCCAGTGTGGGACTGGATCTCACAACCCCGAGATCAAGAGTTATAGGCTTTATGGACTGATCCAGCCAGATAACCATATATTTATTTGGTCAGTTTCCTTGAAAGAAGGTGTGAGGATGGAAGGAAATGAAAGTATAAATTAGCTTTTTATTTTGCCACACCTTTTTTGTCTTCTTCCACTTCTGATTTGGTATTGTTGATATCATGGGTGACTTAAACAAATTGGGGTAGATGGGAAGCATTTGGTGTGTATTAAATGAGAGAATGTAAATTTAAAAAAAAATTTTTTTAAATTTATTTAAGTAATCTGCATCCAACATGGGGCTCGAATTCATGACCCTGAGATCAAGAGTCACATGCTGTTGTGACTGAGCCAGCCAGGTATGCCAAGAATGTCAATAATTCTTTTTTTTTTTTTTTTTAAGTTTTTTTTTTCCCCCTCTTGAGCAGGGAGCCCACCATGGGGCTCAACCTCAAGGCCCTGGAATCATGACTTGAGCCGAAGGCAGACGCTTAACCACCTGAGCCACCGAGGTGCCCCTGTAAATTCTTGAATAAAGAAATCATAAGATATGAATTTAATTCCTGTGTAGCCCCACTCTGTGATTTGGCTAAATGTTTTAACTTCTCTGGGTCTTTATTTTTCTTTTATGAGGTGATGGTATTGGACTTGATCTTTAAAGGTTTTTAATACTGAAATGTTCAAATTATTCTGAAATTATAGTGAATAATATAATGAATATAATTCGGTTTTTTAAAATAATTCAGCTTTTTTAATATCAAAAATAAGTGTGCCAATGCTGTTTTTAGAGTAGTATCCATTTGTTGCTGATTTTCAGTAAGGATCTTAAGTCATATGTCATATTTCTATTTACATGTGGGCCTGTTTTTTTTTTTTTTTTAAGATTTTATTTATTTGATAGAGAGAGAGACAGCCAGCGAGAGAGGGAACACAGGCAGGGGGAGTGGGAGAGGAAGATGCAGACTCCTAGCAGAGAAGCCTGATGTGGGGCTCGATCCCAGAAAGCCGGGATCACGCCCTGAGCCGAAGGCAGACACTTAACGACTACGCCACCCAGCACCCCAATGTGGGCCTGTTTTTATGCTCTGTTTGCCTATCTCGGAGCCAGTATCACACTGTCTTTATTTACTATAGCTTTGTAGTAGATTTAGATATCTGGTATGGTGAGGCTTCATACCCCCACTTTGTTATTCTTTAAAATTATCTTGGTTATTTTTCTAAATCTCTGTTCACCTCTAAAATTCTGTGATTTTTGTGTATTCTGCTTAGACTTTCTGGGTATTTGATCGGTAATCAGTATAGTCTTAGTGAATGAATACAGTGAACAACAGCCAGTTACCCTCTAAAGGCTTATGAATAATAGTGTTACAAGTTAATATCAGTCATAAAATTATGACTTTTGAAAATATTGCTAAAAAACTTGCCTTTTTCTTTTGGGAGTATTTAATTAAGTTACTTTCAAATTTGGGCTGGGTGTAATATTAAATATCTTGAATGGTCCTACCCCTGGCCTCCCTGCCTGCCACCTCTTTTGATACTCCCTTTGGATTAAAATTTTGGAAAGAGTAAGTAGGATTTTTGAAAAATTGTTGTTTAGACAGTTTAAAACCACCTTAAAAGTCATGATAAATTCCACATGAAATTGATGAAATATGCTTTTAATGAGCACTTTTACTTTAAAACTAGTTGTGTTGTATGAACGCCATCGTTTGAACTTCAGACCTGGAAAGGACATTAGTTTTTGTTTACTTGAAAATACTTCATATTTTCATTTTGTAGTGTGTAAGGTTGAGTTCTATAGCACACTCACTGAAAATTTTGTTTTCTGTTTCCTAACTAACATCATCAAACATGATTTCAGTGGAACTCTACAGTTTCTCTATGCTGTAGCTGGTTTGATCTTTTTAACCTCTTATATGTCCTTTACTTTTTTTTTTTTTAGATTTTATTTATTATTTTTGTCAGAGAAAGAGGGAGCACAAGCAGGGGGAACAGCAGGCAGAGGGAGAAGCAGACTTCCCGCTGAGCAAGGAGCCAGAAGTGGGACTCAGTTCCCTGAGATCATGACCTGAGATGAAGGCAGACACTTAACCACTGAGCCATCCAGGCGCCCCTGTCCTTTACTTTTTTCCATTTTTGTCCTTTTATTAAGGCTTTTTGGTCTGCCTTGAATGCTTTTTTTTCCCCCTGTTACCTTCTAAGCCATAATAGAACCATCTTCTTATATGAGGGCTTTCTTATCACTTTTTCTACTTTTTTGTCTTTCCCTTTTGATCCCATAGCACTTTGTAGCAGTATGATATGGCATGTTATCTGCTCTGCATTTATAGTTACATATACATTTTTCTCCCTAAGTAGATTATGTACCTACTGGGAACAAGATCCTTGTCACTTTGACTTATTCTTTGTAACTCCCACAGTTCCTTGCATGTAGTGGGTCCTCAGTGGTGTTGGAATTGAATTAATTTAATCATCTCTGCCCTCAGTGAAGCTTATAGTGTAGGGGAAGGAGATGCACAATAATAAGTACAGAGGAAGATTGCCATTTGAGAATATGCAATGAAAATAATGAATAGTATTCTATGGTGGGAGAATAACAGGGGAACCAGTTTTGATCTGGTTGGCGAAGGCCACACTTAGGGTTGACATTTGAATTGGTATGAAGAATTAGAAGGAACCACCATGCACAGAGCTGGAAGTATTTTGTGCTTGTGGAAAGAGTAAAGTAAGAAAGAGCTTGAATTTTTGAGGAACTGAAGTCAGGCAACAGCTTAGTGAGTGTGAGGAAAGCTTAGTGAGCTTGTAAGATGAGCTTAGATAGGCATAAATAAAGAGGTCAATCATGAAGTGCCTTGTAGGTTGCTGTAGGGAATTGGGATCTTGTTCTAAATGGGGTGCCATTGAAGGATGTTAAGCAGAGGATAAGATAAATATGATATACATTTTTAAAAGATTTATTTATTTTCGAGAAAGAGAGCTTGAGTGAGCTGGGGGAGGGGCAGAGGGAGAGAAGCAGACACCCCGCTGAGTGGAGACTCATGTCTCAGCCTCATGACCCTGGGATCATTCCCTGACCTGAAAGCAAGAGTGAGATGCTCAACTGACTGGGTCACCCAGGCACCCTATGATACACATTTTTAAAAGATCATCATGACTATTACCCGATAGATTGTAGGGAGAAGCAAAAGAGAAAGCAGGAAGAGCAATTTAGAAGGGTGTTGGAAGTAGAGATCGAAATGGATGAATTCAGATACATTTAGAATTTTCAAGATTTACTGATGGATTAGATGTGAAGGAGAAAAATCAGGGGCGCCTGGGTGGCATAGTGGTTAAGCGTCTGCCTTCGGCTCAGGGTGTGATCCTGGCATTGTGGGTTCGAGCCCCACATCAGGCTCCTCCGCTATGAGCCTGCTTCTTCCTCTCCCACTCCCCCTGCTTGTGTTCCCTCTCTCGCTGGCTGTCTCTATCTCTGTCAAATAAATAAATAAAATCTTTAAAAAAAAAAAAAAGAAAAATCAAAGGAATCAAAGCTATTTCCCACATTTCTGGCTTGGTATTTATTGAGATATAGGACTGGGAAAAGAACTTTTTTTTTTTTAAGAGGATGAGAATCATTGTTTTGGATCTGTGAATTTCCAACTGACATCTAAATGATAGTGTTGGGATATGGGAGTCTGGAGCTTAAGGAGAGGTGATGCTGGGAATTGTCATTGTATAGATGGTATTGAGAGCCATGGGGAAAGGGTAGGATCAGCTGTCTGGTACTGAGCTGAGAGGAACTCCAAATATTCCTTCTAGTGAGGGAGGAGAAGAGAGTTTATATGGAGAGAATCCAGGATTTGTCATGTCATGGAGGCCAAGAGAGGAACAGTGCCAGTTTGATTTATCAAAGTGGAAGTTATTGATGATCTTGTGTTGGTCATCTCTCTGTGTCTTTTCAGATCTGTTTTTGCCCTTTTCTTCCCTTCTTTGTGCTTCAGAAGGCTGACCTCTATGGTTGACATCACCCAGGCTTCTTTGCCTTCTGGCTTCATGTTGTGTTCAGCCAGTGGAGATACAGTTGACAGAAGATTGGGCAGTGGAAGGAAAAAGAGATTAGGGTATTTATTCCCGTTCCTCTTCCCTGTGTGGCTGCAGTTTACGCAAAAACTGCATACCTCTACCTGTAGCTACGGGGTACCTTTTCCATTGCCATAGCCTTTTCTGGTTCTGATAACTTCAGGCTTCAGAGAGGTGAGAGCTTGTACCTTCTAGGAGTTCAGAAAAGGTAACGGCCTCTTTTTTTTTTTTTTTTTTTCCTTCCTTCCTTCCTTCCTTCCTTCCTTCCTTTTTTTCTTGATTGCTCTCTATATATGTTACCTTAATCTGACCACACTTCGGTAAATTGTTCTCCATTAAGCTGTCTTCATTTATTCCTTTAAGTATGCCATCTGTTTAAGGGGCAGTTTCAGTGAGCTTGTGGAGGTAGACCAGTTTGGAGCAGGTTGAATAGTGAATGGAAAGTTGGGAATTAGAGACTGTGAGAGCTGATACTTTTTTGAGGAGTGTGGCTCTAAAGGGTAACAGAAATGGGGGAGGAGGAGCATAGCTGTGTAGGGAATGATGGGATACTCTACAAAACATGTAAATACAGGAGGTAATGGTACATGTTTACATGATAATGAGAATGATCTTTTAGAAGAGGACAGATTGATGATACAGGAGAGAGTGAATTATGGAAGGAAGGAAACCTTTAAGTGAAAGGGATAATACAAAGAGCAAACTTCAGTGGTCATTTAATAGTAATCAGAGGGGTGCCTGGGTGGTTCAGTTGGTTAAGCATCCGACTCTTGGTTTTGGCTTAGGTCTTGATCTCAGGGTCTTGGGATCCAGCCCCATGTTGGGCTCTGAGCTCAGTGTGGAGTCTGCCTGGAATTCTGCTTCTCTTCCTCTGTCGCTCTCCCTGCTCTTGCTTGCTCACTTGCTCTCTCTCAAAATAAAAAAGAAATCTTTAAAAAAATTAATCAAGATGCTTATTCATTTTAAAGTAGGGGAGAAGATGATTACTGGTTCAGTTTGGGGGGGTGTTATAGATTTAGTTGTAGAAAAAATAGGGAACTTTCATCTGATGGCTTCTATTTTCTTAATGAAGGTATTGTAAATTAAGGAGTGGGAGAAATGGAGAGGTGGGTGAAGTGTTTAAGGATTGAGGAAAAGTTATAAAACAGCCACTACAGGGAGCTTTAAGGGTAGTATTGCTGTGGGACGCCTGGGTGGCTCAGTAGGTTAAGCGACTGCCTTTGGCTCAGGTCATGATCCTGGAGTCTGAGGATCGAGTCCCCCATCAGGTTCCCTGCTCAGTGGGGAGTCTGCTTCTCCCTCTGACCCACCCCCTCTTGTGAACTCTCTCTCCCTCTCTCATTCTCTCTCTCTCAAATAAATAAAATCTTTAAAAAAAAAAAAAGTATTGCCGTGATTGAGGTTGTTAGTTGTGGATTTATGACAATAATCAGTCTGACTGGATATGTGATTTTCTGCAATATTCCACCGCTGTCATGGTCATGGAGAAGGTCAACTGGAGTTTTGCTAGGAGAGTATGAAGGAGAGAGACATGGGAAACATTGAATTGAGTGCAAGGAGTGATTATATTGATGAACTGTGAAATCTATACTGGATAAAAAAGACAAGTGAAGCCAGGGGAATGATAGGAAGGAAGTGGAGAGTTTCATAAGCAGGTGGTCTCATTAAGAACTAAGAATTATTTTTGAGGGCCAGTTGAACAAGTGCGTTGAAAAGATCAAATTTTTTATTATATGTTGTCTTTCTCATTTATGTCCCAAATAACTGGTATTTGTGTAGACTTAGCCACTTGGCATCTCCCATTCTATTTTTTTTTTTCAAAGATTTTATTTTTTTGGAAGAGAAGGAGCATGAGTGAGAGAGAACAAGAGAGCACAGGCAGGGGATACAGCAGAGGGAGAGGGAGAGGAAGAAGCAGGCACTCTGCTGAGTAGGGAGCCCAACACAGGGCTGAATCCCAGGACCTTGGGATCATGATCTTGAAGGCAGACGCTTAACCGGCCAAGCCACTCAGGTGCCCCGCAGAATCTCCCATTCTAAATAGACAGTTTATTTTTTATTTTTAAATTGGGTCTTTTTTTTTTTTTTTTTAAAGATTTTATTTATTTATGTGACAGAGAGACAGCCAGATAGAGAGGGAACACAGCAGGCGAGTGAGAGAGGAAGAAGCAGGCTCCCAGCAGAGGAGCCCGATGTGGGACTCGATCCCGGAACGCCGGGATCACGCCCTGAGCCGAAGGCAGACGCTTTAACGACTGCGCTACCCAGGCGCCCCCTTTTTTTTTTCTTTAAAGACTTATCTGAGAGAGAGAGTACCGGTGCATGCACTGGGAAGAGGGGCAGAAGGAGAGAAGCAGATTTTCCACTGAGCGCAAAGCCCCACCTGGGGGCTTAGTCTCACGACCCTGAGATCATAGCCTGAGCTGAAACCAAGAGTTAGTTGCTCAACCAATTGAGCCACCCAGGCGCCCCTAAATAGATAGTTTAAATCCATATTCTAGCCAGATGGATTTAAACACACACACTGACCTATAGAGTTTATGAGTGTGATTTCAAACTTGGCATTTTAAAGTCTATTAAAAAATCTTTGTCTATTTGATAAATATGGATATTTATCAAATTCCTTCGTTAACTGCTTTCTATATATAGGACACAGGAAAATAATTTCCTCTGAATAATATCTGGTTCTGTTTAGGATCTTTCTGTGAAATTTGTGACATGAGATCTAAACTCATTTTTCCTTAAAACCATTAAAAAATTCTTATTGGTACAATCTTTTTGAAAACAGTTTGGCAGGTTCTCATATACAGTTAAACACACATTTACTGTGATGATCTAATAGGTATTTATTACTCAAGTGAAATGAAAACTTAAGTCAAGCTGAAACCTCTATGCTAATGCCCCAGACTGGAGACAAATTCAAATGTACAGCAACTGTGAACCTTCATACAGTGGAATACTATTTGGCAGTGCATGCAGCAACATAGGTGGATAGTGAATGCCTTATGCTAAGTAAAAGAAGCCAGACTCAGAAGACCACATACAGTGTGATTCCATTTTTATGCTATTTTGGAATAAATGAGACTAAAAGGACAGAAAACTGACTAGTGGTTGCTGGGGGTGGGGGCACGAGGAAATTTTTTTGAGGTATTCTTATTTGTTTGTTTGTTTAAAGATTTGATTTATTTATTTGACAGCGAGAGAGAGACAGCCAGCGAGAGAGGAAACACAGGCAGGGGGAGTGGGAGAGGAAGAAGCAGGCTCCCAGCGGATGAGCCTGATGTGGGGCTCGATCCCAGGACTCTGGGATCACGCCCTGAGCTGAAGGCAGACGCTTAATGACTGAGCCACCCAGGTGCCCCTTTTTTGAGGTATTCTATATTGCCTCTATCTGTTCTGTATCTTGATTGTGGTGGTTACATGACTGTATGTATTTTTCGAACTCAGAAGTGTACACTTAAAAGTGAATTTCAGGGTTGCTTGGGTGGCGCAGTTGGTTGAGTGTCTGACTCTTACTTTCAGCTCAGGTCGTGATCTCAGGGTCACGAGATTGAATCCCAAGTGGGGCTCCGTGCTTAGCAGCAGTGTCTGCTTGAGTTTCTCCCTCCTCCCTCTGCTCTTCTCCCCCATGTGTGTGTGCATGAGTGAGTTCTCTCTCAAATAAATCCTTAAAGAAAAAGTGAATTTCAGTGTTTATAAATTATACCTCAAAGTTCTAGCATATAATATGTTACCATATTAAAAGGTATTTTGGAAAACTGTCTCAAGAAAATGTTTGTCTTTACATGAGAGACTATGGACTATGAGAAACAAACTGAGGGCTACAGAGGGGAGGGGGGTGGGGGAATGGGATAGACCGGTGATGGGTAGTAAGGAGGGCACATATTGCATGGTGCCCTGGGTGTTATACACAACTAATGAATCATCGAGCCTTACATCGAAAACCGGGGATGTACTGTATGGTGACTAACATAATATAATAAAAAATCATTATTAAAAAAAAAAAAAAAAAGAAAATGTTTGTCTTTAGATTCTACTTACGCGACTTTTGGGAAGGAGAGAGTGGTAGACAAGCATCATTAGCATTTATAAAGTTCTTTGAATCTCTAGAAACATGTAAATGCTGAATTTGTCTATGTATAGCAAACACTCCTATCATATGTTTAAAAGAATGTTACAATGTTAGAAGAGAAAAAGAGGGACACCTGGGTGTCTGAGTTCGGTGTCTGCCTTTGGCTCAGGTCGGCCCACATGAGGGTCCTTGCTTGGCAGGGAGCTTGCTTCTCCCTCTGCCTGCTGCTCCCCCTGCTTATGCGCGCGCTCTCTCTCTCTCTGACAAATAAATAAAACCTTAAAAAAAAAAAAAGACCCTGAAGTCTAGGTTAGGTTAGCCAAAGTCACACAGCTAGTTATTAGCAGAGATAGGTCTAGAATTTAAGTGATGGATTACTAATTTGATATTTGTTTTTTTAAAACACACTTTTTATTCTGAGCTATTCCTTCTAGAGACTATTTTTAATTCCTATTTGGAACCCTTTAATTGTGTCATCCTAAAGCTGGAAACCACTCCCTTCCTAGTGGTAGGAAAGTCCTGTGTCTGGTTGATAATAGGACTGTGTCTGGTTGATAAATAGGAAGGCTAAATTTGAGAGATCCTGCATCACTTGAAGTTTGCTTAGACATAATCAACAAGTTTAGTTATAAAGACACTTTTCTTTAGCTGTGGGAAACTGGATGCTTAGTTTTGGAGTTGTCAAAGTTTTCCAGTTAGAAATAGGTTTTTGTAACTTTATTGCATTTAAAAAACAACCTTTTGCTGGGGGTGACTTCCTGACGCAGAAGAGTGTGCAACTGTTGATCTCAGGCTTGGGAGTTCAAGCCCCATGTTGTGTATAGAGATTACTAAATAAATAAATAAAAACTTAAAAAAAAAACACCTCCAGCCTTTTCAGATTATCATGATTATTGGTTTGTTGGGAAGGTAGGAAAGGTTTAAGAGTGGTAGGTTTTTTTCTGCTTACCTTAAGGAATGAGGATTTATTTTATAAATACCCAGGGGTGTGAGGAAGCACCAAAAGGCTTAATAGTTACACATGTAGGAAATGGAGAATGGAACGTCATTCAGATACAACAGCAGATTTAGTTGTCTTGTATATATTATGGAAAGTGCAATTTTATTATTTTCTATTTTTTATTTTTCTATTTTTTTAAGTTTTTGTTATTGAAGTACAGTTGACATACAATGTTATATTAGTTTCAGGTGCACAATGTAGTGATTCAACAATTCTATACATTTTACAGTGCTCATCATAGTAAATGTAGTCACCATCTGTCATCATACAAAGTTGTTATTAACTGTATTCCCTATGCTGTACTTTTCATATCCGTGACTTATTTAACTGGAAGCTTGTACCTCTTAATCCCCTTCACGTATTTTGCCTATCCCCCACCCCGTCCCTTCTGGCAACCACTAGTTTGTTCTCTGTATTTATAAGCCTGTTTCTGTTCTGTTTTGTTTTTTAGACTCCACATATAAGTGAAATCATGTGGCAATTGTCTTTTAACATTTGATTTATTTCACTTAGCATAATACCCTCTGGGTCTATCCATGTTGCTGCATATGGCAAAAACCTCATTCTTTTTTATGTAGTATTCTTGTGTGTGTGTGTGTGTGTGTGTGTGTGTGTGTGTGTGTGTGTGTTACACCACATCTTCTTTATCCATTTATCTATTGATGGACAGCGAGGTTATTTCCATGCCTTGGCTATTGTAAATAATGCTGCATTGAACACAGGGGTGCATATATCTTTTTGAATAATATTGGTTTTTTTTGTGGGGGAGGTAAATACCCAGTAGTGGAATTACTGGATCATATAGTATTTCTGTTTTTGACTTTGAGGAACCTCCATACTGTTTTCCACAGTGGTTGCGCCAATTTACATTCCTACCAACAGTGCATGAGGGTTCACTTTTCTCCACATCCTCACCAACGCTTGTTACTTCTTTTCTTTGTGATATTAGCCATTCTGACTGGTGTGAGGTGATATCTCATTGTGGTTTCGGGTTGCATTTCTCTGGTGATTAGTAATTTTGAGCATCTTTTCATGTGTCTGTTGGCCATTTGTATGTCTTCTTTGGAAAAATGCCTATTTAAGTCCTCTGCCTGTTTTAATCAGATCATTTGGGGTGTTTTTGGTGTTGAGTTGTATACGTTCTTTATATATTTTGAATATTAACCCCTTTTCAGATTTATCAGATATTATTGAGAGGGAGCTTTTGCTGTCCCTCTATGTTCACTTCCCTCCTTGTATTAGAAGTTTTATGCTTGCCTCTGGACCTCAGTTCTAGAACCAGGCTTAGAGTTCCTTCCTCTCAGGGATATTGGTGATAGTGTAGATATTGCAGAACCAGTTACAGAGCTAATGGGTGTCCTGGTTACTGTCTTGATTTTGAAGCTGTGTCTGTGTCCTGCAACCTTCGTGGGAGTTATTTACTATAAGTTATTTACTGTAAGCCCCAGGCAGAGTTGGCAAGTTGTTTTTTTTTCTTTTTTAAAGATTTTATTTTATTTTTTAAAGATTTATTTATTTGAGAGACAGACAGATGAGACAGTGAATGCACGCTGTGGGGAAGGGGCAGAGGGAGCAGGAGAGAGAGTCTCAAGCAGACTCTGAGCTGAGCACGGAGCCTGATACAGGGCTTGTTCTCACGACTCTGAGATCATGACTTGAGCTGAAACCAAGAGTCCAACACTGCCACCCAGGCATCCCTAAATTTTTTATTTTTAAGGAATGTCTACAACCAGCGCAGGGCTTGAACTCACAAACCTGAGATTAAGAGTCACATGCTCCACTGACTGAGCCAAAAAACCCCAAGTTGTTTTCTTTAGAAGGGAGCCCTACCCCAGCCCTAGCTCTGATAAATCCTCTGTCTTACTTATATGGAACACTTTTAGTCCCTGTTCCCCAGGGAAGCCAGACTCCCAGCTGCCACTGCTTGTTTTTGAACTAGGACTCTGGTGGGCTTCTGGCTTCAGCACTGCTTACCATTTTGGATTTATGATCCCTATCACTGCTTGAAAGATATGTATGTTATTTTTTATGCATTGTTTATTTATGTATTTGACACATTTGTATATTGTTTGTGGATGAATTTACTGCACCAACTAGAACCCTTTTTAATCTTTCAGTTAGTTTCTCATCTTTAAAATTGGAATTATAGCCCTTATCTCTTGTTTTTTGTGCTGATGAAATGAGGTTATATACACACTTGTATCTGAATTCTATGAACAATGCCTATCATACAATAGGTGCTTTATGTATGTCAGCTATTATATTTTCAAGCAAGTCCTATAATTCCTTACTGGTTTCTGTGTTTAGACAGATATATCTATAGATATAGATATCTATGTATAATGTATAATATATAATAACCCTAAAACACTTGTCAATCAGTATTTGAAATTTCTGCAAATGTATCTGGGGATTATGGCATGTTTTGAGGGTTTTGGGTGATATATTTAAATCTAATTTTAATCTATGTCTTAGCAACTTTGAATTGGAGGTTTTTCAAGATGACTTGCAATTCTTTTCAATATAATAAAGTGTCAAAGTGCTTAATTCTTTCTATTTGTGGTAACATTTTAGAAATATTCAGGTGATTGATAATTCTTTTAAGCTCTATTGCATATACTTTCCATTAGCTACTAATCAAAAAAGTTAGTGCAGTATGTATAGATATCACAGAGATTATGGAAGTTGTAATGAAGTGAATTCAAGTCAGGAAAATAGAAGTAACTGTGCATGAGGGAGAAAATAAGGTCTTGTTTCAAGTAGAGACTTTGGCTTAGACAACCACAATTATGACTGAGTAAAGTTCCTCTTTGGGAAAGAGGAACAAAAAGGAGGGATAAAATATAATAAGACAGGGGTGCCTGACTGGCTCAGTCTGTAGAGTATGCAACTCTTGATCTCAGGTTTGTGAGCTCGAGCCCCACGTTGGGTGTAGAGATTACTTAAAAATAAAATTTTAAGACTTTCAGCTTTTGTGTGTAGTTTATAACTAATATGCTTTCATGTTGTAACTCCTAAAGAGTTCACTCCAGCCAGTTAAACCTTACACATGAATTTAGAAGCATAAATGAAAAATTTTTTTTCTTTTAAAATAGAAATGTCAAATTATTCTTTCTTCTTGGGTTTTGGGTTTGAATTAGTGGAGGGATGAGTCATGTAGGTTATTGTCCACCCTTTTTTAGGGAAGCCTTAGTATATTAGTTCTGCCCTTTGGAAATGTGTCTAAGAAGATTGTACTTGCTGATAAATGATCTTATTTCCGTATTTCTTCAGCTGAAATAATAAGACATACTACTTCCTTTTTCCTCTTACATCAAGCCCTGGGTATGCCTTTGCTTTTATTTTTGTCTTGTCTTATAAACTGTTGTGTGCATATGGATGTTTGGAACTATGGAAGTGTATTATCAATTAAGAACCATAGCACTAACACCATTTAGAGTTTTAAAGTTAATCTACCAGTCACGAATGAGTTATAATTCAATAAGCCATCCTTCATGTTGTCATTCTCAAATGAACTGAGATGACTAATCTAGCGACTACATTAGAGACACTTCGGTTAAGCTGAGATTTTCATGAAGTTCTTAATGGTTATGTATTTCTCCCCAAAATGGAAAGGATTGTTGTTTTTTTTTTTTTAAGGTTTATTTGAGAGAGAGCAAGCGCATGGTGCAGGGAGGGGCAGAGGCAGAGGGAGAGGGAGAGAGAATCCTCAAACAGATACCCCGCTG
Organism: Ursus maritimus; assembly: GCF_017311325.1. Classification (NCBI taxonomy): domain Eukaryota; kingdom Metazoa; phylum Chordata; class Mammalia; order Carnivora; family Ursidae; genus Ursus; species Ursus maritimus. Next base: position 26,692,156 of record NW_024425008.1, read on the forward strand.
AGTGTAGAGCCAGATGTAGGGGTGGATCCCAGGACCCTGAGATCATGACCTGAGCCGAAATCAAGACTTGGTCAACTAACCTAGTGAGTCATCAGGCACCCCTAAATGGAAAGGTTTTTAAAAAGACTTTGTTAACTTTTTAACTGTCAGAATCTGTAGTGAGATTCTGGAATATTTGATTAAGTTGAAGATTGATTAAAATTATGATCCAGAATCTTTTTGATATTAGAAAGTAATTAGATACTATATGTCATGGTAATTGCTAAAATTTTACCTTTCTTCTGGGGCGCCTGTCTGCTCAGTCTGTAGAGCATGCAACTCTTGATCTTGGGGTTGTAAGTTTGAGCCCCACGTTGGGTGTAGAGATTACTTAAAAAAAATCTTTAAAAAATTCTCATATTGAGAAATAACTACTATAGGTAGTACAGCTGTCTATGATATATCAAAATAGTTCAAGAGGCTTTATATTGATCTTTTGCCATTAACACTTTTCTTGTATTGACTGATGAGTTGTGGGTTTTGTTTTTTTTTTTTAAGATTTATTTATTTGAGAGAGAGTGAGTGAGCAAGACAGAGAACACAAGCAGAGGGAGCAGCAGAGACAGAGGGAGAAGTGAGCTCCCCACTGAGCAGGGAGCCCAATGTGGGGTTCAATCCCAGGACCCTGAGTCGATCATAACCTGAGTAGAAGGCAGATGCTTAACTGAATGAGCCACCCAGATGCCCCTTACGAATTTCTTTTTATCTGTATTGCCATATTGAATCTTTGTGCAGCAGTATAGTTGATGGAAAGAACACAGGATTTGAAATCAGAGGGCTTGAAGTCTTATCTCTCAGTTTACTGGCTCTGTGACTTTGACCTTTTTTGAGATTGTTCTTAAAAGTAATATAAAAAAATAATGGTATCTGTCTTATAAAATTGTTAGATTAAAATTAAATAATGCTTTGTAAACTATGGCATACTTTTTGAGTGTTACAGTGTTTTTCAATTGGGACATTTGTTTTATTTTGCAAAATAACACTGTCCTCAAAGATTGCTATCAGATGGGTGAAAAAATTGCCAAACTTTGGTTCGATGTATCACTTTCATTTAGGGTGAGGATCCTTGGGTTTTGATCTGCCTTTATACTTTCTCTAATAATTTCTTCACTGAATAAGGATTTCTTCTTTTTTTTTTAAGGTTTTATTTATTTAAGTAATTTCTATACCCAGCATGGGGCCCAAACTCACGACCCTGAGAACTGAGCCAGCCAGGCGCCACTCTTCTTTGCCAAAGTTAGAAATTGGGTAGGCTTTATCATTTCCTTTAGCTTTATGGTGTGTGAAAATAAAGGCTGTCTGGAAACCATACTGGGACTTAGCCTTTCTAGAAGTCACTGGTTCTCAGTGGGGTCAGGACCCCTATGAATCTTTGAATCTTTTAAGGTGCACTTTTGGTTGCCACAATGATTAGGGTGGGGTGGGTGCAGCCTTGGCATTTAATGAGCAGAAGCCAGGAATGCCATACATTCCACAATGTCTGAGACAGTTCTGCATGATTTTTTAACATTTTCCCAGCTCTTGTAGGTGAGAAACATGTTTGTACTTATCTGATGCTAATTCTGCTATACATTTAAGCACATTTAAACAAAGTATTTTTTTGCATGGTTTTAATAGACACTGAATTTTCCAGAAATGCAACTACTTAGTAAACTGAGGGCAGATTGTACTTTGTTTCTTCAAAACTTTAACAAGAGTTGTTAACTGTTTTGGAAAATCATATTACCAATGGCATTGACCCTTTTGGCATCTGATTTTCTAATACAATTCATTTGTGTCAGTCTACATTTGTAGATGTCATGTGCATGGTATTTCGTATACGCATGCAAGTGTCGATTTCCTTAGTAGTATGAATGCTGGGATGGTTATACCTGAGCATTTAAATATTACAATGTATTATTTTAAATTACTTTTCTTTCTTTTATATTATGTTAGGCATTATCTTAAGTGTTGAGAACTGAGGATAGATAAATTACCTATTTGCATCTCATTTCAGGTTTGTGCTTTTTTTTTTTTTTTTTTTTAGATTTTATTTATTTCCTGAGAGTACATGATGTGTGAGTAGGGGGAGGGTCAGGGAGGCAGAGGGAGAGAAACTCAAGCTGACTCTGAGCTGAGGCTAAGCATAGAGCCTGGAGGGGTGTTTGATTGTTCAATCTCATGACCCTGAGATCATGACCTGAGCTGAGAGTCAGACAACTCAACTGACTGAGCCACCCAGGCGCCCCAGTTTGTGCTCTTAAAACAAAAATCTTTTGTTTTAGTGGAGTGTCCTGGATGGAGCCTGTATTTAATGGAAATCTACATTGCCTTTCAAGGGAGAGTTAGGAGGTTGGTTTTGACCTATGTTATAGATGTCTATCCTTCTCTTTCCTTTCCTTTTTTTTTTTTTTTAAAGATTTTATTTTATTTTATTTTATTCGACAGAGATAGAGACAGCCAGCGAGAGAGGGAACACAAGCAGGTGGAGTGGGAGAGGAAGAAGCAGGCTCCTAGTGTTGGAGCCTGATGTGGGGCTCGATCCCAGAACGTCGGGATCACGCCCTGAGCCGAAGGCAGACGCTTAACCGCTGTGCCACCCAGGTGCCCCTAGACTTTTATTTTTTTTATTTGACAGAGAGGCAGCGAGAGAGGGAACACAAGCAGGGGGAGTGGGAGAGGGAGAAGCAGGCTTCTCGCCGAGCAGGGAGCCCGGTGCGGGGGTGGATCCCAGAATGCTGGGATCATGACTTGAGCCGAAGGCAGACGCTTAACAACTGAGCCACCCGGGTGCCCCATAGTACACATATATTCTTGTTTTGTTTTACTACATATATTTATTTGCTTTGGCTAATCAATATTGTGTTTTTAAAATTCACCCATATCAATGTGTATAACTGTTATTTATTTTCTCAGGTATATGTATTAGTTGTATGACTGTACCACAATTTATCTTTTCTCCTAAAGATGGACATTGTTTTTTTTTCCATTTTGTTGGTATTACAAACATATTCTTGCTTATCTTCGGGTGCACATTTACAAACATTTCTCTACAACAGTGAATTTTAAACATTTTATTTATTTATTTATTTATTTTTGTTTTTTAAAAGATTTTATTTACTTATTTGAGAGAGAGAGAGAGAGAGAGAACACGAGCTGGGGAAGAAAGGGCAAAGAGAGAGGGAGAAGCAGACTCCCCACTGAGCAGGGAGCCCAGTGTGGGGCTCCCAAAACGGTTCAGATCAGAACGTGAGCCGAAGGTAGACGCCTAACCAACTGAGCCACCCAGGCACCCCTTTAAACATTTTTAAAAAAGATTTTATTTATTTATTAGAGAGAGAAAGCACAGGCTGGGGGGAGGGGCAAGCAGACTCCCCACTGAGCAGGGAGCCCCACGCAAGGCTTGATCCCAGGACCCTGAGATCATGACCGAAGCCAAGGCAGATGCTTAACCAACTGAGCCAGGCTTGTGCCCCAAATTTTAAACATTTTCGATGATGACCCTCCCCCATACACACAGAGTTGAAAGAAAAATGAGGATCCGTAGATCAGTATTCATCCTTAATATATGTGATGCACTCATCTTTTCTGTTTTATTTCTCTCTTTCTAAGTGCTAATTGTGACCTAAATGTTTTCACAGTTTAAAATCGTTGTCTTCGTTTCTTGTGGAGAGCAGTGTGTTGACCTGACTTCCCTTTGCTTACAGAGTGTGCCAGAGGGCAGCATCTCATGAGGTGAGAGTGCACCTGGCTAAGCAGGAACACTGCTCCCACACCTGGAAACACCTGGTCCTTGAGCTCAATAAAGATTCAGCTAGGACCCCTTAAGTACCTGCCACTCCTCTATGGAATGAATTCCCTAGGTATGACCTAACCAGATATTTTCAGTTATGCCAGAGTCAGACCATTCTCAGAGGATGGGAGGGGGAAGATAGGTTTGGTTGGAGCTTTCTATTCTTGATGTTTACTTTGATATCAGACTTGGCTCCTCCTTTTACTTATTTTGACTATAAACTGTAGTTTATAGTCTCAAAGGCTCAGATCTCAGTAGTTTATTCTTCAGTTTTCTGTTGACTTTCTAATGTCCATATTCAGATGTTTGAGATATTTCCTGTTACTTGGGGTCTTTGCTATATTCTAGATAGCTTGAATTTTTTGCTGAAGAGTATGAGAGTTAATTTACATAGGAATTTGACTTTCATTTTAAGTAATTAGTAAAAAACACAGAAGCTACATGTTTTAACTCTGATTTGGTGTCTATTAAGAATATGTATGCAAACTGTAATTTACAGAGCTATGCTTTGAACCTCAGAGGAAGAATATTTACATTTGGTACTATTTTTTTGTAATATAGGTTTTTATTTTAATTCCACTTCATTAACATACAGGGTTATGTTAGTTTCAGGTGTACAATATAGTGATTCAACAGTTCCATACATCACCCTGTGCTCTTCAAGACAAGTGCACTCCTTAATCCCCATCACCTATTTAACCCATCCCCCCTTTCCCTTCCCCTCTGGTAACCATCAATTCTCTATAATTAAGACTTTGTTTCTTGGTTTGCCCCCTCTCTCTTTTCCCCCCCTTGGCTCTTCTGTATTGTTTCTTAAATTCCAGATATGAGTGAAATCATATGGTGTTTGTTTTTTTCTGACTTATTTCGCTTAGCATTATACTCTCTAGCTCCATCCATGTTGTTGCAAATGGCAAGATTTCATTCTTTTCTGTGGCTTAATAGTATTCCATTTGTGTGTGTGTCTTTTTTTATCCATTCATCAATCGATGGACACTTGGGTTGCTTCCATATCTTGGCTGTTGTAAATAATGCTACTATAAACATAAGCATAGGGGTACAAATATCCCTTTGAATTAGTGTTCTTATATTCTTTGGGTAAATACCCACTAGTGGGATTGCTGGATAGTAGTGTAGTTCTATTTTTAATTTTTTGAGGAACCTCCATACTGTTTCCCACCGTGGCTACACCAGCTTGCGTTCCCACCAACAGTGCGCAAGGGTTCCTTTTTCTCCATATTCTCTCCAACACATGTTGTTTCTTGCGATGTTGATTTTATCCATTCTGACCGGCATGCATTTGGTACTATTCCTGATGACTTGTGTAGGGAGTACTGAATAGGACTGGGAATAGGAATAACCAAAGTAATGCATTTTTTTAATCTCATTTTTTATGAACATAGGACTCAGAAATAATAAACACAGTGTTTATTCCGGTCTAGAAGACGTGTTATGGTTTTCATTATACTTTTTAATTTAATTTTATTTTCCTAAAGATTTTATTTATTTATTTGAGAGATCGGGAGAGAGAGAGAGCACAAGCTGGGGGTCAGGTGGAGGGAAAAGCAGGCTTCCTGC
>NW_024425008.1:26697549-26866840 GCF_017311325.1 Ursus maritimus
AGAAGATCCTGACACGGGGCTCGATCCCAGGACCCTGAGATCATGACCTGAACCGAAGGCAGATGCTTAACCAACTGAGCCACCCAGGTGTCTCTATAATTTTTTTATTGTAGTAAAGTATACTAACATAAAATTTGCCATTTTAACCATTTTTTCTGTTTTAACCATTTTAGAATGTACAGTTCAGTAGCATTCAGTACATTCACATTGTTGTGCAACCATAGAGCTTTATCTTTCCAAACAGAAACTGTACACATTAAACACTAACTCCTCATTCTCCACTCCCCCCAGCCCACAGCAACCACCATTCTACTTTCTGTCTTTATGATAGGAATTTGACTGCTCTGGATATCTCAAAAACGTGTAATCATATAGTATTTGTCCTTTCCTATCTGGTTTTATTTCACTGAGCATAATGTTTTCAGGGTTCATCCATGTTGTAGCATGTGTCAAAATACCACTTTTTAAGGCTGAATAATATTCTGTTATATGTATATGCCACATTTTGTTTATCTGTTAATATATCAGTGGACATTTAGGTTGTTTTCATCTTTTGGCTATTATAAGTAACACTGCTATGAACTTTGGTGTACAAATATCTAAGTACCTGCGTTCCATTCTGTTGGGTATATACCCAGAAACGGAATTGCTGGATCATATGGTAATTCTGTTTATTTTTTCTGAGGAACCACCATACATTTTACTGTTTTTTTTCAACATCTGTAATTTGTTGTAGATGAATTTCTAATTAATAACTATAGATCTGCATTATCATTTTTAATGGCTGTAGAGAATTTCAAAATATGGATATACCATGGTTTATTTGTAGACATTCTGTAATGGTAGTAGTTTTGCTGTTATAAACAATACTGTTCATCATTCAACAATAGTATTTATTCATCAGATATTTACTGAACACCTGCTGTGTACTGGGCATATGTAATAGCTCTTATGTCCATATATGTTTGTACACATCCATTTAGTTAGAAAAATTTTTTAGAAGTGGGGCTGTCGGGTCAAAAGATGGGCATATTTTGAAATGTGATTATTTTCCTGAAAGCTTTTATAATGAGAAACTGTTGTTAGATATAATCTCAATAGTAGTGAATAGGAGTGCTAGATTCCATATACCTTATAGAACAATGGCTGTTACTGATATTTTTAGTATCTGTCAATATGAAATGGTAGTAATTTGCATCTCTTTGGGGCTCCTGGGTGGCTCAGTCTGTTAATGTCTGCCTTCGGCTCAGGTCGTAATCACAGGGTTCTGGGATTGAGCCTTGCATGTCAGGCTCCCTGCTTAGTGGGGAGAGTCTATTTCTCACTCTCCCTCTGCCCCTATCTGCTCACATTCTCTCGCTCACTTGCTCACTCTCTCAAATAAATGCAAATTATTTTTTTAAAGATTTTTTTTTATCTCTTTGATTACTAGCGCAGTTTAACATCTTGTGCTTATGCTTTTGTTTCTTCTTTTGTAAGCTGTATTTTCATGTATTTCTGCCCATGCTGAGCTTCTTATACATTAAGGGTATTAAATCTCTGTTTTATATTGTAGATATTTTCCTAATTTGTCATTCATGTCTTAACTTTCTTTCATAGTGGTTTTTGCAGTGTAGATGTTTTACTTTTTAAAGAAAGTTTGTTTGTTTGTTTATTTATTTATTTTTAGTAATCTTTGCACCCAATGGAGGGCTCATACTTGACCCCTAGATCAAGAGTTGTATGCTCTTCCAGCTGAGCCAGCCAGGCACCCCTAGATGCTTTCCATTTTTATAGTTCCTTATGATTTCTGTTTTGGTCCCTTGTTCTGGTGTTCTTTCCCCACCCTAATGTAACCTTTATGTAATTTTTTTTTGCATGTAATAGATTTCTAGAAAATGTTTTTTAGAAATAGAAATCTCTGCACATTTTGGACTAAATCTAATATAAATAGGGAAAATATGTAGAAGGTAGGTGAGGAATCAAAACTTTATTTTAACATTTATTTTTTAAAAGATTTTATTAATTAGAGCATGAGAGAGTGTGTGTGGGGGTAGGGAGGGGGGAGGGTCAGAGGGACAGGGAGAGAGAATCTCAAGCAGACTCTGTGCTGAGCGCGTAGCCCAACGGGGGGCTTGATCTCACAACCTGAGACCATGACCTGAACCGAAACCAACAGTCGGGTGCTTAACCAACTGAGCCACCCAGGTGGTCCTAACCATTTTTATTTTTAATGAAAATCTTCATAGAGATCGATGAAAATTTTTCTAGACTCAATGAAAAGAAAACAAAATAATTTGCTTTTTTATTGATCTCTGAGGGTTAGGGTTATATTTCCTTGTTCCTTATTAATTCAGATATATAGGCTATTGTAGATGGGAGAAATGATACATTAACCCCAGAGATATTTTTAAAACACCCCTTTTTTTTTTAAGTAGGCTCCAAGCTTTGAACTCATGACTCTCAGATCAAGAGTCACATGCTGTACCACCTGAGCCAGACAGGTATCTCAGTCCAGAGATACTCTAAAATTTACTTGTTCTCAAATACTCTTTTTATTTTTTATTTTATTTTTCATTTTTAAAAGATTTTTATTTGTTTATTTGACAGAGAGTGAGAGAGGGAGAGAGAATACAAGAAGGGGGAGCGGGAGAGGGAGAAGTAGGCTCCCCACTGAGCAGGGAGCCCAACTCTAGGCTTGATCCCAGGACTCTGGGATCACAACCTGAGCCGAAGGCAGGCGCTTAACCGACTGAGCCACCTAGGTGCCCCTCAAAATTTCTTGCATTGTGTCATCATTGGAAGTTTCTGAAATGGATGCTGCTTCAGTTGGTATTCTGCTCTTTGCTTTTGTAGCCGCTTTTGCCTTTTCTAAGTCCCTAAATCACATTCTTTGAGACTTTTGATTACTATTAACCTCTGTTCTTTTCTCTATCTTGTTGCCATATCTGGTCCCTAATTTTTTTTTGTGTGTCTTTTCTGTACTTTTATTCTTTTCTTTCCCTTTCATTTCTTCCCTGTATTTCAGTGTAAGCACAGTAAAGATTGGAGGCACTTATTTCTCCTGGCTTTGAGGAAACTAATCATACCATGTAATCTTCAGTTTTCATGTACACATTCTTTCCAGCAATGTGTACATTTTAGGCTTCCTTAAGCTCTAAGTGCCCAACTCACGCTCTCTGCATTTGCTAGCTACTTGGATGATAGTGTATATGTAGAGGAAATATTGTTACTTGACCTAAAATATAATAATAAAATCCAGTAATAATTATATGATATTGGGGCACCTGATTGGCTCAGTCAAAAGAGCATGTGACTTTTGATCTCAAGGTCATGAGTTCGAGCCCCACGTTGGGTGTGGAATATTACTTAAAATGAATAAATAAATTAAAACTTAAAAAAAATGATATGAAAAAATGTTTTTGAGCCTTATGAACTTAATAGTGAACCTACCTGCCTATTGACTTGGACCAAGTCACTTAAAGTGGCATATTTTTTATTTTGTACATTTAGATGATCTCATTTTTTAGCTTCCCTTCCTTAGATAGAATTTTGCTTACATAACGAATGGAAGAGCCAAAGATTTAAAAGTCAGAGGACTTTAGGGATCATCTGGTATCTATTCTGATTCTTCTACAAATATTCACCTGACACTCTTTTGGTCTTGAGGGTATATTGAAATCTCTGGCTTCATAGAACTTACAATCTTTTTTGAAAAGAAGGTTGTGAAGAAACTGTAATCTTATTTAAAGATTATTCCTCACTTCATTTTGGTAGATCTTAATATGCTCAAAAGAGAAAGGATCTGATTCCTTATATGCCAAATTATAGTTTAGGAACTGTAAAGCAGGAGGAAAGGGACCCTGAATGAGTGAATTACCATAGTGACTCTCAAAATTTTCTGTGTATGAATCACCTGAGGTTCTTGTTAAAATATAGATTCTGTTCAGTAGATCTAAGGTAGGACCTGAGATGCTACCAGTCTGTGAAACACATTTTGAGTAGCAAGGAATTTGTATATAATTAAGAGAAAATAATAGTGTGCTACCATTTTGAGAAGAACGGTTTGGAACTATGGAACACAGGTTTGGAGTTGTAAGTAGCACATCACATATAAGAGCTGTTAATGATCATATATTAAGAGGGGGTATTAAGGAGATAATCACCTATTTTTTGAATGGCATTCAGAATTGAGATTGGGTGGTGGGTGGGTCTAAAACATTTGAAAAGATATTAGAAGTGAAAGAGATGAAGAACTTCAGGTATGATAAACAATTTATGAGTTAAGTTTTGACTAGGAGGAATTAATTGTAATTGGAAAGACTTCCTCCCCTTATACTTACTCTAATTGGCATAGTGATTATAGTTTAAAAAAATGTAAAATTTTTTTAAAAAATAGATAATATAGTTTTTTCCCATAGGCATATTCTATGTGGGAAGTATGTAAGATTTCTTTGTTTTCCAGGTCTCAATAAAGCTTCAATGTTGTGCTTAAGTTGCCCTTCTCCGATCTGTTCCTCTGGGGACAGCTACTTGGAACGTAAACCAAACTGGGAGTTCATTTTTCTTCATAGAATAGCAGAAGACTCTTAGTCTTGGAGTGGTGTAAAATGTTTAATGGGTGTTGAACATTTATCCATGGGGAAAAGTTTGGCAGACCAAATCTTGGAACCAGCAGCTTTTTATTTAGTGCTGTGAATTCACAATGCTAGTGTTTCCATTTGTGTTTTTAGAAATTTAAACCTTTGGGGCACCTGGGTGGCTCAGTTGGTTAAGCGTCTGCTTTTGGCTCAGGTCATGATCTCAGGGTCCTGGAATCCAGCCCCACATCGGGCTCTCTGCGAGCAGGAAGCCTGCTTCTCCCTCTCCTCCCTGCTTGTGCTCCCTCTCTCTCTCTCTCTTTCTCAAGTAAATAAATAAAATCTTTAAAAAAAATAGAAATTTAAACCTTTTTTTTTCCTTTTCTGGTACTGTTTTAGAAATAATCCATAGTCATATTTCCCCTTAAATATAGCATCTAGCCTCCAATATGAAGATATTGGGAAAATTACTGTTAACCTTCATAACTTCTTATGGCCCCTTGGTTAGTGTTATTGGAATATTGGCGTCCTTGAAAATAGCTGCAGCATAGTAAGGAGAATTTTAGGTTATTGTGTTGTTATGGAGGCAGAAAGATGTAGAATGTAATTGTGGACAGAATATGACTTGTTTTAATTATAGTGGCTCATTATAATCAAATACATGTCAAGTGTTCTCTCTAGTAACAATTAGATTTCTGTATATTTGGAAAGCATTTATTATGTTATATCTATTGTTATTTCTCTGTAGTATTTTTTTTATTTCTCTTTTAACACAACTGTTAAAACTCAAATAAAACATCAGAGGCATTATAGTCTGTTCTAGAATCAAGCCAGTGAAGAAATGAAGTGAAATACATTGTTGCCTAAAAATATATTTTGCGAGTTACATCTGAAATTCTTCTAGAGCATGTATTGGAAATAAAATTCAGCTGTTCTTATTTTTTTTTGAAGATTTTATTTATTTATTTGTCAGAGAGAGCGAGCAAGAATGAGGGAGAGCAATCTAGCCCAAGCAGGGTAGTGGCAGGCCAAGAAAGAAGCAGGCCCCCACTGAGCAAGGAGCCCGAAGCAGGACTCAATCCCAGGATCCCGGGATCATGACTTGAGCCAAAGGCAGACGCTTAACCATCTGAGCTACCCAGGTGTCCCTCAGCTGTTCTTATTCTGTGTTTTTTTTTTTTTTAATGTGATTATTTGAAAGGAAATTTCCATACAAAATAAGTTTCTGTTATCTTCCATTTTTAAATTGATATTTCCTTTAGGACCGCATAAGCCTTTCCTATATATCCTGAAAACTCAAGATAGTAATACCTGGAATTAAAGTAAATGAAAAAGAGGGGCTCCTGGGTGGCTCAGTCTTTAAGTGTCTGCCTTCGGCTCAGGGCGTGATCCCCAGGGTCCTGGGATCCAGCCCTGCATTGGGCTCCCTGCTCCACTGGGAGCCTGCTTCTTCCTCTCCCACTCCCACTGCTTGTGTTCCCTCTCTTGCTGGCTGTCTCTCTCTGTCAAATAAATAAATAAAATCTTTAAAAATATATATAAAAAATAAAGTAAATGAAAAAGAAATTACAGATAAACCTAACATTGAGATAATTAAATTTAAAGGAATAAAATTAGTTGGTTAAGCATCTGACTCTTGATTTCAGCTTAGGTCTTCATCTCAGGGTTGTGAGTTCAAGCCCCACGTTGGGTTCCACACTGGGCATGGAGCCTACTTAAATTAAAAAAATAATAATAAGGGCACCTGGGTGGCTCAGTCAGTTAAGCATCTGCCTTTGGCTGGGGTCATGATCCCAGAGTCCTGGGACGAGCCCTGCATCTGGCTCCCTGCTTAGCAGGGAGCCTGCTTCTCCCTCTCCTCCCCACTTGTTGCTCTCTCTGTCTCTCTCTCATAAATAAATAAAACCTTTAAAAATTTAAAGTAATAAAAATCAAATTAGGATATTACTTATTCATGTTACCTCTGATTAATAGTATCACCACATTGATGCATAGGGCCTTCAAGGGGAGGGACTGTATCATGTATTTGTGTTTAGTGCACGTAGGAAATGACTCCTTGTTCTGTTAAAAAAAAAAAAAAAGGTTAGAAGCAAATACTCCTAGTTCTGGTAAAATCTTTTTTTTTTTTTTCAAACAAAGTTATTTAGTTAAATAAAAATTAAAAAGGGGACTCTGGAGTCATGCAGCTGGATTTTTTTTTTCTTTTTTTAAAAATCCTAACCCTACCTCTTAGAAGTTTTATGATATTGGAGGTAACTTGACTTTTTTGTGTCCATTTATTATAAAATGATCACATAAATGGTTCATTTCATAAGGGTTCTTGTCAGGATTAAGTGAGATAATCCATGGAATGTGCCTAGAAGAGTTTTTTGGCACATAGTAAGTACTTAATTAATGTTAGCTGCCACTCCTCTTCTTATTCAGCAACACCACTATTACATTGGTGAATTTATTTTGCTTTTTATTTTATTTATTTTCTTTTAAGGTTTTATTTATTCATTTGAGACAGAGATATAGAGAGAGAGCGTGAGCAGGGGAAGAGGCAGAAGGAGAGGGAGAAGCAGACTCCCTGCTGAGCCTGTAGTCCAATGCAGGCCTCCATCCCAGGACCTGGAGACCATGACCTGAGCCGAAGGCAGATGCTCAACCATCTGAGTCACTCAGGTGCCCCTATTTTGCTTTTTAAAACAAGCCTGCAAACCAGGGATGTAGTGTATGGTAACTAACATAATATAATAAAAAAAATTTTTAAAAAAATAAATAAAATAAAACAAGTCTGCATATCCAGGTTCCAATATGACAGGTTGAGTACTTAAAATATACACTTAAAATTAGTTTTGAATGAAACCTTAAGAATTTTTACTTTCAGCTTTTATAACTTAAATCCTACAAAAAGAAGCCATTCATTCAGTCTTTTTTTCTAATAAACTATTTATTAATACCTGCTATTTATAAGGAATTGCACTAGGTGCTAGGGATATAAATGGAGCAACTTGGTTGTACCCCTTCAGTTGTTTAGAGGTTAGTGGAGAAAGGTACCCCTGAGTATAAATCAGTGTTGTAAATGATCCCTTTTGTGCTGATCATTAATACATGATACATTTTTAATTTGTCTTCGGGAAAGTATATAAGCCAAACTTTTGGGTGGATTGGCCTTTGTTTTTAGCATCTTATCTATTTACTGCAACTCTGTGTTATCTGTAATCATTCCTATTTTGCAAATCGGGAAATTATAATTTAAAGAGGTTAAGGAATTCCTCATACAACTATAAAACTCACTTTAAAAGCCTACTTAATTTGAGGCACCTGGCTGGCTCAGTCAGCGGAGCATACAGCTCTTGATCCCAGGGTTCAAGCTCCATGTTGGATGTAGAGATCACTTTAAAAAAAAAATCTTAAAAAAAAAATCCTACTTAATTTAAAAACGCATTCATTCCGCTATTTTACCTCTTAAAAGGTGCAAAGCCTCTATTAGAAAACTTAACCCGTTATATTGTCTTTGAGGTTTACGTATCTGCTTTCCTATAAGATTGGGAGATTTTTTAGAGCAGGGACTAATCTTATTTATTTTTGGGCTCCCCCAGCAACTAGTAGAGTCCCTGTCACATGTTAGGTACCTAAAAAAATACTAGTTGAGTAGCAAATCAATACATAGAATGAAATTGAGGGGATTTTAGAGCTCATGGAAATCATAGAGACACTAGAATTTCTAAAAAGAATTCTGTATTGCTTACACAGGGCTACAGCTTTTGATTTTGACTCTTATTTATAAAACAACTAGTACTGTCCATCACATCGTCTCATAAAAGAAGCCATTTTAATACCAGAAAAAGTAGGAAGAACAATCTCAGAGTAAGCACAGTTGGTAACTTTACATCAATTTTCAGTCATGGCTAGCATCTATTTAAGGATTAGGTTTCAGGAATCATTATCTGATTCAACCCTCTTCTTTTAGAGATGATGTATCTGAGCTCAGAGAAGTATCAAAGTTCTTATAGCAAGGCAGAATAACTGAGTTTAGAACCCAGGTCTTCTGACTACCAGCCCAAAATTTTGATCCAGTCACTTTAGTCTTCATCACATGATGACACTTAGGCACAGAGAATTTGTTCCTTAAGTAAGATCATATATCTAGTAAGCAGTAGAGCTGGGACTTGAATCCACATTATCCAGCTCCACCTTCAGTGAAACCTATGCATTGCTTACATGTAATTTTAATCCATTCTACCAGCCCCCATTCAGCTGTAAAGATGGAATTATAAATGATTGAAAGGAAATGTTTAGGGGGGCCTGGGTGGCTCAGTCGGTTAAGTGTCTGACTTCAGCTCAGGTCTTGATCTTGGGGTCCTGGGATTGAGCCCCACGTCCAGCTCTGTGCTCAATGGAGAGTCTGCTTCTCTCTCTCCCTCTGGCCCTCCCCCCGCTCATGCTCTCTAGTGTGCGCACACTCTCTGTCTCTCTGAAATAAAATCTTAAAAAAAGGAAACGTTTATATTTAGTATTTTCTTTCCTTAAAAATTTCAGATTTGGAGCTTCAGCAGCTTCTTCCAGGGAGGAGGTCCAGCGTAGCTGTTGTTTTGACCCAGGGTCTTGATTCACATCCATAGATTGGAATATTGGTGTACCAACCATCCTCAGACACCTCACTAAGGACAGGTATGTGAAACAGATAGTAAAGATAAGTAGAATGAATGCTAGTGTTTTTTCCTTTCTATTTCTTGTTAGATGAGAACAGTTGACTACCTTAAAAAATTTAGCCCTTTATCCTGGTAAAAACAAAGCATTTGGAATATTAATTGAGTGGGGCAAAATATTTTCTTGATGGTAAAATATGTGTCAAAATGTTAACAGTGGTGAAACTTAGGGTAATTGAAAGTTTTCTTCTTTCTCTTTTTGTGCATTTTTCAAATTGTATTTATGAGCTTGTGTTAGTTAGCTATTGTTACATAACGAACCACCCCTAACTTAGTGGTTTAAAAACATACCAGTCATTTATTTTGCTCATGTATCTGTAATTTGGACAAGACCTGCTTAGTGGGGACAGCTTGTCTCTGTTAATATGTGGCCTAAGATGAAGTAGCTGAAAGGGTGGGGGTGGCTTGAGGCTGGGTGGTGGAATCATTTGAACACTTGGCACACTCACATATGTGTTAATGCTAGCTTTTGGTAGGGACCTAAGCCTGGGCTGTTAGCCACAACACCTACACATGACCTCTCCTTTTGGCTGCTTGGTTTCCTCACAGCATGATGGCTCGGTTCCAAGAAAGAGCATCCCAAGAGAGCAAGGTGAAGTTGCATGGCATATTTGACTTCGTTTTGGAAGTCACATAATGGTACTCTGTTTTTTTCTGCTGGTTGAGGTAGTCCTAAAGGTCCACCTAGGTTCAGAAGAGGGGGTAGATATAGACCACACCGCTTGAAGGGAGGAATATCAGCATCTCATTAGAAGAGCTCATAGGATGGAATCTGCCATTGTAGCCATCTTTGGAGAATATAATGTGTCACAGTTTGTATTACTTTTAAGATAAGAGTATAAATAATATGTGTAATATATAAAAAGAGGAATATTGACAGAAATTATGGTGTATGAGTCCAGTAAGAATTTTGTGTGTTTTTTCCTGTCTAAGTAGAGTATGATGCTGAAAATAAGATGCCTAAACAGGAAGAGGGGAGATAGATTTTGAATTTTCTTTTGTATCAATAAAGCAGCAAACTGAAAAATGGAGACAAAAATTTATGAACAAGATGCAAAATAAGATTTGTAGCTTGGATTTTTTGTTTTTGAAAAAATGGCTTTTATTTTAGTTTAAAGGCTACTTTTTTTTTTTCCTTATTTTAATAATTGGAGAATTGTTTGGGAAGCTGGTTTCTGATATGATAGATTTGAGAAACTAGTGTCAGTGTTTCTGTATGCATCATTTGTTTTGTCTATCTGCTACTTTTAAGGAAAACTAATCTTTTTTAGGATTGTACAATTTTACCTGCTAAATTTCTGGTAAATATTTTAAAATTTCAGTGGAACAAGAAAACTTTCAAAGTTGTAGAATATTTGGTTGTATTATTACTATTTTTAAAAAAGATTTATTTATTTATTTTAGAGAGAGAGAGAGCGTGTGAGAGCGAGCATGAGTGGGGGAGGAGCAGAGGGAGAGAATCTCAGGCACACTCCCTGCTGAGCAGGGAGCCTAACTTGGAGCCTTTCAGGACCCTGAGATCAGGACTTGAATTGAAATCACGTGTTAGTTGCTTAACTGACTGAGCCACCCAGATGCCCCTATTTGGTTGTATTATTGGTCACACTTAGCAGTTTTATGAATCGCCTTTGGCAGGTTTGAATATAGTTAGTACTTAATTCCTGAATGTAATGGGATAATATTTTTAGATAGTCCTCTTACATGGAGATGTTGGTCCATTCACTATAGGTGGGAAATAAGCTATAATTAATATATACCCGTATGTATGTGTACACACACACACTGTCACACTCATTATCTCTTAGGCCCAGAACAATTTTTTTGCTGTCTAGATATGAGCCTAATATGGCAGAGATGGTTCAGTTCTATTTCCCAACTACTCACAGATATCTTATAATGGGAAAGGACTTAACCAGCTCTTGTGACAATAGAGGTAATCTCAGAAGTTTGCCCTTAACTGTGAATAATCAGAATTGACAGAGCTTGTGAAACGGTATATTTTATTTTAGTTCAAAGGTATAATAATTGGGAAAGCTGTTTTAATTTTTTTTTTTTTTCATCTAAAAGCATGATGTTTTCCAGTAGACATAGATTGGAAATAATGAGTAGTGTAAAATATTGTGTCTTAAATAACAACAACAGATACATGCATATATGTATAGACATATATAAAGCCTGTAAGCATTAACTTGCCTTCTTTTTTTATTTTAAGCATTTTTAAAGCCCACTTTTGCTTTTAAGAAGTTTGAGTAGGTAAATTGCTGATTAACATCTTTTCTGGGTTTATCTTGCCTCCATTCTGCAAGGCCTGTGCCTAAGGGCTTAAAAAAATCCCTTGAGTGAGTGAAATACTGCTTTCTGACTGAAGCTAAAACAAACAACAATAAAAACTTCTAAAACACCCTATAGAAATTGCAAATATGCTGGTGTTTACTCTGTGGCACTCTATTCAATTCATGGAAGGAGGTAAATGATAAGGTTCTCTTGTGAAGACGAATGACTTTTGGGGCGCCTGGGTGACTCAGTAATTTGGGTGCCTGCCTTCGACTTGGGTCATGATCTCGGGGTCCTGGGATCGAGCCCCACATTGGGCTCCCTGCTCAGCCGGGAGTCTGCTTCTCCCTCTCCCTCTGCATACTGCTCGTGCTCGCCCTCTCTCTCAAATAAAATCTTTGAAAAGATGAATATGTAAATATTCTTTTAAAATACAAAAAAGATTTTTGAATAATTATGGAAGGCAGAAATTATATTTCTTCGGGATTAGTGGTTATCCTACTTACTCTGATTTCTAAAATTATAATGACTCATTTGAAAAATGGCATTCGGTTCATGCTTATACAGATTTTTGGCAAAATAGAAGTTGTGTGACTTTCTTGTCTTGAACTCCCCACCCCCCATTATTAAAAAATATAACACCTTTTATGTTTGAAATGTTTAACAAAAGTGATTAAAATTTGTGGTAAGGAAATGATTGGCATAGCATAAAATTTACCACATTAACTATTTTTTTTGTGTACAGTTCAGTAATATTAATAAGTATATTTGCATTGTTGAACAACCAATCTCTAGAACTTTTCATCTTGTGAAACTGAAACTTTATACCTATTAAACAACAACTACCTTATTCTCCCCTCCCTCTACCCCTGGCAACCAGGATTCTGTCTGTGAATTTGGCTACTGTACGTACCTCATATAAATGGAATCATCCAGAATTGTCTTTTTGTGACCGGCTTATTTCATTGAGTGTGATGTCCTCAAGGACATTTGATGTAGTACCTGTCAGAATTTCCTTTTTTTTTTTTTTTTTGTAGAGAGAGAGAAGGAAAGTGGAGGGCAGAGGGAGAGAGAAATCTTAAGCAGGTTCCATGCCCAGTATGAAGCCTGAGATCATGACCTGAGCTGAAATCAAGAGTCAGACACCTAACCAACTGAGCCATGTAGGCACCCCAGCATTGTTCCTTTTTATTATTGAATATTCCATTGTATAGTTATACCAAATTTTATTTATTTATTTTTAAAAGATTTTATTTTTAAGTAATCTCTGCACTCCATGTGGGGCTTGAACTTAAAACCCTGAGATCAAGAGTCGCCTGCTCTACTGACTGAGCCAGCCAGGTGCCCCTCGATATACCAATTTTAAAAATTAATTCATCAGTTGTTGGGTATTTGAATTGTTCCTACTTCTTGGCTATTATATTTATCATCTCAATTTTTTCAAAAATTTATTTATTTATTTTAGAGAGACAGAGCACAAGCTGGAGGGGTAAAGGGAGAGGGAGAGAGAATCTCAAGCAGACTGTGTGCAGAGTGTGGAGCCCTATGCAAGGGCTTGATCTCACAGCCCTGAGATCATGACCTGAGCCGAAACCAAGAGTTAGATGCTTAACAGATTACACCACTCAGGTGCCACTATCTCATCAGTTAAACATTTTCTCCTTTGTATATTTAATATATATACATATGTAGAGTATAATATATCTAGATGTAATATAAATATACATATATTGAGGGATATACTCAAATATTTTTAGTAATAGTTAAGGGATCAAAACAGTTTGGAGGTCAGTGTTCTAGTCCAGAACAGTCAGAAAACAACTAGAATTATCCTTAGTCACAGGTCTGATTGTACCACTTAAAATTATATTCTATTACCTGTGAAAAAAGCTAAATTTCTTAATGTGATGTTTAAGGAGCTGTACCTTAACAGACGTGTACTTCCTTTTTGTTTTCTAGGTACATTTCAGTCTTATAGCTCAGTGCTACCTTTTAGATTATTCTCACCAAATTCCTCGTAGTTCCTTTAATATATGATGTTCTGCCTTTGAGCTTTTGCCAACTCTTTCCCATTGCCTAGAATGCTGTTTCCTGCCCACCTTGCCTTTTTAAGGGGTACTGTGATATACCATTTAAGCTCCAGCTAAATCACTTCTCCGAAGTGCTCCCCGGCTTATCCAAGTCAATTTAATTGCTTCATTTTCTGTGATAGCTCTGTATCTGGTATGTACCTTTATTACAGCAGCTCTCAAACTAAATTGCAGTTATTTATTAGTGTGTCTGCATCCTTTCCTAGAATGCTACCTCCTTGAGGACAAAGAAGGCGCCTTATTCATCTAATACTTGTTGTATAAGTGAGTGGGTAGTAGCCTTGTAGGTGAGGCACTTGCATGACCTTGAGGGTGATGCCTTATGGATGGAGGCCTACCTGTTATCTCAGTTTTCAAATTTTTTGTTACGTTACTTACTTTAGGTCCATACCTACACAGGTTGAGGGTGAGCTCAGGAGTTCATAAACAACTTATGGAGTCATTTCCCTCTGGACATAAAGAAAAGGAAAAAAACAAAATGAAGTTTGGTCTGCCCACTTGAAGGCAAGGGTTCCCCTCGGAATTTTTGCCCCTGGAGGCTTTCTATTTTCAGATGCTCTTGCTGTTGCTGCTGTACCCACCACAGAAGACCTTGGGGGACTGGAACATGAGAGGATGGGTAGAAAGAGAGAATAAATTCCCAAGGGATTCACCCCTCTTTTTCTGAGCTTTATTTATTTTTATTAAAGACTTTATTTATTTGACAGAGAGAGGAGAGAGAGAGAGCGAGCGTGCACAAGCAAGGGGAACGGCAGGCAGAGGGAGAGGGAGAAGCAGGCTCCTTGCTCAGCAGGGAGCCGGATGTGGGCTCCATCCCAAGACCCTGGGATCATGACCTGAGCCAGAGGCAGATGCTTAACCGACTGAACCACCCAGGTGCCCCATCTTTTTCTGAGCTTTAGAAGTTCCCTTTCCTAGGTTTGAGCCGGGGCTAGGGGGCTTCTCCTGTATTTCTTTCCACCTATGCCATAGTGCTCACTTACGAGTTTTGGATTATGTTGTGTTTAGGCTGGGAAATACTAGACGGAAAAAATGGTAAACTTGCAGCAAGTACAGTGATACTTTGAATTCTGGTGCTCTTCCCAGATCTGCCTGTAATATTTACTTCTAAGGGTCTTCAGATAGCTGTTCATGCATTCCTTCCAGGTTTTATAATTTAGTTCATTGAGAGATAAATGGAGGTGTTTGTTTACTCTATTACCAAACGGAAAGTCTTCCCAACGCTTTTGTTTTAACATTTTATTTTGATATAATTTTAGATTAATAGGAAGTTGTAAAAAGAAGATAGAGAGGTTCAGTGTGACTTTTACCTAGTTTCCTCCAGTGGTTATATTTGACATAGTTATAGCATAATACTCAAGCCAGAAAACTAACATTAACACCAGCTTTTATTATGAACATTTCAAATATATAAGAATGTTGAAAGAATAGTACATCGAACATCTGTATATCTCTGATAATTCAGTAACTTTAATGTTTTGCCATACTTGCTTTATATCTATATATCTATAATCTATATAGATACATAGATATATTCTAATATGCGTGTATTCTCTTGTCTGTGAACCACTTGAAAGAACATTGCAGGCGTCAGGATACTGCACCCCTAAGTACTTAGTTTATCTTCTAAAAAAAGAAAAGACACTATACTTTAATAAACATTTAATAAAAGCAAATTATTTTTCTGTATAACTCTAGTACCATTATCATAATGCCTAAGAACACTAGCAATATGAATTTGTGGGGGACAGTAGTCTTAATGTTCCAGGACTTTTGTTCTGAAGTTGACTCCTGAAGGCTTAAGTTATTGTTTGAGGAGATGGCCCTCCTGATGATGCACTCTTGGTGATAGTTTTGAATGTCTGAGCTCCCACTATGTGTGCAATTCAGAGCCCAGGATGCTTCCTGATTCTACATTCTTGTTTTCTGTCACTTCCCTCAGCTCAGATTTCCTAAAGCTGTCTGAGCAGATACTTAGAATAATCCTTATCAAGAGATTATAACTTTGTCAAACTGATTCAGGACTAGCATGTAACTTTGGTTTTAGTTATTAGTCAAGAAATTACAGTTGTGGTAGTTTTTTATAATGATGATGTGTAAGGATTGTATCCAACTGTAAAGTAATTGAAAACCTGGCTACAAGGCTTAAACAAAGAAAGGTCTGTTTTTCTTTCATAAGCCTGGAAGTAGGCAGTTGCTCATGTTGCTTCAGTGGCTCAACAATGTTGGGGCCCATATCTTTGTGATTTGCTTGGCCTTCATGGTCCTAAGATAGCTACAACTCCAGCCTTCCACCCACACTTAAGGAGGAAGGCAAAAGGTCCAGACCAAGCAAAAGCTTTCCTGTTAGCGTTCTAGCAAGTTACTTCTAACGTCTCCTGGACCAAAATTGGGTCCTGTGGTCACTTCTAACTGTAAGTAGCCTTTTTTTTTCAATTTTTTTTTTTAAGATTTTATTTATTTACTTGACAGAGAGACAGCCAGTGAGAGAGGGAATACAGGCAGGGGGAGTGGGAGAGGAAGAAGCAGGCTCCCAGTGGATGAGCCTGATGTGGGGCTCGATCCCAGGACTCTGGGATCACGCCCTGAGCCGAAGGCAGACGCCTAATGACTGAGCCACCCAGGCGCCCCAGGTAAGTAGCCTTTTGGCCTCTGTAGTGAGATGCAAGGAGGAAGAAAGGATTTAGGAATGGCTTTTGGGGCAGCCAGTTAACAGCATCTGTCACAATTATATGATTGCATTCATTTTACTTCAGAAATTCATTTGACGTCAGTATGATATTCAGCACGTTCAGCTTTACAGTTACATAGTGACATCTTACTGGGTACTGTAGGAAACAAAAGGAATTTTAAATTTAGTTGTGAAGGTGAGCTTTTTGGTTATGCAAGGTAAACTTTAGCTTGAATTTTGGGACCCAGGGCAGGTTTTTGAATATGTAAGCATCTATTTTCTCATATGAATTAATAATGCCTGACTTTTAGGGTAATTGTGAAGTGGGAAGGAGATACTTTGTGTGAAGTACTTAATATAGTGCCTGCTGCATTGATGGTGTGACAGGGAGATATTATTTATCATTGTTTGGTGGGTAGACGTTGTGCTAGAGTAGAAGAGCATGGAGTTCATAGTCAACAGACTTGATTTGATTCCTAGTTCCACTACACAATAAATGTGTGGTCTTAGGCAAATCATGCAGTCTCGCCGAGATAGTTTATTAACCTGCAGTGTTTATTTCTCAGGATTGTTCAAAGGAATAAAGATTATATATATACAGTGAGGCACCATGTAAACTCTCAGTAAAAAGTATCGGTTCCTGCTATTTTTAGTTATGATTTCTGTAATTTGGGATCCATATAATAGGTAGGGAATCAGTCATTGAATTTACTTTAGAAATTTATTTGAGGTTTACTTTATTTGTAGTAAAAGGGATATTGTTGATTAGTAGTGAAAATTTTTCATCTGTTCCAAAAACCAGTTGCAGAAACTGGACAGTGTTACTGTGGAAAACAGGACTTTCTTTTTTAATAAAGATTTTTATTTTTAAGTAATATGTACACCTGATGTAGGACTTGAACTTACAACCCCAGGATCAAGAGTTGCATGCTCCACTGACTGAGCCAGCCAGGCACCCCAACAAAATGACTTTTAAATTTAGTTGTGAAGGTGAGCTTTTGGTTATATAAGATAAAACTTGGCTTGAATTTTTGGACTTTGGCATAATGGTATTGTGTTGTGAATCTCACTTATTCTTTTTTGCTCAACACTATCTTAAGATTTAAACTTATTTACTTACTTATTTATTTAGTAGGCTCCGCTCCCAGCATGGAGCCCAGTGCAGGGCTTGAACTCACAACCCTGAGAATAAGACCTGAGCCGAGATCAGGAGTCAGACACTTACACAACTGAGCCACCCACGTGCCCCAAGATTTAAGCATATTTGAAATCTACTGTATAACTACTGACTGTTGTATAATATTCCATTGTATGTGGATTTCTACATTTTATTTACTTGTTTCTTTAATGAATCTTTAGGTGTAGTTTGAAAACTAACATAAATAGTACTATTATGCATTTTATTATACATATTCCCTATTGAATTATGCAATGGTTTCCCTGTGGTATATACTGAGGAAGGGAATTACTGACATATGGCCCATACACATACTTAATTTCACTTAATATTGCTAGATTGTTTTCCAGAACGGTAACCCAATTTATGCTCCTACCAGTAGTCTATTAGGGTTCCTATTTCCTTAAATAGTCACCAGCATTTGGTCTTATCCATCTGTTTAGTCTTATCAATCTGATGGATATAATGTGTTTTGTGTTTCTTTTCTTTTCCTTTCTTTATTTTAGAGAGAGCTCGAGAGCGAGCATGCCTGGGGGGTGGAGAGACTGAGGGAGAGGGGGAGAGGGAATCCCAAGCCTTCGTTGTGCGGAGCACGGAGCCTGATGCAGGGCTTGATCCCAGGACCCTGAGATCACAACCTGAGTGGAAATCAAGAGTTGGATGCTTAACCGACTGAGCTACCCAAGAGCCCCAAGTAGTGTTTTGTTTTAATTTACTTTTCGGTGATTGAGAGTGAGATTTGGCATCTATTTATTGATACCATTTGGGTTTTCCCTGCATGTTGACTAAAAAAATTACCCAAATAATACAGATTTGTTGTAGATATTTTTTAAATTTGTCTTTCTTTTTTTCTTGTTGTTTTATTTTTTTGTTGTAGATATTTTTAAAAATTCGGATCATCTGTAATATCCTAATCTAGAGATAATGGCTATTAACATTGGCTGTCTCTTTCTGGTTTTCAAATATTCATACACATATAAATTCATACACAAATACATACTTTTGTTAATAGGATCACATACCTGTGTATGCCATTTTCTGTAACGTACACTTTTCATTTCACAATGATATATGACCATTTTCCTGTGTAGCTGGGAATGTATCTACATTACCATTTAATGGGTGCATACCATTTCATTCTATGGCTTTAAGTTATTTAATTTTATATTGTGGGACATATGTGCTATTTTTTTTTCTCATTAACAATACTTTGGTGAACTGTTAATCAAGCCTAAGCCTCCATTTTGATGAGGCAAGGCTAGAGGGATTATGCTCTTGCTCCCTTTGTGAAACTGGATTTATAATGGCAAGTTGGAGGCTCTCTCAGTTTATTTTCTGCTTGGATTCTAGGGCAGCTATTAACACTTCATTTTATAAAGACAATATCTAGCCCTCCATGTTCCAGGGCTAGAGTTTAAAGACTTCCCAGTTAGGCTTTATTCTTTCTCTCTCTCTCACTCACTTTGTCAAGGCCTGGTTAACAAAGGAGAGTGGAAGAGTGGATAGACGTGTATGTGAATATCCTTGTCTCTTCCGATAGAGGGGCTGCTAAATTTCAACTATAGAGAACTCATCTAACTTGATAACTTCTTTTTATTTTTTAAAACGTTAATAGCCTTTTATTATAAAAGTAAAAATTTGTTGTAAAATAGTTGAGAAAACATAGAAAACTATAAAGAAAATAAAATTCCTATAATCCTACTCAGTGATAACTGCTATTACAATTATACTTTAATCCTTTTAGATGTTTTTCTAGATGGTGTGCACTGGCTCACCAGTACCAACCAGTAGTTAAAGAATTATGCAAGCCCAAATCATTGGTAACTTGATGTTAGCTATGGTGGGAGTAGTTCCACCATGGAAATTGGCAAATGATAGAAATCAAGGCTTCCTTCTTTTTGCCTAATTCTATCCAGAGCCAGTTTTTCAGCACACTACTGCATTTATACATTATATCAATAAATAGAGATCAAATTCATTTTTAATGGCTTCGTAGAAGTGTAGAAGTGTATATAGATCAGTGGTTCTTAGTGTGGTCCTTGGAGTAGCCATATCAGTGTTACCTGGAAAAACTTCAGAAATGCAAATTCTTGGCCTCTGCCCAGACCTACAGAATCAGAAACTCTCTATTGGGCCCAGCAGTCTATGGTTCCCTACAAGCTCTGTACGTGATTCTGATGTATGCTAAAGCTTGAGAACCAGTGGTATAGATATACCATTAATTATCTGATTGGTCTGATGATTTCTGTGTAATAAGTTCCTAGCTATATGTTCATTTAAGTGTGTTTAGGTGGATATTGCCAAGTTGTATTCAAAAACGGCTGTACTAGTTTCCATTCCCACATGAAGTCTACATCAATTTCATTTTAGGTTCTAGTTCCATGTAGAGAAAAACAGTTATGTTAAATATCTTCTTTTCTAGCTGCATCGATATCCATTTATCCATGCTAGAACTCATTTCACTGGCATTGTCTTCAACAATAAATTATTTTAATATTATTTCTACTTTTAAGAAGAGGACAGTTGAGACATAAAACAAACAAACAATAACAAATGAACAAAAAAACCAAAACCACTATGCCTTGCTTGCAGAAGACATCTAGCATCTTGTGTGGCTATACCTGTGAGTACCTACCTTCAATCCCCCTGTGAATGATTAACCCATGCTTCTTACCTTTGGCATATTATATAGTTCTGAAACACCACTTTATTTTTTTTTATTTTATTTTTTTTAAAGATTTATTTATTTATTTATTTGACAGAGAGAGACAGCCAGCGAGAGAGGGGGAACACAAGGAGGGGGAGTGGGAGAGGAAGAAGCAGGTTCTTAGTGGAGGAGCCTGATGTGGGGCTCGAACCCAGACCGCTGGGATCACGCCCTGAGCCGAAGGCAGATGCTTAACCACTGCGCTACCCAGGCGCCCCTGAAACACCACTTTAAAATATGTTAAGATCTCCTTGCTGTGAAAGTTGCTACAAATATTGCTAAGCTGTTAGAAGGGGCAAAAGATCCCAGTAAGAACTTGTGACTCTTCTTGGCTTATACAGACAATAAGTGGTAAATATTTTAAAGAGTTTTGTTAGTCTAGGAGCCACAATTTATAAGTATTGGTGAAAAGAAGGCTAATTTAAGCAGCGTTGCCATATTTCATTGGCCCTGATTATTGGCACTCCCGTTTTTTCATTTTGAACTTTTATTGAGGAATAGTTGTGAACGCTAAAACTGGCCCTGATCCCAAACCTTCATCCTTAAGGGACTCCCCCCCCCCCAGAATGAATGCTTTGAACTCAAAACTTAATTTTATGATGGTATTAATAGGGTCTGCCAAATTGCCAAGATTCCAGATTATACAACCTCAGAAATAATTTGATTATTTAACAATTTAATGTCTTAATTTAAGTAAAGTAACGTAATTTCGTTTGAAGTGATGTCTCCAAAGTTTGTGTTCTTGACCTGAGCAGTTAGTTCTCAGTGATTCTGCTCTGAAGGAAAGAGGAACATTGGAGTTGAAATGATAGCCCCCAGTTCTTTGTTGTTTCATCTTCCCTTCCAGTATAGTGTGGTAGTTTGGATAGCTTCTTAGCCTTGGTCAAGTCACCTGATTTCTTTGTGCCTCAGTTTTCTTATCTGTAAAATTGAACTACTGATATGCCTCTCACAAGGTTATTATCAGGATTAAATGCAATATGATATGTAATGTGCACAGCATAATTCTCATAGGTACTTAGTAATTGGTAGATGCCTTTCAATTTCTCTTCTTAATAGTAAGTATTCATTTTTTAAAAAAAGATGTATTTATTTATTTAAGGGTGCAAGTGGGGGAGGGACAGGGGGAACAATCTCAAGCAGATTCCCTGCTGAGGGGCTCAATCTCACCACCCTGAGATCATGACCTGAGCCAAAATCAAGAGTTGTATGCTCAACAACTGAGCCACCCAGGTGCCTGAATGAAGTATTCCTTATAGCTCTCTTCTTGATATTTCCTCTCCTTAGATCAGTAGTTCTTAACCCTTTTTTGGGTCTTGTCCTCCTTTCAGAATTTAATGTAAGCCATGACCCCTCTTACCAGAAAAATGCACCTGTTAAACTTTAACTGCACTTTGGGGACTTTATAGGTTATCCCCCTACACACCCTGCCTTGCCAAAGCTTGTCTATGAACCAGGTTGAGGATCTTTGCAGAACAGCTCCTTGGCAGACTCACCAGTTTCCTGGCTTCCCTTGTCATCTCAGTGTAGATGGCTCGTAAGTCTGGTTGTTTGTCTTGTGAGCTTCTACCTGCTGGACATACTTACCATGGTATCTTTATGTAATAGAGACTTAATAAGTGAATGGAGGAATAAATCACACATTTTAATTGTTGATAAAGGCCAAATGAATTATGACACTATGTGGCTAGAGTTAGAGATCTTATTCACTGTAAATTATAGCTAATAAGGTTAAGTGAGGTTAGGTATTGATTTAGGCACAACGGTCTCATTTCCTGCAGTACCCATTGAAATTTAAGTGTAAACCTGTGGAAAGGATTTTGGTCACAAATTCTAGTGAGGAAATGAGTTTCCAAGAAACCCATCAAATGTGGTAGCTTCTTTCAGACTATAAGGTTAGGGACACCTGGGTGTAGCTCAGTCGGTTGAGCGTCTGACTCTTGATTTTTGCTCAGGTCATGATCTTGGAGTCCTGGGATTGAGCTTTGCATCAGGCTCTGCGCTCTGCATGGAGTCGACTTAGGAGTCTGTCTCTCTCAAATAAATAAATCAATCTTAAAAAACCCCAAAAAAACAAACAAAACCCCCCAAAACTATTTGGTTAGAGCCAATATGGAAACTCATCTAAAATTTTGTATTTCACTTTCAAGTAGTATCATGGACAACTGTGTGTTATTAGAACTTTGTGCCTTCATCTCTTCCATCCCTTCTCCCCACAGTTTTAGTTAGGGCTGTAATAGTTCCAGGGGATAGAAACCCAGTTTAAAGGGGGAAAAGTGTTATTGGCCCAAGTAATTGAATAATTCAGAGTCAGGTCTGATTTAGGAGAGATTTAGGGGCTCAAATGACTGTCAGGAGCTCTCACTTTTATTCCTGATTTCTCAGTTCTGTTTTTCTTTACCTCTTTTCCTTCCGAGACTGGTAGCTTTCTTTATGTAGTCAGGGAAGAAGGCTGCAAGCAGCTCTAGTTTATATTGGTTTTATGACTGCAATCCTAGAGAAGCAGAGATAATCTTCCCCATAGTGTCAGAAAAAATTCCTGGGAAAGGCTTTGGACTTGATTGCTGAATTACCTGTATCAGTGAACCTCAAAGTGTGGTCCCTGGGCCAGTATCATCAGCACAGCTGGGAGATATCAGCAGTGTAAATTCTGGGGCCTCTACCCAGATCTACTGAGTCTTGGAGGTGGGGCCCAGCATTCTGTGCCTTAGCAAGCCTTCTTGGTGATTCTGATGTATGTATGCTAAAGCTTGAGAACTACTGATCTGTATTATCAGTAGTCCCACCTGTCTGAACTAGAACAAGACCCTTTACCTTTGGAATAATTAGTGGTTTTATTACTTTCCCTAACAAGTGCAGCTGGAAACTATTTTTTAAAATTTAAATTTCTGCAAGATTATGGTCTGTACAATTCATTCAATTGAAATGTTCCCTTTAAGTAGATGAGTTTCTTTAAATTTTTTTTTAAAGATTTATTAGAGAGAGCACATGTGAGCACAAGTGGGGGGAAGGGCAGAGAGAGAGGGAGAAGCAGACTCTGCACTGATCAGGGAGTCTGACTCGGGGCTTGATCCCAGGACCCGAGATCATGACCTGAGCTGAAGTCAGACATTTAACCGACTGAGCCACCCAGACACCCTCTTAATTTTTTTATGATATACTGTCATCAGAAAAAAAGCAAAGTAGCATTATTTGCATGCCATCTATATTCCAGTCAGGTCAAATATGTTTATACACAGGTCTTTAATCCCTCACACAATGCTATAAAATAGGTCATGGTTCCCATTGTTGCTAAAAAGAAAACTGAGGCTGAGAGAGGTTTGTCTAAGGTAGACTAAGGTTGTATATCTCATAAACGGAAAAGTAGAGTTTGAATGTAGATATTCAACAAGCGTTTTATAGAGGGTCTGCTGTGTGCTGGGATGTTATAAGTATCAGGAGTGCAAAACTGCTTAAGACCTACCTAGCCTTTGTCCTCAAGGAACTTAGTCTCATAGAGAAAACAGTACAGGGTAATGACTCCAATAATAAAGATATTGAAAGAGTGATTTGGTAAACAGTGGGGGGGAGCTTCCAGCTTGGCTTGGTTTGGGGAAGACTTCAAAAAAGGATATGATCTTTGATGTTTGAGTAGATACCATTTAAAAAATTCCTTTGATAAACACAAAAATCTCATTCTACTTTCATGTTTAATGAAATTTCAAAATAAATTACTTTTTAAAAGCAAATCAAGGCAATAATAACTTTAGAATGTTTTTTCAGACCATATTTGCCCTTTATCCCAATATTCTAATGTGTTCTTGAAGGAGGGGCTTGTTTTAACACTTCAGAATTTTTTCTTTTCTTTTTCTCTCTTTTTAAAGATTCTCTTTGTGAGAGAGAGAGAGAGCGCGCACAACAGGGGGAGCAGCAGGCAGACGGAGAAGCAGACTCCCCTCTGAGCAAGGTGCTCAATGCAGGACTCAATCCCAGGACCCTGGGATCATGACCTGAGCTGAAGGCAGACGCTCAACCAACTGAGCCACCCAGGCATCCCAGCAGTTGATAATTTTCAAAGCTACATTGTATGCCATGGGAGATGTGTCATAATTTATTCAACCAGTCCCCCTGCTTTTTTTCCTTAAATATTTAAGCTTATAATTTTTACGGTTCTAAATGGTGCTACGGTGAATGTTTTTTACATTATATATCTTTGTATACTTGTATTTTGCCCTTAGTATAATTCCTAGAAATAGAATTGGTGGACCAAATACTTGTATTATGGATTTATATTCCTCCTCTTTTCATCTGTCATTGTCTTTTATCCTTTTTAGTTCGTTTTTAAAATATCTTCAAATGTTATGCTTTTATAACATGAGTTATGTTTTAGGGGTTTTGATACATTTGTTTTTCATTTTTGTTGATAAGTAGATAAAACATAGTTAATTTCTGGTCATTTTTGTCATGTAAGCCTATGAATTAAGGTGATACACATAAGCAGTGTCCCTGTTAACATAGTTTAAGATAGTATACTGGAGAGGAAAGAATGCCAGTGGAAATCAGGAGATAGACATTATGGTCACATCTTAAACAGTGATTATTTAATCATATGATTTAAAATTTTTTTTTTAATTTTATAGAAAATTTTGTTTATTTATTAGAGAGAGAGCGAGAGCAGATGCAGTGGGGAAGGGCACAGGGAGAGGGAGAAGCAGACTCCCTGCTGAGCAGGGAGCCTGATGGCAGGGCTTGATCCCAGGACCCCAGGATCATGACCTGAGCTGAATGCAGACATTTAACCCAGGCGCCCCTAATGGCATGATTTTAAGTAATTTTGGTCGTGTATGTATTTTCCTACCTAAGATATAGGAATAGTATTGGCTTTAAGTTTTTGCCTACCTTATAAAATAAGAGAAGATATGTATAAAATGGAAGCCAGAGACATTATGTGACATATTTAAAGTCCTATAGTTTGAAAGTAGCAGTGAGGTTTTTAGCACAGGTCTTCTGACTTCAAGTCCAGTATTTTCTCATCTGTATTACAGCTCTATCGGAGATATGGTGTACAGAGCAAAAGAACTGTAGAACAAAAAGTATATATGCTGTATCAAACCATCTATTAGCTTTTGCCACGATATCATAGTCTTTTAAAAAAACAAAAACAAGACATACTTGTGGATTCCATTTTCTGTCCCAAATAAGTTAATGAAAGAGATTCAGATGGAATTTAAATGAACAAAAGAATATATTCTGAGATGGATAGATTACTGATAATAAGAGAGAAAATTATAGAGATAATACTAGAGGACTGGAAGAACTATGTCTTCCTAGATGATATTGGGATATAGGAAGACACAAACAGAAATGGAGATATTAGAAAATAAGAATATTGTTAGTTCAGTGGCTTTTTGTCTCCAAGCAAGCTTTTTTTCATCCTTAGGTAGAGAGATTTCTCTTAAGTTGATAATTGGTCTCAAGGATGGAGCTGACTTTGGACACACACACACACACACACACACGTACACACCCCACCCCCATAGATTGTGAACATTAACATTTTATAGCAGTATGAATATTGGTCATAATGCATTATTTTTTCATGTAATTTATTCCTAGTGAGCTTAAGTGTACTCTATAGTCACATCAATTAGTGATCTGGCCTGCAAGATTTACATTTTCTACTTCAAGATTTGTCAAAATTCTTGGAATTTTCTGGAAAAAAAAATCCAGTAAATATAATTGTTTCAGCCTTTCTTTCATTTGAAACACTGTTCTTAATAGGGGATGTTGATCTTGCCCCTGAAAGAATTTTTTGATCTAATATGAATTAAACTGGATGAATGTGTACCTGTCAGGTTTCTTTTTTAATATTTGATTTACAAATGATGAAAAATGTAAAACTGAGTTCTCAGACCCACGGCAAAGAGACAATACTGATTTTTAAAAGAAGTAACAGTGGATGCCTCAGTTAAACGTCTGCCTCCAGCTCAGGACATGATCCCAGGGTCCCGGGATTGAGCCCCTCATTAGGCTCCCTGCTCAGCGGAGAGTCTGCTTCTCCCTCTCCCCCTGCCCTTCTGCGCGCACGCACTCTCAAATGAATAAAATCTTAAATAAATAAATAAATAAATAAATAAATAAAAGAAGTAACAATAAATTCTGTATAAATCACTTGTTCTAATAAACTTCTACCAAATTTGCTTTCTGCTGTAATACAATCATTAAAAGTCTCATTTCTGACTTAAAAAAATATTTCCTCACAAGGAAATTATATCTTATAAAGGGGAGGTTTTTCAGAATTTTAGTTTTAATGGTAAGGTTGCTTCTATTAGAATTCTTAAAGCATCTCATAGATTGGATGTCCTTTACTACCTTTTCTTTGATTTATAATATCACTGATTAGGATTGGGCTGAGTACATATTAGAGTCTCAAATCTTTGTGGGTTGCTAGATACTGAGGGCCTTTAAAATCTTTAGACTTCGTAACATAGAAGAAAAGTTTGAATTGGAATTTTCTTTCTGTTTTGTTTTCCGTCAGAATTTCCTGATGATATTCAGTTAGGACTCGGGGATTTTCTTCTAGAGATCAGGCAGCCCGTTCTTTCCTTAGGAGTTTTTCAGAATCTTTTTTCCTTTGTGGTATGCACTTACTAGGCAGAGTAGCCACGGTATTCTAGTAAGAAAACCTATTGCCAAAACACCCACTACAGCAGAAAACTGACCTACTTAATGCTGACAAGTTGAAAAAACATCTATGGAATTGTACCAGCATTGGATCAACTTCTTCCTTCTCTTGTGGTGACTGGGATGGGGGTAGAGAAGAGGATAGGAAAGAATAGTGAACTGTTGTAGGGAAGTAAGTAATGTGGTAAGTGAATATTTAATTACCTGAAATTATTTGATTAAAAACTCTTCATCTGGTACAATTTGGAGGCCTCTAAAATGTAGCAGTTCTTCTTAAATCACTTCACACTTAAAAAAAAAAAAAAGTCAGGGGGCACCTGTGTGGCTCAGTTGATTATGTGTCTGCCTTTGGCTCAGGTCATGATCTCAGGGTCCTGGGATCAAGCCCTGTGTTGGACTCCCTACTCAGCAGGGCATCTGCTTCTCCCTTTCCCTCTGCTCCTCCTCCTGTTTGTACTCTCTCCCCCTCTGTCTTTCAAATAAATAAATCTTTAAAAAATTGTTTTTTCAGTTTATTGTTTTATCGGTGTAGTACATTTTGGAATTTATAGATACTGAAACAAAAAAAGAATGTTTGGAATTTTTATTTGTAGCAGGTGACTAGGGGCCTTAACTTTATCAAACTCATTTTTTCCACTGTTATCCAATCTAATTTTCACTATTCTCAGTATCACTAGCATCTCAATTTTAGAGCTGTGTTGTCCAGTATAGAAGCCACTAGCATATGTGGCTACTTAAATTTAAATTAATTAAAAGTGAGTAAAATAAAAACACTAATTTTTCTCTCAAACTAGCCAGATTTCAGGTGCTTACTAGCCCAGTGTGGCTAGTGGCTACCATATCGGGTAGCACAGATACAGAACATTTTCATCATTGAAGAAGGTTCTGTTGGGTAGGATTGTTCTAAAGACTGCCTCTTTCTGTCATGCTTTCAGGGTTTCCCAACCTTGGCACTGTTGACATTTTGGACCAGATAATTTTTTGTTTTGGAGGCCTTGCAGGATGTTTTGCAGCATCCTTGGCCTCTAGGCACTAGATGCCAGTAACATTCACCCAGTTTTGGCAACCAAAAATATCTCCGGATATTGCCAAAAGTCCCCTGGAGAGCAAAATCAACCTTGTTTTGAGAACCACTGATCTACTTACATATATTAGTTCTGTATTCAGCTAGTTTTTGCTTCACAAAAAGCTTAGTGGCTTAAATAAATAATTTAATAGCTCACGACTCTGGATTATTAGTTTGACTTGGGCTGTATTAATCTCTGTGGTCTCTTGGTGGTTTGGCTGGGGCCAGATAGCCTTACTTATATATGTTGGCAAGCTTTTGGCCAGGGTAGGGTTGGGAAGTTTGTTCTCCATATGGCCTTTCTAGGAGGCAGACTCATTCAATTTTTGGCTTAAAGTTCTAAGAGTACAAGAGAGGACAAATTCCAATGTGTAAGCACTTTTCCAGTCTCTGCTGTATTACATTTTCTAACATCCATTAGCCAAAGGAAATCACATGGCCAAGTCCAAATTCAAGAGGTAAAGAAATAGATTCCACCTCTCAGTAGGAAGAGTAGTAAAGTCATGTTATAAAGGAGTGTGCAAAAAGAATGAAGGAATTATTGTGGCTATTTTTGCAGAAAGTTTACTGCTGTTATTTTTTGGACAACACAAGGACCTTATTGCCCTTTCATTACATTTATCATTTTCTCCTTGTTTGTTTTGCTTTTATCACTTCTTGGCCTTTTGGCTAAGATCAAGTGTTTGTTTTTGCTTTGTTTTTATTGTTTTAAATCCATAATTATTTAATTTCATTCACATATTTGCTCTTTTGAGTATTCTTGATTCTTTCCTATGTTATCATGCTTCCACCTGAGGTTATTTCCTTTCTTCATAGATAATTCCTTTTTTTTCTTTTTTAGTGTGAGTCTACTGGTAGTGAATGTTCTGTTTTTGTCTGAAAGCGTTTTTTATTTTGTCTTCATTTTTGAAGGCTTTTTTTTCTTTCTTTTTTTTCTTTCTTTCTTTCCTTCCTTCCCTTCCTTCCTTCCTTCCTACCTTCCTACCTTCCTTCCTTTTTTTAAAAAAAGATTTTAAAGATTTTATTTATTTATTTGACAGAGAGAGAGACGGCCAGAGAGAGGGAACACAAGCAGGGGGAGTGGGAGAGGAAGAAGCAGGCTCCCAGCGGAGGAGCCTGATGCAGGGCTTGATCCCATAACGCCGGAATCACGCCGAGCCGAAGGCAGATGCTTAATGACTGAGCCACCCAGGTGCCCCCCTTTCTTTCTTTTTTAAGATTTTATTTATTTGTCAGAGAGCACAAGTAGGCAGCGCGGCAGGCAGAGAGAGAGGGAGAAGCAGGCTCTCTGCTGAGCAGGGAGCCCGACTCGGGGCTCGGTCCCAGGACCCTGGGATCATGACCTGAGCTGAAGGCAGGCACTTAACTGACTGAGCCACCCAGGCGCCCTAAGGATTTTTTTTTTCTTTAACAGTGACAAATTTTAATTCTTCCCACTTTCTCATTAAACTTTTTTTTTTTTAAAGACTTATATCTTTAAAAGAGAGAGAGAGCACAGAGGAAAAGGGAGAAGCCGACTTGCTGTTGAGCAGAGAGCCCAACACAGAGCTTAATCCTAGGATCCTGAGATCATGACCTGAGCTGAAGGCAGACTCTTAACCAACTGAGCCACCCAGGCACCTCTCTCATTAAACTCTTATTTTCATTCTCCTTTTCAGAGAATTTTATCCTAATGTAATATTTTTATGCTTAAACATGTTTTTAAAAAAATATTCCAGTATAGTTAGTATACAATGTTATATTCATTTCAGTTGTACAATACAGTGATTCAACCGTCTATACAGTACTCAGTGCTTATCAAATAAGAGTACTCTTAACCCCCTTCATGTATTTCACCCATCCTCCCTTCTGGTAACCATCCATTTGTTTCTCTGTAGTTAAGAGTCTGTTTTTTTGTCTCTTTTCTTCTTTGTTGGTTTCTGCTGTTTCTTAAATTCTAAATATAAGTGAAATCATACGGTATTTGTTACTCTCTGACTGACTTATCTCTCTTAGCATTATAACCTGATGATAGGTAATGTTAAGCACCTTTTCATGTGTCTGTTGGCCATCTGTATATCTTTGGAGAAATGTCTGTTCATGTCTTCTGCCCATTTTTAAATTGGATTATTTGTTTTTTGGGTGTCAAGTTGTTTAAGTTCTTTATGTATTTTGGATACTAACCCTTTATCAGATATGTCATTTGCAAATATCTGTAGGTTGTCTATTAGTTTGTCGATTGTTTCTTTTGCTGTGTAGAAGTTTTTATTTTGATGTAGTCCCAGTAGTTTATTTTTAAAAAAATTTTTTAAAAGATTTTATTTATTTATTTGAGAGAACGAGCAAGTAAGCATGAGCAGGGGAGGATAGAGGGAGAAGCAGACTCCCTGCTGAGCAGGGCACCTGATGCAGGGCTCCATTCCAGGATCTTGGGATCATGACTAAGCCAAAGGCAGGTGCTTAACTGACTGAGCCACCCAAACTCCCTCCCCCCCAATAGTTTAGTTTTGCCTTTGTTTCCCTTGCCTCAGGAGACATATCCAAAAAAATGTTATGTCCAATGTCAGAGAAATTGCTGCCTGTGTTCTCTTCTAGGATTTTTATGGTTTCAGGTCTCACATTAGGTCCTTAATCCATTTTGAGTTTATTTTTGTGTATGATGTGAGAAAGTGGTCAAGTTTCATTCTTTTGCTTGTAGGTGTCCGGTTTTCCCAGTGCCATTTGTTGAAGAAAGAGACTGTCCTTCCCATTGGGTGTTTCCTGCTTTGTCAAAGATTAATTGATCATATAGTTGTGGGTTTATTTCTGGGTTTTCTGTTGTATTGATCTGTGTGTTTGCTTTTGTGCCAGTACCATACTGTTTTGATTAACACAGCTTTTTAATATAACTTGAAGTCCAGAATTGTGATGCCTCCAGTTTTGTTCTTCCTTTTCAAGAATTCTTTGGCTATTCGGGGTCTTTTGTGGTTCCGTACAAATTTTAGGATTATTTGTTCTAGTTCTGTGAAAAATGCTTTTGGTATTTTGATAGGGATGGCATCAAATCTGTAGGTCACTTTGGGTAGTATGGCTTTTTTTTTTTTTTTTTAAGATTTTATTTTTATAAATACACCCAATATTGGAGCTCCAACTCACAACCCCAAGATCAAGAGTCACATGCTCTACTGACTAAGCTAGCCAGGTACCCCAGATAATATGGCCATTTTAACACTATTTGTTCCTCTAATCCATGAGCATGGAATATCTTTTCCATTGCGTTGTGTCATCTTCAGTTTCTTTCATCAGTATATTATAGTTTTCAGAGTACCAGTCTTTCACCTCCTCGGTTAAGTTTATTCCTAGGTATTTTATTATTATTGGTATAATTTTAAATGGGACTGTTTTCTTAACTTCTCTTTCTGCTGCTTCATTATTAGTGTATACAAATGCAAAGGACTTCTGTATAGTGATTTTCTATCCCATGACCTCACTGAATTCATTTATCAGTTCTAGTAGTTTTTTGGTGGAATCCTTAGGGGTTTCTATATATAGAATCATGTCATCTGCAAAGAGTGAAAGTTTTACTTCTTCCTTACCAAACTGGATGCCTTTTATTTCTTCTTCTTGTCTCATTGCTGTGGCTAGGACTTCCAATACCATGTTGAATAAAAGTGGTGAGAGTGGACATCCTTGTCTTGTTCTTGATCTTAAGGGAAAAGCTCTCAGTTTTTCACCATTGAGTCTGATGCCAGCTCTGGGTTTTTCCACATATGGCCTCTTATATGCTGAAGTATGTTCCCTCTAAACCTGCTTTGTTGAGGGTTTTTATCATGAATGGATGTTGTGCTTTGTCAGATGCTTTTTCTGAATCTGTTGAAATGATCATGTTTTTATCCTTTCTCTTGTTGATGTGATGTATCATGTTGATTGATTTGCAAATATTGAAACACCCTTGCATCCCAAGAATAAATCCCACTCGATCGTGATGAATTATTTTTTTCATGTATTGTTGGATTCAGTTGGATTTTTTTCGTGTATTGTTGCATTTGCTAATATTTTGTTGAGGATTATTGTGTCTATATTCATGAGAGATATTGGCCTGCAGTTCTCTTTTTTTGTAGTGTCTTTATCTGATTTTGGTATCAGAGTAATGCTGGCTTCATAGAATGAATTTGGAAGCTTTCTGAAGGATATTTTTGTTGGGCATAGAATTCCAGCTTGGCAGTTATTTTCTTTCAGCATTTTAAATACATCCCATTGTCTTCTGACTCCACTTTTTGTTGTTGTTGTTTTTCTTAGTGAAGTGATGTCTGGTTTTCATCAGTTTTAAATAATTCTTCTAGGTGATTTTCTTTGTGTCTAAGCACCTTGAATTCCATAGACCCTTTTGAATCTGTAGCTTGATATCTTTTGTCAGATTTGGAATATATTTAAAATATTGTTTCTCTCCCACTCTTTCACTCACTCCTTCTGGGATTCTGGAGAGCTGTATGTTATATCTTTCTCTGCATCCTCTATGTCTCTCGTGTGCTTTTCTCTGTTCTCCACCTTTTTTCTCTTTTTGTGCTTCATGTGGATATTTTCTATTGACTGTTTTCTAGTTTAGTATCCAATCTGCTGTTACAAGCATCTGTTTTATTATTTTATATTTGTGTATTTTTTAGTCCAGA
Organism: Ursus maritimus; assembly: GCF_017311325.1. Classification (NCBI taxonomy): domain Eukaryota; kingdom Metazoa; phylum Chordata; class Mammalia; order Carnivora; family Ursidae; genus Ursus; species Ursus maritimus. The sequence goes on from NW_024425008.1 coordinate 26,730,079, forward strand.
ATTTCAGTTATTTTTTATTTGTTTATATAGATTTCTGTTCTCTGGTGAAATTCTCATCTTGTCATCTATTTTACCAAACATTTTAATCAGATTTTATTATTTATTTATTTATTTATTTATTTCTTAAACGATTTTATCCATTTATTTGAGAGAGAGAGAGAGAGCACAAGTTGGGGGGGGCAGAGGGAGAAGTAGAAAGACTCCCTGCTGAGCAGGGTGCTTGACATGGGGCTTGATCCCAGGACTCTGAGATCATGACCCAAGCCGAAGGCAGATGCTTAGACAACTGAGCCACCCGGGTGCCCCAAATCTCAGTTATTTTAAAGTCTGTGTCTGATAATTAAACTATCTGGATCCCCTTTGGTCTTTTTTTATTGTCTGCTTTTTCTCTTGGCTTTCAGTTACTTGGTCCTGTCTCCTAGCATTCCTAGTAATTTTTAAAATGAATGTCAGACAATGTACATATAACAAATTATAGATGGTCTGGATGATGATATTGTTCTCTAGAGAGGATTTAATTTTCTTATAGTGGTAGTTAAAAAGTAGAAGCAAATGACCTTGATTCAATACAGGCTTGAGATGACTTGAGGCTTTGTTTTAGACTTCTTAAGGGCTGGTTTAAGTCCAGTTTCCCCTTACTCTGAGAGTTTTGTCCTTCAGAGGTATCAAATGGAATCCTGGGGTATTTGCCAGAGCTTGTCCTTCTTGGCAGGCCCTGAACTGTAATTTTTCTTTTCCCAGCACTGTGAGCCTACCCAGAGTTCTGCTTACCTTTTTTTGTTTTAAAATAGGCACTTTTTTTTTTTTTTTTTTTTTTTTGCCTCTTGCTCCCCACACAGGTTAGGATTCAGTAAATACCCTAAGGGCAAATGCAGTACAGAACATCCAGCCTCATTTTTCTGTGGTTGCCTTTTCTGTGGAATTTCAACCCCTCAAATCCTGCCTGTCTTGATAAGCCAGGAGCTCTGATTTCTGTCTTTGCAGCCCTGGGAGACTGTCAAAAGGTCTAGAATGCAGCTAGTTGCCTCAGGAGGAAAAAGTGATGGAGAATGGCAGGCTTAACTCTACATCTCCTTTTTTCTCTGGTATTTTGGCTTCTCTCATCCTGCCTGCTTTCTGTGTTTATTTTTGTTTGTTTGTTTTTAAATCCCATTTTTATAGTTTTTCTTGCCAGGGGAATTGGTCAGATGCACTCTACTGTATAATAATTTATAATGGATGTCTATTATTAAATAACTTATTGAATAATAACTTATAATAAAGCAATATTATAAATAATTTTAAGCATATATTAATCATTGCAGTGAACTTGACAGATTAGGATCCTGCCCTCATGCAGCTTTTATTCTTTCGGAGAAGTATTACCTACACCTTTATTTATATTGTGATAAACCGTAAAAGAGAAGTATAGGTTGTTACCTGCTTATTATAGAGATTTAGTTCAGGTGAGGGAGGTGGTGGTCAAGGACAGTTACTTTGACGAAGTGATATTTGAGCAGAGCTCTGAAGGATGAGTAGAATTAACTTAGGAAAAGTAAGATGTTGTTAAAACTATGGATTAAAGAGAACTTAGAGTGAAAAGGGGCATAGTGGATTTAAGGTATCAAAGAAAGCGAGTGTACTTGGACTGATAGGCAAGTGCAAAATTATGCTGAGCTCTTTATAAGCTTTACTAAGAATTTTCTTATGTTTTTTTTTCCCTGTTTTTTTCCAATTCTGATGTGATCACTGGTCTGACTCTAATTCTCTTTCTGTCCCTAGACAGAGTTATTTATTTTAGTTATTTACTCAGTACAAATATATTAGGTGTCTTTTGCAAACAAGCTTCTAAATGAGATACTGAGGTTGATTAAAGACAACATGGAACATTGGCTCTAGAGTCAGACAAACCTGAGTTAAAATGTTACCCTACTAATTAGCTATATAATTTTGCATCAGTTATTTAATATCTCTGAACCCGAATTTTCTCATGTGCTAAATACTAATGGAAGTGATAATAGAAGGATTAAATGAGCTAATTGATAAATTTGCTCAATAAATGGTGGCCCTTTTTACTATTAAACAACTATAAACCATGAATTCTACTCTCAAGTTGCCTAAATTCTATAGGGCATGACATACATCAATAGTTATAACATGTAAAAGGCAGTAAATGATAAAAGAAGTGAAAAAGCAGTGGAGATACTACTTCCAGACTTGGATATTAGGACTATTTAAAGATGAATGTAACATGTGATAGACTTGGAGCTAGCCATTTTCAAAAGCAAATTTGATGTATCACTATCTTATTTATAAACTTTTACATTTTATCAAGCTAAACTACCACACTCCTGATTTCTCCCCTTGCAATATGCTGTAAAGCCATATGAAGCAGTTGGCTTCCTTTCTGACCTCATTTCCTATTCTCCCTTCACTTAGGAAGCTATAGCTTCATCATCATCGCCTTTCTGTTCCTCTGACACACTGGACATAGTTCTGCCTTGGGATTTGTGCACTTGGTGTTCCTTTGACCCAGAGTGCTTTCTCCCACCTGTCTACTTGAGTTTTCCCTCTCACTACCCAATACCTTCAGATCTGTCTGCCCAAATATGACCTAAATAGCAAAGACGGAATTACCTCTTTATTTAAAAGAATGTCCTATTTTTCGCCTGCCCCCTTAACACCATCACTTTCTTTCCTCTTACCCCGATTTTCTTCATATACAACATATTATATATTTGTTTCTTTATTATTTTTACAGCCTCCCCAAATACACCACCAGGAGGGTAGAGACTTTGGTTCATTCTGTCTTATCTCCATAGTCTAAAAGAGTACTTGTCCTGTAATTGCTTCTCAATACATAATTTGTTGAATAAATGAACATATGTTTTCTGGTTCAAATCACAATGTTTTTTATTTTTATTTTTTAAAAATATTTAAGAGAGAAAGAACAGGAGGTGGGGGTGGCAGAGGGAGAGAGAGTCTTAAGCAGACGCCTTACTGAGCATGGTGGCGCCTGACATGGGGCTCCGTCTCACCACCCTGAGATCATGACCTAAGCTGAAACCAAGAGTCGGGCGCTTAACCGACTGTGCCACCCAGGTGCCCCTCACAATTTTTATGAACTACGTTTAAAAAATCATTCTAGAACTAAATTAAGAAGCAGCACTTAGGTGTTTTTGTCTGATATAGGAAGAGGAAGTAGGTCTTTTGAGATAAATTTTTGGGTAAGATTTAGAAATGTGGATTGCTTGGTAGTTCAGGTAAGTGAGTTAATAACTGGGTAATATGCAATATACAAAGGGCAAACATGATTCCATTGACTACTTGATCCTGGAGAGAAGTCTTTTTGGCCTATTATAAGTACTTCTTTGGATCTGGCCACTTTTTTTTTTTTTTTAAATAGAGTTTACTTTTAAGAGCACTTCTACGTTCATGGCAGACTTAAGCAGAAAGTACAGAGTTCATATAGTCCCTCTGCCCCCACATATGCACAACCTCCCTGACTATTAACATTAGACACTGGAGTGGTACATTTGTTACGTCGATGAACTTATGGTGACATATCATTAATACCCAAAGTCCATAGTTTTCGTTAGGGTTCACTCTTTGTGTTACGTATTCTGTAAGTTTTGACAAATACATAATGACCATACTGTCTGTAAAATTACAATATTATACAGAATAGCTTCAGTGTCCTAAAAGCTGTGTTCTGCCTATATGTCCCTCGAAACCCTCTACCCCTTGGCAACCAGCCACTGGCAATGTTTTTACTGTCTCCAAAGTTTTGCTTTTTCCTGAATACCATAGAGTGGGAATCATACAAGATGTAGCCTTTTCTCTTAGACTCATTTAAGTTTTCCCTGTGTCTTTTCTTGGTTTGGTAGCTCATTTCTTTTTAGTGCTGAATATTATTCCATTTTCTGGATATATCACAGTTTATTCATTTACCTACTGAAGGACTTCTTGGTTGCTTCCAAGTTTTGGAAATTATGAATTAAGCTGTTATAAACAACCATGTGCAGGTTTTGTGTGGATGTAAGTGTTCAGCTCCTTTGGATAAATACCAAGGAAGAGGATTGCTAGATCATATGGTAAGAGTATGTTTAGTTTTTAAGGAACTGCCAAACTGTCTTCCAAAGTGGCTGTACCATTTTGCATTCCCACCAAGAATAAATGAAAGTTACTGTTGCTCCAAATCCTTGCCAGAATTTGGTGTTGTCAGTGTTCTGGATTTTGGGCATTCTAATAATAGGTGTGTAGTGTTATCTCATTGTCGTAATTTGTAGTTCCTGAATGACATTTGATGTTGAACATCATTTTAAATGTTGATTTGCCACCTGTATATCTTTGTTGAGATGTCTGTCAAGTCTTTGCCCACTTTTAAATCAAATTGTTTTCTTATTGCTAAGTGTTAAGAGTTCTTTGTATATTTTGGATAATAGTCCGTTATCAGATATGTCTTTTGCAAGTATTTTCTCCCAATCTGTGGCTTGTCTTCTCATTCTCTTGACAGTGTCTTGTTTTTATAATAATATTTTTTTATTATATTATGTTAGTCACCATACAGTACATCCCTGGTTTTTGATGTAAAGTTCGATGATTCATTAGTTGCGTATAACACCCAGTGCACCATGCAATACGTGCCCTCCTTACTACCCATCACCAGCCTATCCCATTCCCCCACCCCCTCCCCTCTGAAGCCCTCAGTTTGTTTCCCAGAGTCCATAGCCTGTCATGCTTCATTCCCCCTTCTGATTAACCCCCTTTCTTTATCTCTTTCTTCTCCTACCGATCTTCCTAGTTCTTATGTTCCATAGATGAGAGAAACCACATAATTGTCTTTCTCTGCTTGACTTATTTCACTTAGCATTATCTCCTCCAGTGCCGTCCATGTCGCAGCAAATGTTGAGAAATCATTCTTTTTGATAGCTGAGTAATATTCCATTGTATATATGGACCACATCTTCTTAATCCAGTCATCTGTTGAAGGGCATCTCGGCTCCTTCCACGATTTAGCTATTGTGGACAATGCTGCTCTGAACATTGGGGTGCATATGGCCCTTCTCTTCACTAAGTCTGTATCTTTGGGGTAAATACCCAGTAGTGCAATGGCTGGATCATAGGGTAGCTCAATTTTTAACTTTTTAAGGGACCTCCACACTGTTTTCCAGAGTGGCTGTACCAACTTGCATTCCCACCAACAATGTAGGAGGGATCCCCTTTCTCCACATCCTCTCCAACAATTGTTGTTTCTTGCCTTGTCAATTTTTGCCATTCTAACTGGCATAAGGTGGTATCTTAGTGTGGTTTTGATTTTAATTTCTCTGATGGCTAATGATTTTGAACATTTTTTCATGTGTTAGCCATTTGTATGTCTTCATTGGAAAAGTGTCTGTTAATATCTTCTGCCCATTTTATGATTTGTTTATTTGTTTCTTGTGTATTGAGTTTGAGAAATTCTTTGTAGATCTTGGATACCAGTCTTTTATCTGTAGCGTCATTTGCAAATATATTTTCCCATTCCGTGGGCTGCCTCTTAGTTTTTTTGACTGTTTCCTTGCCTGTGCAGAAGCTTTTTATCTTGATGAAGTCCCACAAGTTCATTTTATCTTTTGTTTCTCTTGCCTCTGGAGATGTATCATGAAAAATGTTGCTGTGGCCGATGTCGGAGAGGTTGCTGCCTATGCTGTCCTCTAGGATTTTGATGGATTCCTGTCTCACATCGAGGTCTTTCATCCATTTGGAGTTTATTTTTGTGTATGGTATGAGAGAGTGGTCAAGTTTCATTCTTTTGCATGTAGCTGAATCTTGACAGTGTCTTAGGCTGAGCAGAAGTTTTTAATTTTAAGGAAGTCCAGCTTCTCCATTATTTCTTTCACAGATCACGCCTTTTGTCTTGCATTTAAAAAGTCATTATTATACCCTAAGTGATCTAGGTTTTTTCCTGTTATCTTCTAGTAGTTTCATAGTTTTGCATTTTATATTTAGGTCTGTGATCCATTTTGAGTTAATTTTTAGAGAAGGGTGTAAAGTCTATGTCTAAATTCTTTTTTTTTCCTAGTTCTAGTACCATTTGTTAAAAAGACTGTATTTTCTGCATTGTCTCACTTTTGCTGTTTTATATGAAAGATCAGTTAACTGTATGTGGGCTTAACATTTTATTTTTATTACTTTTAAATATTTTTATTTGAGTATAGTTGACACGGCCTTTAAATTTTTGAATGAGTTTGTCATATCCACAAAGTAATTTGCTGGGATTTTGATTGGAATTGTACTGAATCTATAGCTCAAGTAGCTCAATTGATATCTTGGCAATCTTCCCATCCGTGAACACGGAATATTTCTACATTAATTTAGCTTATCTTTAATATCGTTCATCAGAGTTTTATAATTTTCCTTATATAGATGTTATACATATTTTGGTAAATTGCGCTAAATTATACCTAAGTGTCTAATTTTTTCAGGTGCTCATATAAATGTATTGTTTTAAATTTCAAATTTCACTTGTTCATTGCTGGTTTATAGGAAATTGATTGACTTTTGTGTATTAACCTTGTATCTTGCAACTTTGCTGTAATTGCTTATTAGTTCCATAAGTTCTTTTTTTTTTTTTATTCTTTTGGATTTTCTGCTTATGCAACCATGTCATCTGTGAACAAAGACAGTTTTATTTCTTCCTTCCCAGTATGTATACATTTTATTTCCTTTTCTTGTCTTTTTTCATTAGCCTGGACTTCCAATATAATGTTAAAAAGGAGTGGTAAGAGGAGACATCTTTGCGAAGTTCTTGATCTTGTCAGGAAGTCTTCTAGGTTCTCACCATTAAGTATGATGTTAGCTCTAGGTTTTTGGGGATTGAGGATATTCCCCTCTATTCCTAGTTTGCTGAAGAGTTTTTATCATGAATGAATTTGGATTTTGTCAGATGCTTTTTCTGTATCGATATGATCATGTGATGTTTCTTTTTTAACTTGTTAATGTAATGGATTACATTAAATGATTTTTGAATGTTGAATCAGCCTTACATACCTAAGGTAAATCCCACTTGGTTGTGGTGTATAATTTTATTTTATACATTGTTGGTTTCAGTTTGCTAATATTTTTCATCACATTTTTGTTAATAATTGGCTCCCTCATGGCATGCTGATCAAATACTCAGTTAAAGCTTTGAAAAATAATATTTGTGTTGGAAGACCGGTTTTTTTCCTCTATAGTCTGAATTGGCTGAATCTACGAGATAGAATTTAAAGCACATTATATAAAGATTTTTTGAGAATCAATTTAATGTGCACAGGTAATGGCACAAACTATCTGAGTTATAATCCCAGCTTTCCCATTTGTACACTGTGTAACCTTGAGCCAGTTATTTAACCTGTCCACGTCTTGGTTTCTTCATCTATAAAATGGGGGTAATGGTGTTACTTACCACATAGGGTTTTTATGAAGTATAAAAGAAGTAATATACATTAAGTCTCATAAAACAATAGCTGGCACTTAGTAGTAAGAGCTGATTAAATGTTACCTGCGATTATTATACAGTTCTGCACTTAGATTCAGACAAACTCAGTTGTTTAAGATGTGAGTGACATGACTTAGCACAACTGAGAAAGATTAGGTATCATAGTCTTTTGTGGATTGTAAACTCAGGAGTGATAGTGTGATTTGGATAGGATAATGGTTAATGTAGTTTAAGGGTCTTAAAGAGGGGGTATGAGCCTTGATACTGCGTGTACCATTTCCCACTAAATTAGTTTGTAGAAAAATTAAAATTTAATATTTCTGAGTTTGCCAGAGTCTAGGAGAAATATTCAATTACTTACAAAGTAGAAGAGCTGGATTGAGGAAACCAACCAAAACATTCCTGGATTTTGGCATAAGATCCTGTGAAAGAAGGAGGGAAAAAGTTTCATGCTTTTCTTTCTGATGGCCTGTCCCTGACCTGTAGACACATGGTTAGCACTAAGTGGAAAATTTGGCTGCTTTTCTCTTCTAGTGACTTTCAAACTTAAAAAAGTTATTTATATAAAAGAAAGGCTTCCTTTCTCACACCTAAACTGAACACCCTAATAGTGCAAACTGTGTTCCTTCCCTGATGTTTAACACCTTTATCTTATTGAATTTTCTCCATAACTTTTACCTTTTAACTAATGATATACTTTACTTATTAGAATTAAAGTCCCACAAAAGTTTTTCACTGAAGCACCTAGAACATTGCCTGGGACAACATAGATACTCAGTAAATACTAGCTTGAGTGAGCTGAATGAACAGAATCTCAGGCTTCAGTTCACTATATTATACCAATATGACCATAGCAGCTTTAAGTGAAGCCAGGGCTGGGACTTGGAGTTCTCTCCATTCGTTCCTGTCCCCTTACACCCTGTGGAATCTCTGTAAGTATCACAGTTTGAAAACCATTTTACAGGTAATGATCTATGTAAGATTGCTCAAGTAGGGTTCACCCATTTTCTTTTATCTTTCTTTCACTATCTAGAAACAGTAATTCCCAGAAAACAGCTGGGCCTGAGTGGGGTGATGATGGATACCTGGAGTTGGCTGCAGAAAGGCTCACTTCTTATGGGAAATATACTTCCTAAACTGTTGAGCTCTATTATTACAAGCTCTGGTTGAGAGAGAATGTCTGGTAGCAATGTATATTGCCATCAATTCAGAATATCAGAGAACATTATCATGCTGATGTTTTAGATACTTAAAATCAGAAAATATAATAAAGATGAAGATAAAATCTAAAATATAAACAGAAAACATATGAACCTGTGTTTCAAATGAATAATGTAACCATGCTGAAGAGAACCCAGGTGACTTTGGGGCATAGTATATATTTTCAAACTCAAGATAAAAAGAACTATAAACAAATAAGGAACCCTAGTTTGTAGGCTGTTTTTTGTTTTGTTTTGTTTTGTTTTTGGCGATGGTATAATTTGGCAATTTTAAAACCTTTTTTTTTATAACTACTTTCTATTTTAAGATTGAGTAAATAACTTAGTGGGGGAGAAGGGAAGGTTCTTCCTTAAAATTGCATATAAATGTAGAACTGTTGAAATTGGAAAATGACCAGAACAATTTAAATACTATTTTCACACAAAAATAATTTGCAGGTACCAAACTATTGGTTGAAAGGTTGATGAGGAATGTGATATTTACCTAGCCTCAAGATAATTCCTTACAAAATATTAACTTATTACAAAGAGAAAAACAGTAACTTCACAGTGGAGAAACTTGTTAGGATGCCCTTTAACCAAGTGGTCAAAGTTAGCATCACTTTGATAATAGAACACACTAACCTCTTGCAGCTTTTGATATGTGCAAAGGACCCAATGTTACTTTGTGACATTCCTACAAAAAATGCACCGCCTGAATTTAAACATGAGAGACCATCAGACAAAGGTAAATTGAAGGATGTTCTACAAAATAATTGGTCTGTATTCTTCAAAAATATTAGTCTTAAAAGATGTAGACTGAGGAACTGTTCCTTATGATAGGATTCTAAGGAGACATTACCACTAAATGCAGTGCATGATCCTGAATTGGATTTTGGACTGGGGAAAGCAATAGTTTTAAAGGACATTTTTAAGTCAGTTAGTGGTATTTGAATATGAACTCTATGTAACAGAAATTTTAACATTGATACAATACTGATTTGGTTAGCTGTACTGTAGTTATCTATCTGTCTTCCTAGGAAGATAATGGAGACATTGAGTGCTGAAATGGTACAATGTCTGCAACTTACTCACATGGTTCAGAAAAAAAGGTGTGAATGAGAGAATGACAAAGTAAATGGGGTAAAATGTAAATACTTGGTGGTATTTGCAAGTTATATAAGGATAAAAAAGTTACCTAAAAATTCATAAGTTACAGTCATCTTTTCATATATGGGAGTTGTGATGGAACAACTTGATTTTATCAGTTATTTATAGAATCATAAAAAAGTACAAAAATATTCTCATCACTTAGAGAAAGTAAAGTAGTGAAGGAAATGCTGATTAAATCGAAAAATTCCAAACTGTTAAGATACAGAGCAGAAGGACCTGAATTTTTGTTTGGAGTTCTGTCATGACCAAGTAACCTCATTGAGCACCTTGTTGTCCTATATTCATTTCCTTTGACATGTGTACAGTAGGTTTATTAAGGACTTCCTAAACATTTCCTATATAACTAATAAACTTCTGTAAGAAGGGTGCTTTATAAAAATCAGATTGCCATGTTCCAGACAAATATTTTAATGAATTTATTAAGAAAATTCGAAGGCCATTTTTATAATTATTTTTTGAAAGTTTTTATCTAAATTCTGTTTAGTTAACATACAGTGTAATATTAGTTTGAGATGGACAATTTAGTGATTCACCAATTCACTTGGTGGTCAGCACAACAAGTATATTCTTTAATCCCCATCACCTGTTTAACCCATCTCCACGCACACCTCCCTTCCAGTAACCATCGGTTTTTTCTCTATAGTTAAGAGTCTGTTTCTTGTTTTGTGTGTGTGTCTCTCTCTCTTCTTTTCTGCCTTTGCTCATTTGTTTCTTAAATGCCACATATCATATGGTATTTGTCTTTCTCTCACTTATTTCACTTAGCATTATACTGTCCAGCTCCATCTGTGTTGTTGCAAATGGCAAGATTTCATTCTTTTTTATGGCTGAGTAATAGTTCACTATACATATGTACCACATCTTTATTTATTCATCAGTCGGTGGACACTTGGGCTGCTTCCATATCTTGGCTATTGTAAATAATGCCACTATAAACATAGGAGTGCATGTATTCCTTTGAATTAGTGTTTTTATATTCTTTAGGTAAATACCCAGTAGTGCAATTGCTGGATTGTAGGGTAGTTCTATTTTTTAACTTTTTTTTTTTTAAAGATTTTATTTATTTATTCGACAGAGATAGAGACAGCCAGCGAGAGAGGGAACACAAGCAGGGAGAGTGGGAGAAGAAGAAGCAGGCTCCCAGTGGAGGAGCCTGATGTGGGGCTCGATCCCATAACGCCAAGATCACGCCCTGAGCCGAAGGCAGACGCTTAACCGCTGTGCCACCCAGGCGCCCCTATTTTTTAACTTTTTGAGGAACCTACATACCGTTTTCCACAGTGGCTGCACCAGTTTGCATTTCCATCAACAGTGCACAAGTGTTCCTTTTTCTCCACATCCTCACCAACACCTCCTGTTTCGTATGTTGTTGATTTTAGCCATTCTGACAGGTGAGGTGATATCTCATTGTGATTTTGAGTTTCCCTGGGGATTAGTGATGATGAGCATCTTTTCATGTGTCTGTTGGCATTTTTGCAATTATTTGTTACGAGGGAATATTTTAGGGAGTGGAAGTTCTTTCTTTATTAAATCTTTGAGCTACAATGACACACAATCATTTTAATAATTTTTGTAAGTTATTTTAATACTTAATATAATTCTTATTAGACTGGTGACATTCATAAAAACTCACCTTGATAATAGTATCAATGAGCTTCTAACAAAATTATTCTATAGGGTTTATGTAAAATATTATTCCTGTCATTCCTTTAAAAAAAAGGTTTTTACCAAGGTTCTGAAAATTATGAGGCATATTCAAATACATTGCTTACAGTTTTTCTTTGTTCTAAAATTAGTGAAATAAAGATTATTTAAAGGTATTTTTTTTCATACTTTTCTGGATTTAAAAAAATTTGAGTATAGTTGAGATACAATGTTAAATTAGTTTCAGGTGTGCAGTATCGTGATTCAACAAGTTTATACATTATGCTGTGCTCACCACAAGTGTAACTACCATCACCATACAACACTACTATAGTACCATTGACTATATTCCTTATGCTATGCCTTTTAGTCCCATGATTTATTCATTCCATATTCAAAAGCCTGTATTTCCCACTCCCCTTCATCCATTTTGCCTAACTCCCTACCCTCCTCCTCTCTGGCAACCATCAGTTCTCTGTATTTATATATCTGATTCTATTTTTGTTTGTTCATTTGCTTTTAGATTACATGGAAATAAAATCATATAGTATTTGTTTTTCTTAGTCTGATTTATTTCACTTAGTATAATACCCTCTGGGTCCATCCGTGTTTTCTCAAATGGCACAATCTCATCCTTTTTTATGGCTGAATAGTGTTCTGTTTACATATATAGATACATAAACACACACACAACACCCCACATCTATCTTATCCATTCATCTATTGTTGGACACTTAGGTTGCTTCCATATCTTGGCTATTGTAAAAAATATTGCAGTAAACAGGACTGCAAATAAATAATAATAATAATAAATTGAAAATAAAAAAGGTTTTTGTAATACTAAAACTACCCCCTTCAAATAAACACCTAACCTTATAACAGATAGATAATATTATAGATAATTTATTGGTAAATGCAGATATTGATAGAAATGTGTTTATTAATTGTAAAATTATTTGATTGAGAGTCTAAAGTCAGCAATAGTGACAGTTTAACTTGTTTGACCAGTGAAATGATAATTAAAATGGAATAGTCCTTCCTTAGACGGTAACAATAGTTCTACCCTGCTTTGATGGCATGTCTCTTTCTTTTTTTTTTCCTTATAAAAATTCCTTCCTGTCATTACCAAGAATCACTCCTTGTTGACACAGCTCTTTATGTTTTGGGACCCTTGAATACTTACTACCAGTGTTAGAAAGGATATGTGTGGAATGGAATTTGTGGGAGTTGTCAGCAAACAACAATATCTGTTCTACTTGTCTCTTTCTTTGTGTGTATACAGTATTTTAAATTTTAAAGATTCAGTCATTTACCTCTTAGGCATTTGACTTGTATCTAAGGGAATTATTTGTTATGAATTAGAGGAGGTTGTGGTTCTACATTGGTGTGTGGATTTTATAGTTTCTGTGGTAACTTGGAGCAGTCATCTTTCTTATATCATTAGAATAAAGTCCTATTTTCTGGGGAGAATTGAGGACCTCCTCTTTGTATTTTGTGTACCTGTGTTTTGTTTGGAATTACTCTATCAGTGCAATGTAGCAGTAATTATGTTACAACAATTTTGTGAGATGTTTATTATTCTCATTTTACAGATGAGGAAACTGAGGCTTGGTGAAGTTACGAAACTTGTCCAAAGTCACACAGCTTGTAAAGGGCACAGCCAAGATTCAGAGCCAGGTCTGTCCAACTTCTTAATTATAGCCATGAAACTTTGAAATAGCTGTTAAGTATCAACCTATGATTAGTTGTATTGCTATTAATATTGCTTAACTGTTGTTTAACTGTTACTGATAATTTTTTTAATGGTGAATTTTTTGTCCATGATAATTTTATGTATCTTCTAAATATTGTGAAAAGAGGTGTAACATAGTAATTGAGGGTCTGGGCTCTGGAGACAGACTCCTGGGTATGAATCCCTAAGCTTTTCCACTTACTTGTGTGACATTGGGAAAGTGACTTAACTTTTTCTATACCTCAGTTTTCCTACCTATAAAATGGTGATAATAATAATATCCACCTGGTAAAGTTGTTGTGGAGATTAAATTCTTTAATATGTACAAAAGCACTTGTAACAGTGCCTGACACACAGTAAGCATTCAATGAATGTTAGCTACTAGTATTATCATCTCCTAGCAGCTAGTAAAACAAATGATCATTACTTCTAATTCTGTTAGGAAATTGAATAAGGAAAGTTTAAGCAGCAATATAAGATACCACAAAATTCACATAAACCAAAATTAAATTTGAATAAGTTAGACCTAAGGAAAATCATACATTTGATCAATTTCAGATCTGTGTTAGAGCAAACTGGGCAACTGCTTATGGACCTCACACATAGAAGTGTACTTTATGTATAAAGACCATACATATGTCCACTGTAGATACCCTTTGAACCCTGTGTGATCATTGTATTATGAATGTGTTTTGTCTGTTTTCCTCTTATAGATGCAATTTATATTCAGAATAAATGTTTACATTTTCAGGTGGCTTTTAAGGAGATATTTTGGCAGTGTTCACATATAATTATCAAGAACCAAAACCTTATGTGTTATGTAAAATGTTAGTAACATTTCATCACTTGCAGGAGTAGTTATCAGAACTTACATTGTGTTGAATGTGCACACTGATTGTTCTTTGAACCAATGGGGCCACAGTACATTCAGCTAGAACTCAGCCATGTACTGATCATATACTCTTCACTCATGCTTCTTTCTTGCAACCGTAAGAATTCTGAAGTGCCATATCCATTATTACTACAATTTAGTTAAAATATCTGTGATTAGTGACTAAGAAGTTTATACCAATTGCAAAAATAGCCATAAATGGTAGTAATTTGAGTCAAGTTATGCAAGTATTCCAAAGCTATAATTTTAAAATGGGACTTGCCTTGTAGGGCCCTGGGTAGCTCAGTCACTTAAGCATCTGACTTTGACTCAGGTCATGATCTCAGGGTCCTGGGATTGAGCCCCATGTTTGGCTCCCTGCTCAGCAGGGAGTCTGCTTGTCCCTCTCCCTCTGCTCCCCCCACCCCCAGCTTCTGCTCGCTCTCTCTCTCGCTCTCTCTCTTTCTCTCAAGTAAATAAATAAAATCTTTAAAAAATAAATGAATAAAATGGGACTTGCCTTGTATATGAGCCCAAGATCTCTGTAACTTTTTTTAAAAAAAGATCTTTGTAACTTTTAATGTACACATACATTTAATTCTCTTTATTTCATGATACTGAGTCTTCCTATCCTTGAACATGGTATGTCTTTGTAGTTATTTAAATACTTAAAAATATCTCTCAGTAAAGTCTTTTTCTTTTTCTCCATAAATCTCTCTCAGGTCTTCTCTTTGAATTATTAGATACCTTATTTTTGTTACTATTATAAATAGTATATTTTTCCTCTTTTGTTTTTCCTTTCCATTTCTTTTTGCTTATGTAAGCTTTTTTGGTATATGATATAGATCTATGTTCAGTCACCTTACTAAATTATTTTATTAAAATACTGTGAATGCAAACTGTGTCTTCCTTTCCAGGAGTTACATCTTTTCTTTTTCATTGTTGTGCTAATTAGGACTTCCAGTACAGTATTCAATACAAGTGTTAATAGTAGGCATTCTTATGTTGCACTTAATTTTTAAAAGCAAGTGCTTCTTATGTTTCACTATTAAGAATAGTGTTTGCTGTAGATTTTTGATAGATACTCTATAGGTTAAAGACATTTCTGTTGCTAGTTGGCTAAGATGTTCTTTTGTGAAGAATGAGTATTAAATTTTATCAGATACTTTTTCTGTATTTGTGAGAAGATCATATCAGTCTTTTTCCTTATTCTGTTAAGGTGGTGAATGACATTTATAGGTTTCCTAATGTTGAATTACCCTTGCATCGCTGGACTGAACCAAAATTAATATGATGGTCTTTTTTTTCATATACAAGTGGATTTAGTTTATTAGTATTTCATTTAGGATTTTGCATCTAAGTTCATGGGTGATAGTGGCCCATAATTTTATTTCTTATGTTATCTTTGTTTGGTTTTGGTACTCAGATTATACTAGCTTCAAAGAACGAGTTTGGAAACTATTCCTTTCTATCTCCTGCCTCCCCTAAGGGTTCATGTAAGACTAGAAAGATCTGTTTCTTGAAAGTTTGGTTGAACTTCTTTTCAGCTGTCTGGGCTTAGTATTTTGAGGGGAGTGTATGAGCTTAATATTTTTTGGGGAGGTATGTATTCAGTTTTCTAAATGGTTTTATTTAAAATTTCTGTTTGTAGTTAGGGCAGTTTTTAGAAAAAAATTTTCCTTTTTTAGGAATCCATTTTTTCTGGGTTTTTTAAGTATTTGGCATAAAGTTGTTCATTCTTATCTTTTAAATTTCTGCTTAGTATTTCTCTTTTTTATTCCTAATATTTTTTGTGGCTTTTGTTTTCCTTCATCAGTCTTATTAGAGGGTTTATGTATTTTCTTAGCTTTATCAAAAACCAGTGCTTGACTTCGATTTTCTCTATTATATGTTTTCTTTTTCATACATTTTTGGCCTTTCTCCTTTACACACTTTTTAAATGAAAAGCAGAGTGTAATATAGGGACATTAGGGTATCTCATATTTTCCAAGGACAGGATTTCACTAGGCTTTGAGAATAGCTGGACCCAGGGGTTTACAGTGCTACTAGGACCTTCTTTCTTTCTTCTTCCTTTCCTCTTGTTGTCAGCTGGCTTTTCTACTCTTCAGTCTATGTGGCAGAAAATGGTGATAATGAGCCTCTGAATTTGATGTCAGTTCCAACTTTGTGTGCTCTTGATTTTTCCAGGGATTTCAGATTTTTCCATCTGGATCACTTCTTTCTTTTTGGAGATTTTTTTTTCTTTAGAATTCTCAATGAGATTTTCTGTCGTAAACTCTCAGCTATTTTGTCTGAAATCTATATCACTTTTTTTGTCTGTATCACTTTTTTTGATAGATATTGCATTAGGTCTAAAATTATGGGCTGGCAGTATTTTTTGTAGTCATTGTAAAAGATAATTCTCTTACAGTTGGTTTCCATTGTTGCTATTGATAAATCAGCTGCCTAATAATTGTTTCCTTAAGTGAATGTGTCTTTTTTTTTTTTTAACCTCTTGCTGCTTTTGAACTCTTTATTTTTTGGCTTTCTGAATTTTCATATGCTGTACCTAGGTATAGATTTCTTTTTATTTATCCTCTGTGAGACTTTTACTGTGAATTGCTTATTTTCCCTGGAAAAAATACTTGTGGTTCTTCTTTGAGGTCCAAGAAGGAAACACATTGCTTCAAGAGGATATACCTTTAGTTTTTTTCCCCCGGATACCTCAAACTACTGCAATTTGGTGACTAAATTTATCCTTTGAGGTTTTGGACCACCCTAATGGGGTGACTTTGGATGGCAAATATGTGTGTGGGCTTGCTTGGCTTTACAACCTGTTAGGTATCCTTGTTCTCTTCTGCATCAGGAAGACAAATTTCCTTGTCCTTTGGTGATGAAGGGGTGGACCGGGTTTGCTTTTCCTGTTCACTCTTCCTGAGTGTGAAACTTTTGGATGGGGGCGGGTCCCAGCTTTATGGAGAAAGGGTCTCTTGTTAGATTTTCCGTTTGGGGTGGGTCTTAGTCTTTGATTTCTCTTCTCTCCCAAGAGATTATCAAAATTAAAGCTTAACTTGGTTTTTTAGGCAGATGTATACAAGATAAAAACTATTTCATTGTGCCACTTATCTCTTTGAGTTTCTGCTTTCTCATAGATTTTGGTCTGGTTATTTTATGATCTCACCAGCTCTTCAGTGCTTTTAATATTTTTTGAAATAAAATTTTACCCATCACTTTTAGCTATTTTCAGTGAGAGAATTAGGTGAATGATCTATCCTAATGTGCTACCGGAAGTGGAATTTTATTCAAATTTCTTTGGGTTTTCTTTTTTCTTTTTCTGATTCCTTCAGATAGATGCTTAACTCACCAGTTATTAGGCTTTTTTCTAACATAAGCATTTTTTAAAAAAGATTTTATTTATTTATTTGAGAGAGAGAGAGCAAGAGGGGGGAGGAGTAGAAAGAGAGGAATAAGCAGACTCTGCGCCGAGCTTGGAGCCTGATGCAGGGCTCGAGCCCATGACCTGAGATCATGACCTGAGCTGAAACCACGAGCCAGACACTCAATCGACTGAGCCACCAGATGCCCCTGTAATATAGGCATTTAAAGCTATACATTTATAAGTGTCTCATAAGGTTTGAAATGGAATATTTTCATCATTATTACTATTTTTAGAGGGGGAGGGGAAAAGGCAGAGGGGGAGATAGAGAGAGAGGGAGAAAGAGAAAGAGAGAAATTCCCAAGCAGGCTTCATGCTCAGCACAGAGTCTGATGCAGGGCTCTATCCCATGACCCCTAGATGGTGACCTGAGCTGAAATCAAGAGTTACACACTTAACTGACTGAGCCATCCAGGCGCCCCTAATTATTTTTAACTATATGTATTTAAGGTTTTTAATTTGCTATTATAATTTCCAATTATACTTTCTTAAGTCACAGCCTATGATCCACAAGTCAGTTAGGAGTTTTGAAATACGTGGATTTTAAAAGATTTATCTTTTTGTTATATTTAACACACCTTTCAAAAAACCCAGGATTTTCAGTTTGGATCACAAAGCAAGACTCAACTCTATGCTGTATATAAGAGATGTACAAAGTGATTTAGAAAAGTTAAAAATAAAGGGAAAAGCAAAAATAACGCAAGGCAAATGAAAACCAGTATTCCATATCATTGAGATTTTTTGAGATTCTTGGAAGACTGATTTTACATTAATAACTGGTCATTTTTTTTCCTTCTCTTCCTCCTCTTTTTCCTTCTCCTCTTCTCTCTTCTCTTCCTCCTCTTTTCCTTACACTTTAATATCTCTGAAACTGGGATCCATCTCTCATATTGGTATGCATCTTATTACTGGTGATATTTCACAATTAAGGAACAATTATTAATTAATTTTGGCAGCATTTTTTTTCTTAATGCAACATATCCTGCAATCTTTGGTATCTTAGTTTTGGTGAAATATACATTTTTATATCTATATCATGACTCTTCATCCCACCCCATCCCCTACTTGAAATGCTCCTCTTTTTTTTCTTTCCCATCCTATGCTTGTATCATTCAAGACCTTAAGGGTGGGGCACCTGGGTGGCTCAGCCTGTTAAGTATCTGCCTTCGGCTCAGGTCCTGATGGGATCAAGCCTCACATGAGGCTCTTTGCTCAGCAGGGAGCCTGCTTCTTCCTCTCCGTCTGCCACTCCCCTACCAGACTCCTGTTCTCACTCACTCTGCTCTCTCTTTCAAATAAATAAGTAAAAAATCTTAAAGCCTTTAAGAGTGGAAATAATCTTTAGTTTCTCATCCTGGTTCCTGTTGTTCCAGCACCTAGCATAATATGTTGTTGGACACAGGGTTTTATTTAATTAACAATTAAGGGAGGTGTGTACATATAATGAATCATAGCATGGACTGTGACATACTTATATTAGTGACCAATTTATTAGCATGTTGGTAAGAGGAGATAAATACCTACATTTTAGATAGAAAGAACAGAATCCGATGATTCCTACATTAAGCAAGTTAGAGAATTCATTGGATTGATGCTTAGTCATCTGGTGATGTTCAAGAGTTTAGCCAATGAAACAAAAAAAAAATTACAAAATATAAACAGCGTGAAGGAAATAAAAAGAGTAGTACAATACAGAATAATAGCGAGTGGTATTTAGAAAGAGGAGGAAAGAAGACTTCATCAAGGAGTAGGCATTTAGGTTGAGACTTGATATCTGAGTGAAAGACAGAAGTTGTTGAAGGGACTGAGAGAAAAGCCTTTCAGACAGAGGGAAATAGCAGGCCCAAAATGGGAAAGAGCTTTTAGTTAACTGAAAGGCTCATAGTTGCGGAGAGTGTCACCTCCAGGTAAGAGAGGCAAGCAGGAGCTGTACCTTAATATGCTAACATTTACTCCGCATTTGTGGTGTGCAGGGCACTGTTCCAAGCACTTTTTCTTGGACAATGTGAATTATTCTGCCATACTGACTTCTCAAATGCTGAGAGTTTGGATTTAATTTGAAGATGCTTTAGAAAGCCTTGCAATCATTATTCACTGCTATGATCCATTTTACATTTTTAAAGGTTACACTGGCTACTTTGTACACAGTTGATCAGAAGGAGGCTTATACTAGTCAGGTAAGAGGCAAAGTTTTAGACCGTGGTTCTGATGGTGGAGATAAAGAGCAGTGGACTGATTTAAGAGAATATTTTACAAGTCTTGTGTTAATGTCTTGGATAAGGGGAGAGGATTGTGAGGGAAATGAAAGAGTCAGATCCAGAGGGTTAAAGAATTGGAGAGATGATGTGTGTAGATAATATGTGAAGTTACTTGTCAGTTAAAGGGGAGCAGAGCTGTTTTTAACCTTCTTATTTCTGTAATTTTTCCAGTGACATTTCTGTCTCTCTCTTTTAAATTCTTGGAACCAAATATATTTTTATTCTAGTCTGCCTCTCCAGATTCCAGCACCTTTTTCTCATCCCACACTTAACAGATGCTTAGAGGAGGGAAGTCAGTGTAAAAGTAGGATAGCGTTCTCAGCAATTCTGCCCTTTTTCATCAGGATGTTCCTTGCTAAATCAGTCCTTGCTATATCAGGGGAAAACCATTTTGTTTTATAAGTAAAGGTTTAATTCTTGAAGGAACACCATCTTAAGTCAGTCATGTGTATTTGTATTGTGGGGATAAGGGTGATATTGTTATTATTGTTTTTTGGTCATATGTATTTTTATGTTAAGTCTTAACATGCTTTAAAAGGTAAAGGTGAGGGGCGCCTGGGTGGCGCAGTCTTTAAGCGTCTGCCTTTGGCTCAGGGCGTGATCCCAGTGTTATGGGATCGAGCCCCACATCAGGCTCCTCCGCTGGGAGCCTGCTTCTTCCTCTCCCACTCCCCCTGCTTGTGTTCCCTCTCTCGCTGGCTGTCTCTGTCAAATAAATAAATAAAATCTTTTAAAAAAATAATAAAATAAAATAAATAAAATAAAAGGTAAAGGTGAGTATAGCTGAATCACAAATTCAGTTCACCAATTGTTTTCTCAATTGAAAGGCAAGAGATCAACTAAAAGATAAAATTGGTTCTGTAACTAACTGAAACACAAAGTTCTCAGAAGAGATAGCTTTTTAAAAAATGTTTCTTAAATATTATTACAGGTTCAGATTTGAAACCACCTTTGACTGCAGTTTTAAGTAGACAGGTTCTTTCCTCATTTTGTGAAGCTCTAGTTTTCTCTCACTATCTTTCAGGAGTGAATAAAGCAGCCACATATCAAAACCAAAGAAAGAATTTTGTGGACAAGATAGTGGGAAGATTAGAATGAGGAAGGCAGAAACCAAAAATTAAAGTCAGGTGATAGATAAGGATAACGAAATACTGTTTAAATCCACGGTTCTTAAATTTGGGGTAGTTAGATTATCCTTTGAGATTCTGATGAAAGTGGAACAATCTGGCCCCAGAAAGTGCACAGACACATGCACATTCAGATTTGTACATAATCTTAGGGCATTGCTAAATCCGAAGAGCATGTAGGATGCATGATGCCCTGGTCAAGAACACATGGTCTAAATGGCAATCAGGGCTGGGAGTATGTGGCTGGAGAGTTTTGACTTTCAAACTGTGACAGTGTTCCCTTCTCAGATACCAATCTTTTGGACAGCCAAGATTAATTTGTTGTTTTTAAACCTCTGGTGTGACAGCTGATAAAGCAAAACAATTTTTAGTTTTAGCTATTGATAAATTAGAATAATTCGCTTTTAAAATTTTTTCTTTGACAATGCCATAGATGGCAGAGTTTTCTGAAATAAGGCAGTATTGTATTCAGGATACTCGAACATAAATAGCCTACTAAAAAAAGTTGAACTGGAGTATAAACAAATTTCAAATTCACCAACACCTCTGTATATATAGGAACTAAATGAATGTTTCTTTTGGGAAGTAGGTTTAAAAAAAAAACCCAGGGGCGCCTGGGTGGCACAGCGGTTAAGCGTCTGCCTTCGGCTCCGGGCGTGATCCCGGCGTTGTAGGATCGAGCCCCACGTCAGGCTCCTCCGCTGGGAGCCTGCTTCTTCCTCTCCCACTCCCCCTGCTTGTGTTCCCTCTCTCACTGGCTGTCTCTATCTCTGTCGAATAAATAAATAAAATCTTTAAAAAAAAAAAAAAAACAAACCCAAACCAGCCCTTAGTTCTTTCTACCTTTTCATGCATCTGTTTGTAAATAATTTTTTTTTTAAGATTTTATTTATTTATGTGACAAAGAGACAGCCAGTGAGAGAGGGAACACAAGCAGGGGGAGTGGGAGAGGAAGAAGCAGGCACCCAGCAGAGGAGCCCGATGTGGGACTTGATCCCCGACCGCCAGGATCACGCCCTGAGCCGAAGGCAGATGCTTAATGACTGCGCTACCCAGGCGCCCCCCGTTTGTAAATTAATTTCTATAACAAAATTGAACTTTTAAAATGAATTTTATTAATCCTGTAAGTTTAGTATTGGGCATCTTTACTTTAATGTTGGTGATGAAGCTGTACTTTGTTGCTGTTCATTTGGCTCAGTGTTTGAGTGGAACACTGAGCCAGCGATGTAACTTAATGGGTTATAGGTTTTTTCCTGTTAGGGAAATTATGCCAGTTAGACCAATATTTAATGTAATCCAGAATTCTTAGGATTCATTAATTGAGTAGGAGATTGACTAGATGACCTGCTGCTGAATCCTTTGGCCACGGAGTCTAGGAATCCTTACTTTTTTTTTTTTTTTATGAAATGAAAGGGATTTGGGGGCACCTGGGTGGTTCAGTTGGTTAAGCATCTGCCTTGGGCTCAGATCATGATCCTGGGGTCCTGGGATCGGGCCCCATGTTGGGCTCCCTGCTCAGTGGGGAGTCTGCTTCTCTCTCTCCCTCTCCCCTCTCCCCTGCTCATTCTCTGTCTTTCTCTCTGTCTCACTCTCTAGCTTGTGCTCTCTCTCTCAAACAAATAAAATCTTTAAAAAATTTTTTAAAAAGGATTTTTTCCTTCATTCTAAATGTCGTTTATAACTTGAAAGCATGTTACACATCATAAGAAATAGACATCAAAGAAGATTTTAAAAATGAAATACTTTATGCTTGTGGTATAGTATTCTACTTTAAGGTAATGGTGGTTTAATATGGTATTTTTAGCTTAAATTTTAGTGAGTGAACCAAAAAAATGTTTTTGGCAGATGGACAGTGCATTTTTTTTTTTATCATAACTTTCCCTGTAGAATTCTGGAACACAAATGTGAGGAATAATACAGTGGAAATGTATATATTCACATTCAACCATCTTTGTTCAAAGAATAGTAAAATAGTTAAAAGCAAATAAATTTAAATTTAAATTCGCTTTGCTATTCTACTCAGTGAGTTTCTTCTCTACAGCATTTTTGTGCCTCCCATAGTATGAGCATGCCATGTGGTTCTAGTGCTAGGTAGATGCTTTTCTCATGGCATAGCTCCTAAGCATAAGCCAGCTACTTCAACTGTGTTCAGTTGAAAATAGCAAACTGTTCCATACTAGAAAAAAGCCCTGGTTGTATTGGATTTATTGCAAGATAGTGTTATACTTTATGGATGATATAAGGTATTCCCAAGATAATTTTGAATTTATGTGATTTCTGCTTTTAGTGCTCTCTTTGGAATAATCCTGTGAGTTTAGAGTCTCCTGAAAAAAGAAGTTTAGCTAATCTAAGGAAATACATGAGTTTACTATATTTTTTTCAGGTGTTCAAAATGGTACCCATAGTTTTATATTTTAGTTTATATATTGTTACATTTGGAGCTAATTAATACTGTTGTAAAAATTAGAGTAATTTTACCATTTTGGCTAACTTTGTTCATTTGTTTGTTTTTCTTATAAGGAAACAATCTTAAATGTCCGGGTCAAGTTTCCTGAGTGTGTCTTTTACATCTCTTATGTATATCAAATTCGTGCTGTAGTTTTGGGTTGTTTTTTTCTTCATAGTAAAGTTTCTAAAGTGTACTCCTGTCTTTTCCACTCTTCCTTATAATTTATATATGAGAGGGACCTAAAGTTAGAGGTGTAGTTGTGACTATGGAACAAAGAAAAGCAAACAAATATAATTTAGGAGGGAAAAAAATCTAGAAATAAAAAGTTCCCATTTCTCTAAGAGTTCTAACTCTAAAGGCCATTCAGAAGCCTCTGGGGCATTCCAGATTTGGCTGGAGAGACTAAATATCAATGACTTTATTCTTTTTAATAAAAGTGAGACTTAACTTTTATAACTACATGTGATTTATCTTATTTTTTTTTTAAGATTTTTTAAATTTATTTGAGAGCGAGAGAATGCAAGTGCTGAGTGGAGCCCCAGTGTGGAGTTCGATTTCACAGCCCTGAGATCACGACCTGAGCTGAAACCAAGAGTCAGTTGCTTAACCAACTTTGCCACCCAGGCATCCCAGTGATTTGTTTTCTTACTCTTTGTTACATGTCTCTTAATTATGTGTATGTATGTATTTATATTTCTACACTTGCCACCTCTGTCCTCAGTTTCAGAAAGGATTTTACATGACTTGCTTTCCACCTCATTAAAATTATAAAATAGTTGATATATCCAAAAGAATATAATGTAGGGTATAGAGCATAATGGAATGAAAACTTGTGGATCTACTACTCAGTTTAAGAATTAGAACATTACCTAACATTTTCATTATAGGGATCCCAGAAAGAAAAGAGAGAGAAAGGGGGACAGAAAATTTATTTGAAGAAATAATAGCTGATGACTCCCCAAATCTGGGAAAGGAAACAGAAATCCAGATCCAGGAGTTACAGAGACCCCCAACAAAATCAATACAAGGAGGTCCACATCAAGACACTTAGTAATTAAAATGGCAAAAAGTAGTGTTAAGGAGAGAATTTTAAAAGCAGGAAGAGAAAACACAGCCATGTACAAGGGAAACCCTATAAGGCTCTCCAGTGATTTTTTATCAGAAACTATGCAGACCAGAAGAGAGTGGCATGATATATTTAATAAGTGCTGAGGGGAAAGAAAAAAACAGCCAATGGAACAGAATAGAGAACCTCAACTCTATGGTCAGCTAATCTTCAACAAAGCAGGAAAGAATATCCAATGGAAAAAGGACAGTCTCTTCAACAAATGTGTTGGGAAAATTGGACAGCCACATGTAGAAGAATGAAACTGGACCATACAAATGGCCAACAGAGACATGAAAAAATCTTCAGTATCACTTGGCATCAGGGAAATACAAATCAAACCACAGTGAGATACCACCTCACACGAGTCAGAATGACTAAAATTAACAATTCAGGAAACTACAAATGTTGGCGAAGATGTGGAGAAAGGGGAACCCTCTTATGCTGTTTGTGGGAATGCAAACTGGTTCAGCTACTCTGGAAAACAGTATGAAGGCTCCTCAAGTTAAAAATAGAGCTACCCTATGAACCAGCAATTACACTACTAGGTTTTTACCCCAAAGATACAAATGTAATGATCCAAAGGGGCACATGCACCCCAATGTTTATAGCAGCAGTGTCCACAGTAGCCAAACAATGGAAAGACCCAAGATATCCATCGACAGATGAATGGATAAAGAAGATGTGGTGTATATATATACAAGTGAAACAAGTCAATCAGAGAAAGACAACTGTATGGTTTCACTCACATGTGAAATGTAAGAAACAGTGCAGAAGATCATAGGGGAAGGGAGGGAACTGAATGGGAAGTCAACAGAGAGGGAGACAAATCATGAGAGATTCTTAACTGTAGGAAACAAACAGGGCTGTTGGAGTGGATGTGAGCCGGGGGATGGGGTAGTTGGGTGTGATGGGTGTTAAGGAGAGCACATGATGTGATGAGCACTGGGTTTTACACGCAATTGATGAATTATTGAAGTCTGCATCTGAAACTAATGATTTATTATATGGTGGCTAATTTAATTTAAATTTAAAAAAGAGGGAAAAAAAATAGCCAAGAGTACTCTTTCTAGCAAGGCTATCATTCAGAACAGAAAGAGAGTTTCCCAAACAAAAGTTAAAGGAATCCATGATCACTAAACCAGCCCTACAAGAAATATTAAATGGGAGTCTTTGAGTGGGAAGGAAAGACCATAAGCAGGAGTAAGAAAAGTAGGAAGCACCAAAGCAGTGAAATTAAGTATATCTATAACAATCAGTCATGGGATTCACAAAATAAAAGGATATAAAGTATGACACCATATACCTAAAACATGGTGGGGGTGGGTAGTAAAGAATAGGTTTAAACTTAAGTGACCATCAACTTAACATAGACTGCTATGTGCCTAAGAGGTTATATACAAACCTAATGGTAACAAATCAAAAACCAGTAATAAATATATGAAAAATAAAGAGAAAGGAATCCAAGTATATGGCTAAAGAAAGCCAGTGAGAGCAAGAGAAGAAAGGAACAGAGAAGAACTACAAAAGCAACCATAAATAAGTAATAAAATGGCAATAAGTATATACCTGTCAATAATTACTTTGAATGTAAATGGACTAAACACTCAAAAGACATAGGGTGACAGAATGCATAAAAAAGTAAGACCCATTTATATGCTGCCTGTAAGAGACTCATTTCAGACCTAAAGACATGTGCAAATTTTTTTTTAAGACTTTATTTATTTGACAGAGATAGAGACAGCCAGTGAGAGAGGGAACACAAGCAGGGGGAGTGGGAGAGGAAGAAGCAGGCTCCCAGCGGAGGAGCCTGATGTGGGGCTCGATCCCATAACGCCGGGATCACGCCCTGAGCCGAAGGCAGACGCTTAACCGCTGTGCCACCCAGGCGCCCCAAGACATGTGCAAATTGAAAGGGAAGGGATGGGAAAGCATTTATCATGAAAATGGAGGTGAAAAGAAAGCCAGGGTAACAATACTTACGTTGGACAAAATAGACTTTAAAACAAAGAATGTAACAAGAGACAAGGACACTACATAATCATAAAGGGTATAATCCAAC
Source organism: Ursus maritimus (assembly GCF_017311325.1). Lineage (NCBI taxonomy): Eukaryota > Metazoa > Chordata > Mammalia > Carnivora > Ursidae > Ursus > Ursus maritimus. The sequence continues at coordinate 26,756,555 of NW_024425008.1, forward strand.
AAGAAGTTATAACAAATGTAAGTATTTATGATGAGAGCGCTCAAATACGTAAAGCAACTAATAACAAATATAAAGGAAGTAATTAATAGTAATACAATAATAGTAGGGGACTTTTAACACCCCACTTACATCAATGGATAGAGCATCCAAACAGAAAATCAATACAGTGACTTTGAATGACACATTGGACCAGATGGAACTGACAGATATATTCAGAACATTCTATCCTAAAAGAACAGAATACACATTCTTTTGAAGTACACATGGAACATTTTCTAGAATATATGACATATTAGCCCACAAAACAAGTCTCAACAAATTTAAAAAGCTGAAGTCATACCATGCATCTTTTCTGACCACAGTACTATGAAACTAGAAATCAATCACACACACACACACACACACACACACACACACACACACAGTTCTGGAAAAATATACAGATACATGGAGTTTAAATAACGTGCTACTAAAAACACAGAATGAGTCAACCAAGAAGTCAAATAGGAAATAAAAAAATACATGGAGACAAATCAAAAACACAGTGGTCCAAAATCTTTGCAATGCAGCAAAAGCTGTTTTAAGAGGGAAGTTTATAGCAATATAGGCCTACCTCAAGAAGCAAAAAAATCTCAAACAACCTAACCTTACACCTTAAAGAGCTAGAAAAAGAACAAATGAAACTCGAAACCAGTAGAAGGAAGGAAATAATAAAGATTAGAGCAAAAATGAGCGAAATAGAAGCTAAAACAACAACAACAAAACAAAAAAACAGATCAATGAAACCAGGAGCTGGTTCTTCAAAAAGATCAACAAAATTGATAAACCTTCAGCCAGACTCATCAAAAGAAAGGGGGGGGGGACTTAAAATCAGAAATGAAAGAGGAGAAATAACAATAACAGAAATATGCAGGACTACAAGAGAATATTATGAAAAATTATATGCAAACAAATTGGACAACCTAAGAAGAAATGGATAAATTCCTAGATACATATAACCTCTCAATACTAAATCAGGAAGAAATAGAAAGTTTACACAGAACAATTACCAGCAATGAAATTGAATCAGTAATAAAATACTCCCAAGAAAAAAAAAGTCCAGGACCAGAAAACTTCATAGGTGAATTCTACCAAACAGTTAAGGAAGAGTTAATACCTACTCTTCTCAAACTATTCCACAACACAGAAGAGGAGGGAAAGCTTCCAAATTCATTCTGAGAAGCCAGCATTACTCTGATACCAAAACCAGATAAAGACACTACAAAAAAAAGAGAACTACAGGCCAATATCTCTCATGAACATAGATGGAATAATCGTCAACAAAATATTAGCAAATGCAACAATACATGAAAAAATTATTCATCAAGATCAAGTGGGATTTATTCCTGGGGTGTAAGGGTGCTTCAGTATTCACAAATCAATCAACATGATACATCACATCAACAAGAGAAAGGATAATCATTTGAGCAGATGCAGAAAAAGCATCTGACAAAGCACAACATCCATTCATGATAAAAACCCTCAACAAAGCAGGTTTAGAGGGAACATACTTCAGCATATAAGAGGCCCTATGTGGAAAAACCCAGAGCTGGCATCAGACTCAATGGTGAAAAACTGAGAGCTTTTCCCTTAAGATCAAGAACAAGACAAGGATGTCCACTCTCACCACTTTTATTCAACATGGTATTGGAAGTCCTAGCCACAGCAGTGAGACAAGAAGAAGAAATAAAAGGCATCCAGTTTGGTAAGGAAGAAGTAAAACTTTCACTCTTTGCAGATGACATGATTCTATATATAGAAACCCCTAAGGATTCCACCAAAAAACTACTAGAACTGATAAATGAATTCAGTGAGGTCATGGGATAGAAAATCACTATACAGAAGTCCTTTGCATTTGTATACACTAATAATGAAGCAGCAGAAAGAGAAGTTAAGAAAACAGTCCCATTTAAAATTATACCAATAATAATAAAATACCTAGGAATAAACTTAACCGAGGAGGTGAAAGACTGGTACTCTGAAAACTATAATATACTGATGAAAGAAACTGAAGATGACACAACGCAATGGAAAAGATATTCCATGCTCATGGATTAGAAGAACAAATAGTGTTAAAATGGCCATACTACCCAAAGCAACCTACAGATTTGATGCAATCCCTATCAAAGTACCAACAGCGTTTTTCACAGAGCTAGAACAAATAATCCTAAAATTTGTATGGAAACTGCAGAAGACCCCGAATAACCAAAGCAGTCTTGAAGGGGAGGAACAAAACTGGAGGTATCACAAACCCAGATTTCAAGATATGCTACAAAGCTGTAGTAATCAAAATGGTATTGTCTGGCACAAAAATAGACACATAGATCAATGGAACAGAAGAGAAAACTCATGGGGAGCCTGGGTGACTCAGTCGGTTGAGTGTCTGACTCTTGATATAGGCTCAGGTCATGATCCTCAGGGTCCTGGGATTGAGCCCTGTGTCGGACTCTGTGCTCAATAGGGAGTCTGCTTGAGGATTCTCTCCTTCTCCCTCTGCCCCTCTTCCTGCTTGGTGTGCACGCACACACTCTCACACTCTCTCTCAAATAAATAAATCTTAAAAAAAAAAAACTTTATATACCACTCAACACCCAAATAAACAAATAATCCAATGGGCAGAAGACATGAACAGACATTTCTCCAACGAAGATACACAGATGGCCAACAGATACAGAAAAGGATGATCAATATCACTCATCATGAGGGAAATACAAATCAAAATCACAAATGAGAGATAACATCACACTTGTCAGTCTGGCTAAAAACAACACAAGGAACAATAGGTGTTGGCAAGGATGTGGAGAAAGGGGAACCCTCTTGCAGTGTTGGTGGGAATGCAAACTGGTGCGGCCACTTTGGAAAACAGTATGAAGTTCCTCAGAAAGTTAAAAATAGAATTACCCTGTGATCCAACAATTGGACTATTAGGTATTTACTATCCAAAGAATACAAAAACACTAATGCAGAGGGATACATGCAGCCCTATCTTTATTGCAGCATTATCTACAATATTCAGATAATGGAAGCAGCCCAAGTGTCCATCAGTAGATGAATGGATAAAGAAGATGGAGTGTTTTCTATAATGGAATATTACTCAGGGAAACAAATGGAATCTTGCCATTTGCAACAACATGGGTGGATCTAGAGGGTATAATGCTAAGTGCAATAAGTCTGTCAGAGAAAGACAAATACCATATGATCTCACTCATGGAATTTAAGAAACAAAAGAAATGAACATATTAAAAAGGAGACAAACAGGGGCGCCTGGGTGGCGCAGTCGTTAAGCGTCTGCCTTCGGCTCAGGGCGTTATCCTGGCGTTCCAGGATCGAGCCCCACGTCAGGCTCCTCCGCTGGGAGCCTGCTTCTTCCTCTCCCACTCCCCCTGCTTGTGTTCCCTCTCTCACTGGCTGTCTCTCTCTCTCTGTCAAATGAATAAATAAAATCTTAAAAAAAAAAAAGACAAAAATAATAGATTAACTATAGAGATCAAGCTGATGGTTACCAGAGGGAAGGTAGGTGGGGGGATGGGTGAAATAGGAGAAGGGGATTAAGGGTATACTTATCATGAAAGGGGTGCCTGGGTGGCTCAGTCGTTAAGCATCTGCCTTCGGCTCAGGGTATGATCCCAGAGTCCTGGGATCGAGCCCCACATCGGGCTCCCTGCTCCGCTGGGAGCCTGCTTCTTCCTCTCCCGCTCCCCCTGCTTGTGTTCCCTCTCTCGCTGGCTGTCTCTCTCTCTCTGTCAAGTAGATAAATAAAATCCTTAAAAAAAAAAAAAAGTATACTTATCATGATAAGCACTGAGTATTGTATAGAATTGTCAAATCACTATATTGTACACCAGAAACTCATACAATACTGTATGTTAACTGTACTGGAATTAAAATTTTAAAAAAAGGATTAGAACATTATTGAAACTTTGAACTCCCCTTGTGAACCTTTCCCAGTTATGTCCCCCTTTCTTTTCCCTCAGTAACGTTGCCCTTAATTGTTTTTGTATTTTCTTTATAGTTTTGGTAATTATGTATGTATCCCTAGATGTTGTTTAGTTTTGCATATTTTTGAGAGGCAGTGTAATGTCGGGTCTAAGCGCACAGATTCTTATGACAGGTGGTTATGCCACCATGTGATTAAAGCATGTTACTTCTCCATGCCTGTTTCTTCATGTATGAAATAGAGATTAAAAATAGAATTTACTTGGGGCATCTGGGTGGCTCAGTTGGTTGAGTGTCCTACTCTTGATTTTGGCTCAGGTCATGATCTCAGGATTGTAGGATCCAACCCCATGTCGGGCTCTGTGCTCAGCACGGAGTCTGCTTATTCCTCAACCTCCCCCTCTGCCTCTCCCATCTCTTGCTTTCTCTCTATATATATCTATCTAAAATAAATAAATAAATAAAATTCGAAAAAAAAAAGTTTTTACCTGATAGGGCTGTTATAAGGATTAAATGAGTCATCACGTGCAAAGTGCGTAATATTTACGCAGGCAGTATTTTCTGAATGTTAGTTAATGTCTGTATAAAGGAATCATAACATAAGCAATTTGCTTCCCTCGTTCTTCAACATTGTGAGGTTCTTCCATGTTTTAGGCTATAAATAATTCATTTTTACTTCCTTTTTTCTTGATCAATTTATTTTTTTTATTTTTTTAAGAAGATTTTATTTATTTGACACAGAGAGAGAGACAGAGAGGGAGCACAGGCAGGGGGAGGGCAGAGAGAGAGGGGGAACAGACTCCCTGATGAGCAGGGAGCCCAACTCAGGGTTCAGTCCCAGGACCCTGGGATCATGAACTGAGCCGAAGGCAGACGTTTAACTGACTGAGCCACCCAGGTGCCCCTGAGATTTATTTTTTATTAAGGTGTCATTTTTACTTCTAGGTAGTATTCCAGTGTGTGAATGTTCTGTATTTCTTCCCTGAATGGATGATTAGATTCTAGTGTTACTGTTCTTTAACTGTTACTAACCACAAATAATGCTACACAGACATTATGTTGTACACCTTTTTGTACACATGAATAAGAGTTTCTCAGGGATGTATACCTAGAAGTGGAATTGCTGAGTTGTAAGGGTACGTGTGTCTTCAACTTTCCTACACAATGCCAAATTACTTTTCAAAATGGTTGCACCGATTTATGCTCCTATTAAGGGAATAAGAATGAGTGGCTGTTGCCCCATATCTTATTGTTTGATCTTTAATATTTGCTAAACTGATAGAGGTAAAATGACATAGGGTGTTTTGATTGGCATGTTCGTGATTACTACTGAGGTTGAGCATTTTCTTCATGTATTCATTGGTCATTTCTGTAACTTTGTAAAATACTTACAGTGTATTTTGCTCATTTTCCATTGATACTCCATTTTAAACTGATAATTTGATTGGCTTATTATTTTTTAGAAGTCTTTAAATATTAGGATACTAGTATTTTGTTTATATATGGCATATATTCTCCTAATTTGTGGCATGTCTTTCATTTTCAGATGGGTGATCTTTTGCAAACATTTATAGATTAGAGGAAATTCTTTTGTTAGGTTAGTGCCTTGTTTGGGGGTATATGTATAAAATATAGTTCCCAGAATCTTACTGTGTAGTTCATTCCAATGTAAATAACCGCTATAGAAAAACTCTTGCATTGTTATAGAGTTAGTAGTCAATAGCTCTTATTAAAACTTTTTTTATATTAAAAATAATCCAACTTTATAACTGCGAAGCCAACTACATATACCGTATTGATAAGCCATTGTTAGAAATCATACCTTTTGTGCCATTAATTCTTGGTCTTTTTAGTTTTATTACGTTTTCCCAATAGATAGGGCCATTTCCAGCTTGTAGCTCACCATGTGAAACAATTATTGTTCTTTATTCTATATTAGAGAATTTTGTTTGTTTTAAGACATAATAGTGGTATACCTTATGTGACTGAACTGGCCATAGAAGATGATTCTTTTAGGAATTTTAACCTCCTTCGTTGTTGAGTATAACAAGTCAGATGAACCTTTGCTTACCAGTTAAATTTTTCTTACAGAGAATCAATTTAGAAAGCTTTCCTTCATTTGGAGTTTTATTTTGCCATTTTCTATTTGTGATGTTTTATAGGGAGCATTTAGGAGCTGACCTTGTAATTAATGCCTCTTCCCTTTAATGCGGGCTTCCCATGGTTAGGGACAGTTATTTCTTTTTTCTTTCTTTCTTTTTTTTTTCAAGTGGGCCCCATGCTTGCGGCTTGAACTCACAACCCTAAGATCAAGACCTGAGGTGAGATCAGGAGTTGGACGCTTAACCAACTGAGCCACCCAGGTGCCCCCGGGACAGTTATCTCTTAACAATCTGTAAGCTTGCACATGAAACTCCTACTGTAGTACCATTCACACAATGGATGCCTGATATTTATTATCTCTTCTTGTTCTTTGTTCTTTCCTATGTAGAGGAAATTACTGTATGTGCATGTAATTCTTCATATACTCTATACATAGACAGTGTTGAAGAAATTTATTTTGTCAAGCGTGAGGTTAATTACCATGAAAAGTATGACAGTTAAGCTGATTTTTTGATCATTATAGATAAGACTTCCTATTTGAAACAGTTGAGCTGTTACTTTGTTTTAGAAAATCGTCTTTAATTTCAGCATTAATAATGGAATCTCATACACCTCTCGCCCATTGAAATAGTCTCAATGTGATTTCAACAGGTTGTATCAGTGAGTAGTGCATTTTCTAGAGCTGTTACGGAAAAAAGTTTCAGGAGCTCTTCTATTAACCATCTGAATCCAATTCACCATCATGTATAGAATTACTTAATAGCAGCCTCCTAATTGTCTCTCTGCCTTCATTCTTGTTCTTGTCAATCCATTCTTCTTTTTCATTTTTTAAGTGAACAGTTCAGTGGTATTTAGCACATTCACAAGGTTGTACAACCACCACCTCTATCTTGTTCCAAAACACTTTTTATTCAAGTATAATTAGCATACGGTGTTAGATTAGTTTCAGGTGTACAGTATTCTGACTCAACAATTCCATACAGTACTCATTGCTCATTATGATAAGTATGCTTTTTTTTTTTAAGATTTATTTATTTATTTTAGAGAGAGAAAGGGAGAGGGAGAGAATCCCAAGCAAACTCCACACTGAGTGCAGAGTCCGAGGCGGGGCTCAGTCCCAGCACCCCGAGACCGTGAGCTGAGCTGAGTCCAAGAGTTGGATGTTCTGCCGACTGAGGCACCCCATGATAAGTGTACTCTTAATCCCTTTATCTGTTTCACCCATCCCCCCACCATTTCCCCTCTGGCAGCCAGCGGTTTATTTTCTGTATTTAAGAGTCTGGGTTTTTTTGTTTGTTGTCTTTTTTCTTTGTTCGCTTGTTTTATTTCTTAAATTCCACATATGAGTGAGATCATATGGTATTTGTGTATCTCTAACTGACTTACTTCACTTAGCTTTATATCCTCTACGGCCCATGTTGTTGCAAAGGGTAAGCTCTCATTCTTTTTTATGGCTGAGTAGTATTCCATTGTATAAATATACCACATCTTTATCCAGTCATCTATTCATGGACACTTGGGTTGCTTTCCTATCTTGGCTGTTGTAAATAATGCTACAGTAAACATAAGGGTGCATATATCTTTTTTGAATTAGTATTTTTGTTTTTTGGGGGGTAAATACCCAGTAGTGGAATTACTAGATCATATGGTAATTCTGTTTTTAACTTTTTAAGGCAACGCCATACTCTTTTCCACAGTGGCTGTACCAGTTTATCTACAAGACTCACTTGAGACCTAAAGACACATGTAGATTGAAAGTGAAGGGGTGAAAACACATTTACAATGCAAATGGAAGTGCAGAGAAAGCTGGGCTAGCCATACTTATATAAGCAAAATAGAATTTGAAACAAAGAATGTAACAAGAGATAAAGAAAGGGAGTAATCAGAAAGGGAGCACTGGGTGTTATATGCAAACAGTGAATCAGGAACACTACATCAGAAACTAATGATGTACTGTATGGTGACTAACATATCATAATAAAAAAAATAAAATAAAATAAAGGGAACTAATCCAACAAGAGGATATAATTGTAAACAGTTATACACCCAACATGGGAGCACCTAAATAAAAAAAGCAACTATTAACAGATATCCAGGAAGAAATCAACAGTAATAAAATAATAGTAGGGGAATTTAAACCCCCCCTTAAATCTATGAACAGATCATCCAGATGGAAAATCAACAAGGAAACAGTGGCTTTGTTTTTTTGGGTTTTTTAGTTCTTTTTAAAGACTTTTTTTTTTTCAAGTAATTTCTGTACCCAATGTGAGGTTCGAACCTACATCCCTGAGGTCGAGTGACATGCTCTACTGACTGAGCCAGCCAGGTGCCCAGTGGCTTTAATGACACCTTGGACTAGATGGATCTAACAGATATATTCACAGCATACCATGCAAAAGCAGCGGAATACACATTCTTTTCAGGTGCACCTGGAACATTCTCTGGAGCAGATCATGTTAGGCCCCAAAACAAATCTCAACAAATTCACAAAAATTGAAATCCTATCATGTATCTTTTCTGACCAGAATGGTATGAAACTAGAAATCAATCACAAGAAAAAAAATCTGCAAAGAACACAAATAAGTGAAGTCTAAATAACATGCTATAAACAATGAATGGTTCAACCACGAAATCAAGAAGGTAATCTTCAGTCCATTCTTAAGCCAGCAGCCAAACGCAAAACATAAGTTCTATTTAGAACCTTCCAATGGCTTCCCATTTCTCTCAGAGGAAAAAATTAGTGTTTAGCCTGTAAGACCCTGTATGACTTTGCCCTATGTAACCTATCTGGTCTCATCTCTCCTAGTCTGTTGTTTCATTTTGCACTGAACACACTGACCTCCTTTTCTGTTTGTCAGATACTGTAGGCAAGCTACCCGTACCTCAGGAGATTTTCTTTTTCTGGAATTCTCGTCCTACTCGCGTGGCTCACTTTTTTACCTCCTTCAATTCTTTGCTCAAGTGTTACTTTCTTAACTTAAAAATTTATCCCTTCCTCCAGCACTTCTAATCCCTCTCTTAACCCTGTTCATCTTTTTCTGCAAGCATTTACCATCTTCTAACATAAAAGTCAGTGGTGTGCTAGTAAGTGTTTCACTACTAGTTCTCTGAGTGTAGTTATGATGGTTGATATTTCTGTTTGAGCTAATGAGTAAGATGAAAGTGAAACAATGAAGATGTGCACCAACATTTTACTGATATGTCAATGGCGTGGGAAACTTCTTTGCTGAATTGGTTAATAGTTTTCAAATACTAGAAGAATATGTTCTCAATTTTTTTGTGCTGTTCATAATGTAATGGTTATAGATACCACACACTTTTGAGTTTAGTCAACATTTTCTGCATCAGTTTCTTAGATCTAGACGGTCACAAAACAGGCTATGATTGATAGTTTTTGCCAAGTTCCATGGTATAAATACTGCCACCATAGCCGATTTCAAGCCACCAACATCAATGAACATGATGTTGTGGACAGATGTACAGTAGCCCAGCATTACAGAACTGTTCTACCATATAGCTCCAAAATCATAAATAACTTCAGCAGCATAGATAATAAAACATAGTAAAATGATTAGGAAGTGATGAGGTTTTTAGTATTTATTGCCTTTGTTTTAAAATAACTTATTTAATTATATATTTATATAATTAAATTTTTAATAAAGGCTATGCCTAACACCTGGTTTGCAAACTTGGAAAGAATGAAATAATAATGCAGTGAATAAATGAAAATTTATCATTTGATCTTACCACTCAGCACACCACTGTAAATAATTTGTCTACTTATTTTCTATCTCCTTCATAGAGGCAGGGTTTTTGTTCTGTATTGTTTATTGCTGCATGGCATGGTAGGTAGTCGATAAATACTTATTGAATTCATTCAAATGAAAATGTTTGAGGTATTTTGTATATAAATTAAAATTTACATAAACAAATGCCTGTACTAGGTGCTGAGTGAAACAAATCTTGTCTTTAAAGAAATGTGAAACCTTTTTTCTCTTTTCAAATATGAAGTTTTGATTATAACAAAAGCATATAAATCTTATTTCTCTGAATTATGATTCTAAAAGCATGCTCCTCTGAGAAGGACAAAGACTTTCCAATTTGCCTTGCTTAGAGTAAGGTATTATGTGATCACTTTTTTATTTTTATTTTTTATTTACTTATTCTTAAAGACTTCATTTTTTAAAAAAGATTTTATTTATTTGAGAGTGAGTGAGAGAGAAAGCACAAACGGCGGGCAGAGGGAGAAGGAGAAGTAGACTCCGTGCTAAGTGGAGACCCCCCCCCCCCAACAAGGTGATGTGGGGCTTGATCCCAGAACCCTGGGATCATGACCTGAGCCAAAGGTAGGCCCTTAACCGACTGAGCTATTCAGGTTTCCCTTAAAGACTTTTTTTTTTTTTTTAATGATATATTAGTCACCTAATGACATACTGTATGGTGACTAAAGACTTTATTTTTCAGTAATCTCTGCACCCGTCCTGGGACTAGAACTTAACAACCCCGAGATCAAGAGTTGCATTCTTTACTGCCTGAGCCAGCCAGGTGCCCCGATCCCTTTTTAATAAAAAGAAAAACATAAAAGTATATGTATAGAAAAGGACAAAGAAAAAAACTCCAATGTCAGTGGAAGTTTTTCTGCTTAGTGGGATTATAGGCCATTTATATTTCATTCTTCGGACTTTTCTGGGTGTGTGTGTGTGTGTGTGTGTGTGCTCTTTACAAGTAACATTTGTTACTGCTTTGGTAAAATTACTGTAAAAGCAGATTCATTATCATACAGTGGTGTAGTATTTTAGTTGAAAGAAGACAAAAGTAAAATATTACAATTAGAAAATACAGTGTGAAGAAACAAAGAGAAATGAGAAGGCCGTGGCATATTTGAAAGGCTTGATTTTCATAGGATTTTGTAAGGAAGTGCTGGGAGATGAGGCCAGAAAAAGGTGGTTCAAATTTTAGAGACTCCTGAATGCCAGACTCACAAATTAAACTGTGGAATCTTCAACAGTTTTTGAATTTTAGGAATATTAATCAGGCATAAGCATGTAGGAAGATTATAGGAAAGAGAGCTTGGAGTCCAGGGGTTGTTGCAGAAGTTCATGGCTAAAGTGATTTTTTTTTTTTTTTTAAAACCAGGGCTGTTAGGAATAGAAAGGAATGACTGAATGCCAGAGATACTGATACTCCAGTAGCATCAATTGATGGACTGGGTATAGAAGAATTATGGAAAAGTGTCAGAGATGAACCTAGAGTTTGTTGTCATTTTAAAACATTGATGGATGTAAAAGTGTTATGTAGAAATAGGAAAATCAGGAAAAAGAGCTTGTTTGAAAGGAAAGATAAATTTGATTTGGAGACATCTTGAGTTGGAGTTGGAAGTACAAGACTGGAATTCACACACAAAAAAATCAGGGCTAGATCCTAACTCTCTATGAAATGTGTACATAAATATATATAAAAATTATGCTTAAAATTAGTTGACTTTAACTCATTAAAAAAAATCTCAGTTCAGTATATAATCTTTGAATTCAAAGAAGGAAAGATATAGCTGCAAACTTAAATATTGACAGGGACATTTAAATTTTGCAAATAAGGTGAATTACATTGATTTTTCAATGTTAGCTAACTGCATTTCTTAGAAAAACTCCATGTGGTCTTGATATATTATCCTTTTAATGTTTGGTTTGGTTTGATTTGCTAAATTTTTGTTTAGAACTGTTGCATGTATGCTCATGAGAGATACTTGTTTGTAGCTTACTTTTTTAATAATGTTTTTGTTTGGTTTGGGTATCAGGGTAATGTTAGCCTGATAGAATTTGAAAATATTCCCTCCTCTTCAACTTTTTGGGAAGAGTTTGTATGGAATTGGTATGCTTTCTTAAATGTTTGGGAGAATTCAGCAGCGAATCCATTTAGCCTAGGAGTTGTCTTTGTGGAAAGATTTTTAACTATAAATTCAATTTCATTAATAGGTTAGATATAGGACTGTTTAGGTTATCTATTTCTTCTTGAGTAAGCTGTGGTAATTTGGGTCTTGTAAGGTATTGTTCCATGTTGTCCATGAATTTATTAGCATAAACTTGTTCATAATACTCCTTTATAATCCTTTTTAATGTCTCTGGAATCTATAGTGATGATACCTCTCTCATTCTTGATATTGGTCATTTGTATTTTTCCCCCATTAGTGTGGCAACAGGTTTCAGTTTTATTAATCTTCTCAAAGAATCAGCTTTTGGTTTCGTTTTCTCTGTCTTTGCTTTCCTACTTTACTGCTTTCTGTTCTGATCTCTACTAGTTCCTTTTTTTCTGCTTACTTTGTCTGTCTTTGTCCCTTTAGTTTCTAAGGTGGAAGCTGAGAACATGGGTTTAAGTAAGACCTTGTTTAAAAAATATGGACAGTTACTGCAAGGTTTCTCAATAGTGGCACTGTTGACATTTTAAGCTGAATAATGTTTTGTTGTGAGGGCTGTCCTATGCATTATAGGGCATTTAGCAGTATCCCTGGTCAATAGCACCCCCCTGGCAATAACCAAAAATATTTCCAGATATTGCTGAATGTGTCCAGATGGACGAGTATCCCTGATTGAGAACCACTGATTTAGTGCCATAAATTTCTAGATAGTGCTTTTGCAGCATCCTGTACATTTTTATATATTGTGTTTTCGTTTAGTTCAAAATACTTTCTGAATTCCCTTTTGATTTGTACTTTTACCCATGGGCTATTTTGAAATGTAGTTTCCAAATATTTGGTGATTTAATTCTATTGTGGTCATTCATACTTTGTATGCTTTGAACCCAAACTTGTTTCATGGCCCAGAACGTGGTCTGTGTTTGTAAACATTCCACATGGACTTGAGAAGAATGTATATTCTGTTATCATTGAATAGAAGAATTCTGTAATTGTCAGTCAGGTCATGTTGGTGGATACTGTTGTTCAAGTTTTGCTGTTTACATCCTTGCTGATTTCTGCCAACTTATTCTATTGATTATTGAGAAGCAAGTATATAGCCATTCCAGCTTTATTTTGACTAGTATTAATGTGTATTGTTTTCTGTCCTTTCACTTTCAACCTATTTGTGTCTTTATGTTTAAAATGGGTTTACTGTAGGCAGCATATAATTGGATCTTGCTATTTTATCCACTCTTAATGAAGAACTAGTTGATCTGTTTGACTACTGGGGAGCTGGTATCACTGCTTAAGGTGCTGTCTCCCCTAACAAGTATATTCCTGATCTCACGGGGGAACATGTAGAAATGGGGGCCAGCTTGGTAGGCAGGATGGAGGGCTGTTGCATTGTCCTCACTGTGCCTACCTGGGACCAGGCAGGGGCTCATGAAGGCAGGGTGGCAACCCTCTGGGGACCCTGAAGGGAGCCAACAACTGTGCCTGAGAGAGATGGGACTTTTGGAATCTGACTTACACTGTTGCTGACCAATCATAACCTTCACTGGCCTTAGTACTCTGTTAAACCAGGTGTTAACCTATTAGTTGTTGAGTTGTGGAAAGTCGAGGGGTGGATCCCAGGAGAGGAGCTCAGCACAGTGACTGTTTACCATCTAGAATGTAAGCATTACAAAAATACAATCACTGGTATGGCTGTATTAGTACATACTGGCCAATTATGTGGTGTGTGCACCTCTGTTTATCATGTTTGAGTATTCTGGGTTTAATTCTAATTACTGCATCCTAACTCCTATTAGGAAAGAAGAGGAAAATAAAGAGATCATCACAGGAAAAGTTTTCACTTACATTGATTGCCTATGGTTGCCGTGACCTCTCCCTGAGCTTCAAGGCTTACGTGCATCTCTACTTCAAAGCCCTATCAACAAGCCCCTCAAATTCAACAGTTCAGTTTGCTGAGGCCTGAAACTTAGGCATCATATTTGGATTTCTTTCTCTTCCCCACCTTCTATAGTCAGTCACCAATTTCTGCTATTGACTTTCCCCACAAAGAGAATCCTCTTGATTCAGCAAAGCTGAGGTTATTAAACTTACTGCAACAAGGGAAAGCTTTGACAGAGTCTTGGTAGTTAGGGGAAGTTAGGAAAGGGTATTTCTAGGATTTTGAGATTGGGATTCACATGGTTTAAGGCACATCCTTCAAGATGGGGAACTGGTTGGGGTGGGCAAAGTTTGTGACAAGGTATTTGGAATTAGTGGACATAATAAGAAAAGGCTCTTAAAGTAATTTGTTATCCTGTCAGGAGAGCTCTTTGCCCTGATGCATACACTGTTTGTCCAGATAAGTTAGTTTGTAAGAATTTCCTGAAGCAAACAGTAAAGCTAATTACTGGTTTAGTCTTATCATCCTGGGCAAAAAAAAATTTCCTGGGGCACAGTTATATCATGTTGATTCAGTTCTCTCTGCCACTCTTACTTTTAAACTTTTCTTTAGTCCCCTTTTTTCTGCCTACACCACTACCACTACCACTGCCCTAGTTCAAGCTCTCATCATAACTTGCCTAGACTATTTAAAATGCCTTCTAACTCATCTGTAGTCTTTTGCCCTCAGATTTGTTTTCCATACTGCCACCAGAGTAATGTAACTATATTGCAACTCTGACACTGATGTGTGTAAAACCTTTTAGCGGCTTCTGGTTGTCTGTAGGGTAAAATCAGCACCGGCTCCTTGTCTGCACTCTTTTTGCATTGCTGTCCAAGCATTTGATTTCCTTCATCTATGCGTTTGTTGATGCTGTTGCCTCTACCTGGAATATCTTTTCCCTCCTACTATATGTGGCTAATTTTTGTTCTTCCTTTAAAAGTTAAGTCAGGCGGTATCTCCTATAGGAAATATTTCCTGAACCTAGACTCTGCTTTAAGAACATACTATGTATAGTGCTATTGTTACACTCACCATATTGTGCAGAAATTACCTTTTATGAGGGGAGAGAGCCACCTAAAGGCAAGTTGTCTTATTAATTTCTGTATCCGCTAGCATCTGCAATAGGGCCCAGCACACAGTAAGTTCTGTTTTTACTGACCCAAATTGGGTCAGAAGGGGAGGACTTAAGGACTTAAGGGGAGATAAGAGGTGATGATTTAACTTTAAATTGATGTATTTGAGGCAACATCAATGTTTCCAAATAGAGAAATTTAAATATGAGAGCAAGATTTAAAAGTATTATTGGGAAATCATCATGTTGGAGTAATAGTTTGAATTGATTATTTCACCAAGAGTGAAAGTGTAAACAAGAGAGCACAGATTGAGGACTGATATTTGGGGAATATACTCAGTGGTTGGGAGAAAGTAGAGGAAGCCCTCAGAGATATCAGTAGCAACAGAGATGAAGAAGATAAACCAGAAGCATAGAGCTATTGGGGTGGGGAGAGGCAAGGAGGAAAGAAGAGTACAGAGGAGAACTGGAATCATAGTGTTAAAATTTGCAGAGCAGTTAAGGAGTATGAGAACTTTGAAAAGATTTTCTGAATTCGACAATGTTATCTAGCAGAATGGGGATTTCATTTCTTTTTTTTTTTTTTTCTTGTAGGACAAAGTAAGATTTTTTGTTCTCAGTTTTTAAACTGGCAAAAATATATCCTTTACCTGTGTTCAAACCAGGACTTTCTCAAGGGGTGTGGTTTTCTTTATTTGGGAATAAAGTTTAACTTTATTGAGGGCCTGTAGTAAATGTTTACTTTGAATTAACACACTTTCTATTTTTTTCTTGTTATCTCTTTTGTCTTTGTGAGCAAAATCATTATATATAGATTACTTGAAAACAATGTTTGGTCTTTCCTTTGATGTGTTAATTCTTACCTTAATTACTAGATTATTTACAGGCCATTGGTAGTTACCCATTAAGAAGTAGCAAGCAAGATACTACCAATATATATTTTCATTTTACCAAGTTCATTTTTAGAACTATTATTGATTATATCACTCATTTTCAAAAAAATGTTCAGCCATGAAACCCTTTCCTTAAACGTATATGGAATCCCAATATGTGAATCAGATAAAGTGGAGTTTGTGTGAAGCTGTGAAAGGGACCTAAAGTCCCTCCTCATAAGTTGTATCTAGCCTTCTAACTTCCTTCTCTTTGTCTACAAACAACCAGTGGCCCCTGGGTCTCCTCCATGGAAATCCTGGGGCTACTTAAAGCATAGTTTGAAAATCACTGATATGTTATACTCTTGTAGAAACGCTGATAACCACATTAGTACTGAAAGTCACAAGATACTTAGACATCAAGTCAGTTGACACTTCCACTCTGTTCTCTTATTGGTTAGTAGAATGTACAACAATAAATAGCTGCCCAAAGAGCAAATAAACTTGTACTAAAATTATTTAGACAGAGGTTGTATGGCTTCCTTTAAGAGAATTTGTCAAAGTGGTTCCTTTGTCAGTGTGACCCTGGACTACCATTACATCTGCAGTCTCCTTCCAACACCAGTGATTCTCTCTGGTCTTCTATATCTACATTTATCCTACCTAGTAAATATTATCTAAATATGATAGGGGTCTATTTTATCTTTTATTCAAATTTATAGTGTGCCATTTATATGAGAGGTCCTGTGTTAAAGTGCAGGATGGTACTTAAACAAATAAGATACAGTTTGCTATTAAGGAAATAGAAAGTTTGCTGTAAGGTTTGATGAGTACAGTAAAAGAAGTAATCAGAGGATATTAATGGGAACCCTGTGAAGTGAAAGGACCTAACCCAGGCCAGCTAGGAACTTGTCAGAAAAAATGCTAGCTTCCCTGAAGACTCCAAGTTGACTTCAAAGATGAGTAGACTTTAACCAGAAGCATAATAGGGAAAGGTCTTTCTAGGCAGAGAGAGGAATGTACAAATATGCTCTGAAAGAGGGCATGCCTTGTTTGGAGACCTGTAAGTAGTTTAGTATGGCTGGAGCTTAGCATGTGAATGGAGATTGGTGAGTGAAGTCAGATAAAAAATGACTGTGTTTTGCCAAGCTTAGGAATTTGGACTTTATCTTGAAAGTGTTGTGAAGAGAGTGAAGGATTTTAAGCTAAGCAATTGCATGGTCATATTTGTGTTTTAGAAAGCACTCTGGCAGTAGTCAGGAGAACAGATTAGAGTGAACCTTTCTTAGAAGCAAAGCGACCATTAAATAATAGCCTTTTGCAATAATTTACACTAAACTGTCTGAGGATAGTAGAATTGATGTGGTGGGTGGGGGAATGATTTCAAGGTATACTAAGAAGGCAAAAGCAGTGGAGTTATTATTGGTTAGAGAAAGAGTGAATTCGGGGATGACTCTTAGTGGGGCTATCCCCCTACTAAGAGAAAGATTAAGAAGAAAGGAATCTCATGGGCTTTTTGCCTCAAGATTCTTAGAGTGCCAACTTGAGCAAGGATATAGGTGCTTTTTTATTTTTTATATTTGAATTTGCATATATTTTTAAGGTGTGGTATAAAGAAGTAACAGTGTATTATCAGGGAAGGTTATGGAATTTTTTTTAAATCTATTAGATTAAGGTAGACTCTTATTTAAGATAGTTTAGGAAGGAGTGATCTACTTAAAGGCAAAGGACTAGACTACTTTTTGTCGAGTCATTTGATTATTTAATACCTATTTTATATACTGTATAAATTAGTTTTGATTTGAGAGTAAATTCATTTTTAGAAAATCCAGGGACTTTTTACATTGCCATTTGTCAGAATTTTTACCTTTTAAGAAGATGTGTGGTAAGATTGGCTTGTCTGTATAAACTAGCTAATTTAGTAATAGTTCTGCTGTGACATTATGCATTTTAAGATACAAAATGATTTTCCTCAGAATGCAAACTTTGATTTTCAAGTCTTTCATTGGTGTCATGTGAGAATTAATGTTTAATCCCTTGCTATTTAACACTCCTGACAGAAAGGATGTTTCCTTTACATAGCTTTGTCACATCATTTTCAAAAGTTAAGATCTCTCTTAGGCTGGCTGAGGTGGTTAAATCCCTTCAGGGAAAGAATGAGCAATGCTGTGTTCCTTAATAGAAAACTACAGGTATTGGTTTTAGATTTTGAGGTCTGCTCTGTAAAGGGACACATCCATTATGTTTATTCACTGGAATGTTCTGTTCTTTCTTATCAGTTAGGTCTTCCTTCCCTGTAGATTTGTGATTTCTCCTGTACCTTTGAAAGCATTAGAGAGTTACCTCTTCCAGTAACAAAACAAAAAATTGACTATAGTTTAATACCTTTTAATTTACAGTGTTAATGGTGAGACTTGGACTTTTATAATTGAAAGCTCTTAGTTTACTTTCATTCTGTAATGATTGTAGATATGAAAGTACATTCTAATGTTGTATTTATTTATTTGAGAGAGAGAGAGAGTGAGCACAAGCCTGGGGAGAGGCAGAGGGAGAAGCAGACTCCCCACTGAGCAGGGAGCCTGACGTGGGGCTTGATCCCAGGACTCTGGGATCATGACCTGAGCCGAAGGCAGATGCTTAACTGACTGAGCCACCCAGGCACCCCTCTTCTTCATGTTTAAAAGAAGCTTTATTTTCTTCCTTTTTATAAAGATGTTTTATAAACAGGTTATAGTTCCTGCTTTGTTTAATGTTTTCTAATAGTAAGCCAAAAGGTCCCTAAATTTTAGTGTTTAGGAAGGTGTTTTTGTAATAAGTATGAAAGTTTTCAGAAGTTGTTAGCAGTCTATAATTTGGCTTACATGTACAGATTTCCTTATTCAGGAATTAGAATGGATTTGAGGGGTAGATCAATAGGAGTACTCATTGAATTGTTACAGTTAAAATGCTTGAAAGTTCTTTGAATAACATCTTTTCAAATCTTAGAGGTTATTGTAGTTTTTTAAGAACTAGTATTATAGTTGTTATTTTGAAAAGTGAAATGATTTGTTTGAGCTTAGACTTACTCTAGGAGGAAGGATACTAGTTGCTCATTTTCTGTTAAACCAAAATGTTTCATTTGGGACATTAGTTTTTTTATCAGCATGGTAATCCAAAGTTTAAATATGTGAGAAGGTAATAACTTCTTTTTTGTATTTCTTCTACTCTGTCTGCAGGTTGTGAAAATTAAAATGAACAAACTACGGCAAAGTTTTAGGAGAAAGAAAGATGTTTATGTTCCAGAGGCCAGTCGTCCACATCAGTGGCAGACAGATGAAGAAGGGGTTCGTACTGGAAAATGTAGCTTTCCTGTTAAGGTAAGAGCTCATATTTCTATAATTCTAGGTGTGGAGAAGAATTGACAGCCTATTACATGTGAAATCCCATTGATTAGGACAATTAAAAGAAAACTCTCTAAAAACTAATCCCTTCATCTTCTGCTTCAAAGTAGAATTAATAAGAAAAATATAATTAGTGACTTTTTTCTCTTTGTATTTTAACTAGGAATTTCTGATCTGTAATCTGGAATCGCTACAAATAAGATCACTTCTGATTAGAAACTAATCCTGAGGGGCGCCTGGGTGGCACAGCGGTTAAGCGTCTGCCTTCGGCTCAGGGCATGATCCCGGCGTTATGGGATCGAGCCCCACATCAGGCTCCTCTGCTGGGAGCCTGCTTCTTCCTCTCCCACTCCCCCTGCTTGTGTTCCCTCTCTCGCTGGCTGTCTCTCTGTCACATAAATAAATAAAATCTTTAAAAAAAAAAAAAAATGGAAGCTCAAAGAAGTTAAGAACATAGTGAAGATGTAGCGAAGGGGGTGCCATACAGGTGTTTTTTCTTACTACTACTTGACACTCTGGAGAAAAAGGGTAACATTTAAAAGTCGTGAAAGAAATGTACATGCTATACTGTTTAGTGAGAAGAGCAATTTATAATTATATAAGCATTCTATGAGATGATATAAGTGTGGGTGCAAAAATGTAGAAGGAACTAGACCAAAATGTTAATATCTTCAAGAAAAAAATTTAGTCTAATATAAAATGTTAACATTTTCACCTACATTCTACATCTTCTTATGTGTGAATATTCTTACTGTGATTTTCTCCTCCTTGTACTGCCTCAGCACCATTGATTGAAAAATAGCCTGAACCTTCAGAAAGGAAAAAATTTGTATGACAGGAAAAGTGATTTGTAGAATCTACAGGTTAAATAAATACGTGGGTTTTTTTAAGATTTATTTATTTAAGAGAGAGCATGAGTGCGTGTGCACATGGGAGGGGAAGAGGGAGAGAGAGAATTTCAAGCAGACTCCCCGCTGAGCAAGGAGCCCAACATGGGGGCTCAATCCCACAACCCTGGGATCATGAGCTGAGCCGAAACTAAGAGTTGGATGCCCAACCAGCTGCACCACTCAGGTGCCCCATAAATGCGTGGTTTTTAAAATACACAAATTTAAATAAATAAAAAATCTTTAAAAAAAAAAAAAAAAAGGGGGCACCTGGGTGGCACAGCGGTTAAGCGTCTGCCTTCGGCTCAGGGCGTGGTCCCGGCGTTATGGGATCGAGCCCCACATCAGGCTCCTCTGCTGGGAGCCTGCTTCTTCCTCTCCCACTCCCCCTGCTTGTGTTCCCTCTCTCGCTGGCTGTCTCTATCTCCGCCAAATAAATAAATAAAAAATCTTTAAAAAAAAAAAATAAAAAATAAAATACACAAATTTTCCCACAGTCTGTCAATAACTAAGCATTTTCCTAATCACTTAGCTTTGTCTACTTAATTTGTTTGCTGAAACTTCTTTTATAGGAATGATAAATATTTTAATTTAAAATTTTGGGTATGATATTAAAGTATGAAAAAAACCCTCATACTTAAAAACTAACACTGTTCTCTGCTACCTCCCCCAACCTCATCCCAAAGAGTAGGCTCATTTTGATTATTATACGAATTGAGTATTGTGGAAATGGGAACTCTTACACATTGTTGATTACTTAGAGTATAAATTGCAACTTCTTAGGAGGGCAATTTGGAAATATCAGTTAAAATTTTATGTTATTTTTAAAACTTGGGGTTTACATTTTGTTTTAAAGATTTTATTTATTTATTTGTCAGAGAGAGAGAGAGAGTGAGCGAGCATGAGCAGGGGGAGTGGCAGGCAGAGGGAGAAGCACGCTCCCCCCAGAGCAAGGAGCCCAGTGCGAGACTCGATCCCAGGGTCTAGGGATCATGACCTGAGCTGAAGGCATATGCCTAATTGACTGAACCACCCAGGTGTCCCTCAGTTAAAATTTTAAATGCACTTTTCATTTGACCAGAAATTTTACATTTAAGAATTACATTTAGGGGCACTTGGGTGGCTCAGTTGGTTAAGCATCCAACTCTTGATCTCAGCTCAGGTCTTAACTTCAGGGTCATGACTTCAAGTCCTGCATTGGGCTCCATGCTGGGCATAGAGCCTACTTAAAAAAAAAAAAAGAAAGAAAAAGAAGAAGAAGAAAAGAAACAAAAAAAGAAAAAAGAGAATTACATTTAAGGGGCACCTGTCTGGTTCAGTCAGAAGAGCATACAACTCTTGATCTCGGTGTTGTGAGTTCAAGCCCTACATTGGGTATGGAAATTAATTTTTAAAAAATAATAATAAACTTAAAAAAGTTGTGGGAGGCAAACCATAAGAGACTCTTAACTATAGAGAACAAACTGTGGGTTGATGGAGGGGAGGTGTTGGGTAGGGGATGGGCTAAATGGGTGATGGGAATTAAGGAGGGCACTTGTGATGAGCACTGGGCATTATATATAAGTGGTGAATCACTAATTCTGTTCCTGAAACCAGTATTACACTATATGTTAACTAACTAGAATTTAAATAAAAACTTGAAACAAACGAAAAAAGAATTACATTTAAGTACATTCATAGATACACTGGCTCAAGTGGTCATGAGCATTGTTTGACAGCAAAACCCTGGAAATAAGTTAAATGCCCATCATTCTGGGATTTGCTAAAGAAATTATGACATCCAGGGCAGCCCTCTCAGGTCCCCTCCTTCTTTGGGAGCTTTGTACTCTATCACTCAATAAACTTTGTATTATCGCTGAAAGAAAGAGAGAGAGAGAGAAAAGACAGACATTAAGTGGAATTCTTTGCCACTCTTAAAAAGGGAACAAGGTAGATCTATATTCATACATTTAGTAAATTTTTTTGAATACGTACTGTGTACCAGGCATATGCTAAGTGGTAAACAAAAAGACAGTTCTTGCTTTTGTAGAGTTTATATTCTCCTTGTGGGAGTACAGACTTTAATTAGATATTTGCATTAATAATATATGATTATAAACTGAGATAAATGCATTTTAAAAAGGGAAGGCTGAGTATAAGAAGTTAGATGAGATGAACCTGGAAAGAAGTAGGGTGGGGCCTCATAGGCCATGGTGAAAATTTGGGACCTTAAGAATAATAATAGGAAGCCACTACCTGCTGGGGGGATGGGGTTCATTATTTTATTGTGGTAAAATATATAACATAAAATTTACCATGTTAACCATTTCTATGTGTGTAGTACAGTAACATTAATGACGCTCATACTGTTGTGCAGATATCAGCACCATCCATCTCCAGAACTTTTCATCTTCCTAAACTGGGACTCTGGGTATGGTGTGGTTTGGAGGTAGTCCATAGTGGTTGTGAAGAGTCTGGTGAAAGTTTATTACAGTAATCCAAAGGAGAGATAATGTTTACTGTGGACTAGGGTGGTAACTGTGGAGAAGAAAAGAAATGAAGTAAATTGAGAGATAATTAAGAGATAAAGGCAACAGGAATTGGAAATGTACTGGACCCAGGGAATGAATGGTGTTAGGGATGACACCTGGTTTCTTGTCCCAAACTGATGATAGAGGTGACAGTCATTGACATAGGAAACATGAAAGAATATTCTCTGATATGCTCACACAGAGAGGTAACTTTAGTGTATTATTAGGTGATAAAGGCAAGGCACAGGACAATGTATATAATATGATTCTGTTTATAGTTAACAAGTAAAAAATCTATTTGCTTATATATGTGAGAAATATCTATAAGAAGACACAAGTAAATCTGAATTAGAGAATGGGAATGAAGGATTGGGGATCTTTTTACTTTTCAGTGTATATCCTTTGGAACTAGTGACATTTCTTATGAGCATGTATCATATTTGTAATAATAAGCATATATGTATATTTTAAAAACCTCATTCACAGGATTCTGAGAGGCTGGTATATAGTATTGAAATAATTGAAGTAAAGTAAATTGAAGCACTTCCAATTGGCTATGAAGTACACAGCTTTTAAGTATTTTCTTTTTAAAGATTTTATTTATTTATTTATTTGTCAGAGAGAGAGCACGAACAGGGGGAGTGGCAGGCAGAAGGAGAGGGAGAGGCAGGCTCCCCACTGAGCAGAGAGCCCCAATGTGGGGCTCGATCCCAGGACCCTGGGATCGTGACCTGACCTGAAGGCAGACGCTCAACCAACTGTCCAGGCGCTCCAGCTTTTAAGTATTTTGTGTGAGATAAAGAAGATTCAGTATCATTCAGTGCTACTGTCATTTGTCATAAGAAACAGCTGATGGGATGTACTTTAGAGATAAACGTATAAGATGTAAGATTTATATGTTATGCAGACAGGGGAACTTATTTAGGGTGTTCTTTGTATGGTCTTCTCCAGATGGCCTCTTGAAATCTTTCTACAAGACATTCATCCTCTCTGCTATGTTGTGGCTCCCCACCCCTTATCTGTCTTCCCTTCCCACCCTGCACGCATATACAAGTGACATGTGGTTGGATAGGAGAGTCAGAACCTGAAATAATTTTTGGTAGCCTAAAAATAGATAAATTTCCTCAGTCAAATATAGCTGGGAAAATAATGTCTTATCTGTCCTTGCCTTTAGGGACCACTGAATTCTGAACCTAATGAGTTGATGTAAAAAGTTCCCCATGTAGACAACTAGTAGGGTGGTGGGCATGCTCACTGAGGAAGAACATGTTTGAGGGTAGAGATGAATTCCTTTTGAGGTGCCTATGAGATGTGTGCATGCAGATCCCCACTCACCACAAGCACCATGAGTTTTGATTTTGAGATTACAAATAAATTCTAGTAAGTAGGTAAGTTTGCAGATATGGAATCCTTGAATAATGAGGGTTGACTATATATAACTTACCATTAAAGTCACGAGTAAGTGAGATTGCCTAGAGGAAGTAAGAGGAAGGGAAGGCCTAGGTCAAACACAGAAGGGACAGGCAGTGAAATGGGTATCTTCAAAGGAGAGTAAGAATGAGAGGTAGAAAGGGAAACCTGAAGAGTATGATCTCAGAAGGCAAGGTTTCAAGGAAGGAGAAAGTGGTCAAATGCTGTAAAGAGATCAAGGAAGAAATG
Organism: Ursus maritimus; assembly: GCF_017311325.1. Classification (NCBI taxonomy): domain Eukaryota; kingdom Metazoa; phylum Chordata; class Mammalia; order Carnivora; family Ursidae; genus Ursus; species Ursus maritimus. Next base: position 26,780,839 of record NW_024425008.1, read on the forward strand.
AAATTCATTAGATTAAAAATTTGAAAATCGTGGTGACTTTGATGATAGCACGTACAGGGAGTCCTGAGGATGGAATCTAGATTGAGGAGTGAATGGATGCTAAATAAGGAAGAAGATGACAAATCTAGAGATTACTAATTCAAGAAGTTTGTCAGACAAGGTTGTGAGGATGGGAAGGGGTGGAAGGGAAGTATTACAAAGTGCACAAGGAAACTTTTGGTGTTGATGGCTGTTTATTATATTGATTGTGATGATGATTTCTCAGGTATATACAAAAACTCAGCAAATTGTAACTTTATATATGGTTCATTATGTGTCTTAAATCTCAACAAGGTGGTTAATTTTTTTTTTAATGAAAGTTTGTCTTCAAAGGGGAACAGAAAGGCAGAATAACAAAGGGAGTGTGAGGTTGAGAAACTCTGTGTGTTGTGGTTTTAAAACTGTTTTAACAATTTTATTAGATATAGTTTACATACCATAAAGTTTATTCATTTAAAGTCTATAAATCACTGGTAGTTTAATTTTATGTTGAATCTTGTGTTTAATGTAGGAGAGACTTGAACATAACTGAAGGGACTTTATAAAGAAGCACGTAGAGAGTGGATTAGTTTTAGATGGAGGAAGGATGCTGCTTCTATTTTAACAGTAGCAAAGGTGGAAAACGGGGAATAAATGCACTTAAATTTATGGTTTTGGTGGCTTAAGATTGATGGAGTTTTATTTTAAAGACATATTTTCTCAAGGAAATAGGAAGTGAAGAGATCTGTAGAAGAGTAAGGAGAGAAGTCGTGGAGTTAACTTTTGAAGACAGTGGAATAGCTACTCCATAGAATGGGAGATCTAGAATATGCAATTACCAGGAATAGAAATGAGATTACTGGACAGTAGTCAAGCGAAACGACAACTCATTTGATCTCTGCCATGTATGTTTAAGTATACTGGTGCCTATGTAAGTATAATAATTTAGTATTAAAGTAATGATTAGAGTAAAGTAGGTTTCAAAACTTGTCTTGCAATTCTGCTAGAATAACAAGATAATCTTTTTAATGCAGGAGGAATTTTATTTTATTTATTTATTTTTTAAAGATTTTATTTTTATTTATTTGACAGAGACAGCCAGTGAGAGAGGGAACACAAGCAGGGGGAGTGGGAGAGGAAGAAGCAGCCTCCTAGCAGAGGAGCCTGATGTGGGGCTCGATCCCAGAACGCTGGGACCACGCCCTGAGCCGAAGGCAGACGCTTAATGACTGCTCCACCCAGGCGCCCCACAGGAGGAATTTTAATGTTAGAAGTCAGGTATTACCTAAAAATTAATGTAGTGGTTCTTTAAGTGAAGTTCCCAAAACCTTTTGTGGGATCCTGATGTACTTTCTTTTCCAACTATATATCTGTGTGAAGCCATACTTTTTTTTTTTTTAATATTTTATTTATTAGAGAGCACAAGAGAGAGAGGGGGAGCATGCGCACACAAGTGGGGGTTGGGACAGAGGGAGAGGGAGAAGCAGACTCCTTGCTGAGCCTGACTTGGTGCTCCATCCCACGGTTCTGGGATCATGACCTGAGCTGAAAGCAGACGCTTAACCAACTGAGCCACACAAGCGCCCCAGCCATAGTTTCTTTATATACTTCCAAACAGCATATTCTGACAGATTGAATGTAGATGCAAATTTGAGAATCCAATTTTCTCTTAAGCCAGATGTTAGAGAGATTTGCAGAAATGTGAAACAATGCCACTCTTCTCACAAAATTGTTTCATTTTGGAAAATACAGTTATTTTTCATTAAAAATGTCATTTATGGGAGATTCATGCTCTTTTCCTTTCCAACTGTCCCAGATACTCTATATCTCTCTCTCTTTCTCTTTATGTATATATCTTCAATAAACTCTGCTTTCACCTCCTGCTGGCTTGTCTCTGATTTCCATCCTTCCAGAAGGCAAGGACCCTCTTGGCTGGTCCTCTGGGACCCCCTCTGGGTCCTCAGACCTGGCCTGCCTGCATCACTAATTCATAGGACATTGTGGAAAGTGCTTAGAAAGATATTGCTTAAGTTGTGGATAAAAATTTACCCTAGACTAAAATCTGCTCTGACTCCACCTAACAAAGCTTAAAATTAAGCCTCAGAATGATCAAAATGCCTAATGTATCCCAGAACAAAGGTCATGGATATTTATAGGAATACAATAATATCCGCACCCAAAGAGGTTAAATTTGCAGTGTCTGGCATCCAGTTCAAAATTACCAGTCATGCAAAGCAGCAGAAAAATATAACCTAAAATAAGGAGAAAAATCAAAGAGAAATAGGCCCAGAAATAACCAATGCTAGAATTAGTAGACAAGGACATTAAAACTTGAACATAATATCCCCTGTGTTCAAAAAAGTAGAACATAATATAACACTGTAGTTAACTACACTGGAACTAAAATTTTAAAAAAATAATAACTTTTAAAAGTTAAAAAATGGGGGCGCCTGGCTGGCTCAGTTGGAGGAGCATACGACTCTTAATCTCAGGGTTGTAGATTTGAGCCCCATGGTGGGTGTAGAGATTACTTAAATAAACTTTAAAAAAATTTTAAATGTTGTTTTTGTTAACATGTAATGGAGTTTATTATCATTATTCAATGAATTCAATTTTTAAAAGTAAGATTCTTAGTTTTAATTTCTAATATAGTAAAATTATCAGTAGGTGTAACTGACATACAAAAAAATGCTTTGTAGTCTTCAGTGTAATGGGTCCTGGGATAAAAAATTGTGAGATCTTCTGATTAAAACAGTATGCTTCATCAACTAAAGTAATATACTAAGACTACTTGTAATTGATTGCTAACATTATATTTTAAAATGCTAGTATTAATTTTGGTTGTTGGGATGCCTGGGTAGCTCAGTTGATTAAGCATCTGCCTTTGGCTCAGGTCATAATCCCAGGGTCCTGGGATCGAGACCCACATCAGGCTCCCTGCTCTGTGGGGAGCCTGCTTCTCCCTCTATCTGCCACTCCCCCTGCTTGTGCTCTCTCTCTCTCTGACAAATAAATAAATAAAATCTTTAAAAAAAATTTTTTGGGGATTGTTAAAATGGTGGAATCTAAGCCAGTTCATCGATCCTTTGATTTGTAGTTAAAATCTTAATTCTCTGATTATGTAGAATATCTGTAGAATGCTAAAGTGGACCTTCAATTAGGTAGATTGTGGATTTCATAAAATCTTTAAATTTGGAAGAATAGAGGCTTAAGGGACTGGATACAGAATTCATGCTTATTAGTGTTGTTTGTAAATTGATCTAATTTAACTCACTGTTAAGTGAGATGGAAGGACTTTCTTATCCCATTGGTTTTAGGTTTAATCCTAAACCAGGAAGTGTGCTAGTATGTACAAATAGGATAGACCAAATGGAGAATTGAGCATATGAATGCTGGAATTGCGTGTGTTTACCTCCTGGACTAATATTGCTGATTAAGCGATCTGCCAAGTTGTTCTAGGGCCCACTTCTTTTTAAAAGGTAAGGATTGCCATTGTGTTAGAAATTACAAGAGATAGTATTTTAATAACAGATTTGGGGGGGGGGCGAGTTGGCCATTAGAACAGCAGCACCAAACAATTCTCGGACACCAGTAGAGTGTTTGAGAATTCAACCTAATTGTTACACTGTCTTACCTGGAGACCGATTCCTCATTTTAAGGGTTCAGGCCTATAAGACTTTCCCCTCACCCCCTCCCCATACTTCAGATACCAGTCACAAGTCCCAGGCTGTTTGTTACCTGTGTTTCTGAACAAGCAGTTACAGATTGGAGATCCATCGATCTCCTTAGGTTTAATTAATTTGCTAGAGCCGGCTCACAGAACTCAGGGGAACACTTACATTTAACAGTTTATGAAAGGACATGATAAAGGCTATGAATCAACGGTGAGATAGGTACATAGGGTGAAGTCCTGAATAAAGTTGCTTCTATCCTCATGGAGCTTGGGGCCTGGCTTGATGGCATATGGAAGTGTTGTGATTACCCAAGTAGGGAAACTCTTCAAAAGGAAGGCCTAAAACTGTCTTATGGCAGCATCATTACATAGTCATAATTGACTAAGTCATTGACTGATTCAGTCTCCAGTCCCTCTTCTCTTTCCAGAGGTTGGGAGGTGGGACTGGCAGAGCCCATCCTTTAATCACATGGTTGGTCCTCGAGGCAACCAGCTGCCACCCTTAGATACTTTCCGAAAGTTGCCTCCTTTACATAACAAAAGACACCTTTATCACTTTCAATACTCAGGAAATTCCAAGGATCTGGGCAGCTGTGAGTCAGGAACTGTGGACCAAGACCAAATATATATAAGAAATATACTGTGGTCATCTGAATGACAAAATCTGTATTTCTTGTAAATCACAGTATCACACAAGCTTTTCTTATTTTGCATGTAACCAAAGAGCCATGGTACAGAAAGTAGAGCTCTTACTATTTCAGTATTTCTAATAAGCTAGGTCCTGATCCATGGTTTACCTACCATATAACAGGTATAGTCTGTATTTCAGAAGATTTTTGGTGGGGGCGCCTGGGTGGCTCAGCCGTTAAGCGTCTGCCTCTAGCTCAGGTCTTGATCCCTGGGATCGAGCCCCACATCGGGCTCCCTGCTTGGCAGGAAGCCTGCTTCTCCCTCCCCCACTCCCCTTGCTTGTGTTCCCTCTCTCGCTGTCTCTCTCTGTCAAATAAATAAATAAAATCTTTAAAAAAAAAAAAAAGATGATGATTTTGGTGCATAGTGTTAATGCCAAATGAGAAGTTGTTAAATGTACTTTATCAAGAAAAAAAGCACGAATGCACAGAATAAAAAGTAAAATGGGAAAAAACTCACAGATATCAATGACATTTTAAAAATTAAGATTCTATGCAAATAAACTTGAAAACATGGATAAAATTGGTAATACTCTTGGGTTATATAAATGACGAAAACTGACCCCCCCCAAAAAAAAACTAAAAATATAAGAAGACTAATTCATGTAGAAGAAATATTGTAAGATGTAAAAGAATTACCTACCTCCTTTTTTCCACCTCTGACCCCTAACATACTAAGGAAACTATTAATTTAACCCTAACCCTAATTGTGTGTGTATGTATATATGTAAAATGGAGTTGGAGTCTAAATAATGACAAGTTTTTTATCCATTCTAAGTGTCCAGTAGTGCATTCAGATGTCATACAGGAAGCAGGATATCATCTATGTATACTACCTAGGAGTAACTTTCCAAGTCATTGTTACCAAAAATGCCTTCATATATTTCTTAAATACTCCCCTTTGAGAAACCACTGGTATAGGGTCTTATAGACTATTTTAAGGACTTTGGCTTTTATTTAGAGTGAAATGGGAAGCCATTGGAGAATTTTGAGCAGAGGAATGACTTTATATAAATTATATTTTAAAAGGATTACTCTGATTCTTGTGCTGAAAATCAGCTGTAGAGAAGAGCAAAGGTGGAAGCAGAGAGATCAGTTAAGTGGCTATTGTGAAAATCCAGACAAAGATGATGATGGCTTCCATCAGGGTGATGGTAGTAGAAGTGGTAAGAAGGGGTCAGATTCTGGATATATTTTGTAGATAGAGTTGATAGTATTTATGGATGGATTAAATTTGTGAGTGTCAATCAAGAGAAAGAGAAGTCAAGGGCGGTGCCAAGGTTTTTGATCTGAGAAATGGGAAGGATAGACTTGCCATACGTTATTTTGGGAAAGACCATTGGTAGAAGAGTAGATTCATGAATGAAGGATAATATCAAGCATTTAATTTTGATTCTGTTACAAACAGTAACTTTTTAAAAATTTCATTTTCTGCTTATTGCTATTATAGAAATACAATTGACTTTTTAAAAATTGAGATATAATTGACATATGACATTATATCAGTTTCAGGTGTACAACAATGATTTGATATTTGTATATTTTGCAAAATGATACAATTGACTTTTGTATGTTAAAATTATATCTAGTATCCTTGCTAAACTCACTTATTCTAGTAATTTATTTGTATATTCTTTTGGGTTTTCTACTAATACAATTATATAATCTGTGAATAATTATTATTGTATTTCTTATATTCTAATCCTTATACTTTTATGTATGTATGTGTGTACATATGTATGTCCCTTCATTGCATGTTTATGTTATGATGTTTATAACTTTGGGTAGAATTGGCGATAACAAGAATTCTTGCCTCATTTTCAGTCTTACCATAGTTTATCAGATTAAACAAGTTCCCTTCTGTTCATGGTTAAAAATTATTAAAATTATGAATGGAAACTGAATTTTGAGATGATTACATAATTTTTATCTTTAATTCTGTTAGGTGGTAAATTATACTTACTTGATTTTTTTTGAATAGTCAACTAACCTTACATTCTGGAATAAACTCAACTTGATCAGTATCTATAATGGTCAAGTGGAGTTTATTGAGTATATTTCAGGATTCTCTTTGCTAATATTTTGTTCCAAAATTTCGCATCTGTGCTTTTGAGTCAGAATGGATGGTAATTTTCCTTTCTCATATTGTCGTTGTTAGGTTTTTTGTTAACAGAACTGAGGCCGGATTACAGTTTTAGCAAGGCTCTGTCTACTTCTGGTTTACATCTCCCTTTAGGACATTCTTTTCTTGTGTTTAAACTGAAATACTTTGGTGTTCACTGGAACCTATTCCTCTGGTTGGTCCAGAATTCTAATTCTTCACTCTTCAGCAAATTGAAAATGCCCAAAATTCATTTTTAACATGTTTCTCTGTTTCCTGTAATTCTTGTGAGTTGGTTTTTAGAGACTTGATCAGATTTAGCTTTGATTTTTTTTTTTCTAGGAATACCTCATTGATGGCATGTACTATCAGAAGACACACAATAGCTGATTATCTATTTGTGATGACTATAGCCATTCATGATCATTGCCCGGGATTATTAATTCATTAAGGGTTGCAAAATGATGATACTTTAATTCTGTTACCCTTTCTTTACTTATCAGCTATAATATTTCTATAAAGCAAAATCCCCCTTGTCTACTGCTTGGTTAGCAGTTGTATAGTTTAACTAGAAAGTCAGGGTAATTTCCTTTGTGAACGAAATATTGAGCCATTAACAACATTACCAAAATTGGATGACCGTTCCTATTTGATCAACCTTTTTTTTTTTAAGAAGAATGACATTGTTAGTATATAAGACCAGTAAACTATACACCATTACTTAAATAGGAGAGTTGCAGAAGTAATGTGAGATAGTAAAAAGAAGATAGATAGTTGAAAGAAGAAAGATCTAGAAGTGAAAAGATCAAAGGTTTATTCCTGGCTCTGTTAATTTACTAGTTATATGACCTTGTGCAAATCACTTAACTTTTTTTGACACCTAGTGCCACCTTTCAAAGGTGAGGGTTTTGAATCTCTTTAAGTTCTTTACAGCTTTAAACTGCTGTGATTAGATTTAATACATATACTTAGGTCAGGTGACTTGTTCAAATGTAATTGTACTCCAAATTTATACATAAAAGTAATCCATTATAATTTGACTTAACTACTCCTCTTTGATTAAAGACCCCAAACAAGTTTTGATATCATGTTCTATACATCTGCATCCTATATTTGCAATATAATACAGGTTATATATATCAGATAATATGCCTTACACCTTCTTTTTTTTTTTTTTTTTTTTTTAAAGATTTTTTATTTATTTATGTGACAGAGAGACAGCCAGGGAGAGAGGGAACACAGCAGGAGAGTGAGAGAGGAAGAAGCAGGCTCCCAGCGGAGGAGCCCGATGTGGGACTCGATCCCAGAACGCCGGGATCACGCCCTGAGCCGAAGGCAGACGCTTTAAGGACTGCGCTACCCAGGCGCCCCTGCCTTACACCTTCTTATAAGTTGATTATGATGTCATTTTTTGCTAATGTTGGGAACTGTTGACTAGATGTTCTCTCATATCAGAGCTGTGTGCATTTCTTCTCATGGCCTACATTACCCAAACAGGGGGGGACTACTTTTTAAATAATTTTTTCCAGAAAAGGAAAAATGACTTAATTCATCCAAGAATGAAATTCCACACACTAGTTTTTCTAAAGTTCATTTTTGCAAATAAAAGTCCCTTACTCAGACGGAGTTTGGAAAAGGCATACAGACAAAAGAAGTCCCAGTGTCAAATATTTTAGCCATTAAAGCATAAATCAGCTGCAATTCTTCAGTGAGATAGTGTCTCAGAGAAGAAGAGAGACCTCTTTAATAATGTTTATCTCACTGGGCATGTTTTTCTCATCGGCTAGGAAAACACAACACTGATTTCCATCTCTGCATTTCCAAAATAGATTATGCAGTTAAGAGGTCAGTCTGTATGGGAGATATTTTTGTTCTGTCCTTTCCATTAAGTCTCCCTCACCTTTTTTTTTTTTTTTCTGGCATAAATACCCATAAGTGACCAGTTGGATTGATCAAAATGATAGGATGAAATCCCTCGCAAACACTTTGAAACCTATATTCATATCTCAGTAACTAAAAGACTGTAAAACCCTACTTTCTCATTTTATTATTACTATTATTTATTTATTTGTTTGAGAGAGACAGCACAAGCGTGAGAGGGAGAGGAAGAGAGAATGTCAAGCAGACTCCACATGGAGCATGGAGCCTGACGCAGGCTCAATCCCAAGACCCTGAGAACATGATCTGAGCCAAAACCAAGAGTTGGACGCTTAATCAACTACACCACCCAGGCACCCAGAGAGTGTTTTTAAAACCCCAAAACCGTTTCCCCCAGAAGACAGATTATGGATTGTTTCACAGTTTGGTTCCTTAAAAACCTCAAAGAATAATTCTCTTTTTTTTAAAGGCATAATTGTTTAAAAAGAAAGAAAGAAAATTCTTATGCTGTTTACCTATACACGAGCATATGGGGGGGGGAGAATGGTTTCCAGATTTTTTATGACATTAACAGAATCCTGCTATAACAAAGATAGCACAAAACAAAAAGAAAACCATAGACCAATTCCACACGTGGATATAAATGAAAAAAGTAGGCAGAAAAATAGAACAAGTGGGATCTAAAAGTATACTAAAGACTGAAATAGGGTTTAATTCAGGATTCCATAAATGATTTAGTATTAGGAAATTTGATATAATTCATCACGTTGATGGACCTGAGAAGAAAAGGACTTCATCACTGCAATGAAAACAAAGTTGAAGGACTCAGACTTCTTGATTTCAGAACTTAGTACAAATCTATAGTAATCAAAACAATGTAGTACTGGCATAAGGACAGATGTGTAGAACAATGTAATAGAATTGAGAGTACAGAAATGAACCTGTACATGTATGGCCAACTGATTTTTGGCAAGGGTGCCAAGAACATTCAGCAGGGAAAGAATAGTCTCTTCACCAAATGGTGATGGAGCAACTTGATTTCCACATAGAAGGAAAATGAAGCCAGACCCCTATCTTACACTGTATACAGAAAATTAAAAGTTAACATAAGAATATAAGAATAAGAACCATAAAATTCTTAGAAGAAAACATAGGGGTAAATTGTCATGACCTTGGATCTGGCAATAGATTCTTAGATATGACACCAAAACCATGAGCAACAAAAGAAAAAATAGATAAACTGGATCTAATTAAAACGTGAAATTTTTGTGCACCAAAGGAAGTTATCAAAGAAGTGGAAAGACAACTACAGAATGGGAGAAAATATTTGGAAATCACATGTCTGATAAAAGTCTAGTATCCAGGAGATAGATTTTTATATATTTATGTTATATATATATATGTGTGTGTGTGTGTGTACACAGAAGAACCTGATTTAAAAATGGGCAAAGGACTGGAATAGAAATTTCTCCAAAGAGGTTGTACAAATGACCAATAAATATATGAAAAGATACTCAACATCATTAGTCGTTAGGGCAATACCTATCAAAACCACAATGAAGTACCACGTCACACCCACTTTGGATGGCTCTACGTCAAACAAACAAACAAATAAATGGAAAATAAGTATTGGTGAGGATGTGGTGAACTAGAACTCTTATGCATTATCAGTGGGAATGTAGAATGGTTCAGTTTCTGTGGGAAGCAGTTTGGTGGTTCCTCAAAAAGCTAAACATAGAATTATATGACTCAGCAATTCTGCTGCTAGTTATATACCCCAAAGAACTGAAAACTCAAATTCGTGTTTATAGCACCACTATTCATAGTTGCCAAAAGGTAGAAACAGCCCAAATATCCCTCAGTGGAAGAATGGACATACAAACTATGGTGCATACTACAGTGTGGTGAACCTTGAAAATAATATGCTAAGTGAAATATGCCAGACACAAAAAGTCACATATTGTATGATTTCGTTTATATGAAATATCCAGAATAGGTAAATCCATAAAGACAGAATGCAGGCTATTTATTGGTTGTTAAGGGGCTTTGGGGAAGTGCAGCTATGCGTAGCAAATGCTTAATGCATACAGATTTTTCTTTTGGTGTGAAGAAAATGTTTTGGAACTAGATAAAGGTGGTGACTGCACAACATTTTAAATGTACTAAGTGCCACTGAATTATTCACTTGAAATTCTTTTTTGAAAAGACTTATTTTAGAGAAAGAGAGTGCAGGGGGAGAGGAAGAGGAAGAGAAAAACTTAAGCAGATTCTGCACTGAGCACAGAGTCCAATACGGGGCTTGATCCCATGACCCTGAGATTGGGACCTGAGCCAAAACCAAGAGTTGGACGCATAACCAACTGAACCACTCAGGCGCCCCTGAATAATTCACTTTTTTTTTTAAAGATTATTTATTTATTTATTTGACAGAGACAGAGAGACACGGCCAGCCTCGAGAGAGAGAACACAAGCAGGGGGAGTGGGAGAGGAAGAAGCAGGCTCCCAGCAGAGCAGGGAGCCCGATGTAGGGCTCGATCTCAGAACCCTGGGATCACGCCCTGGGCCAAAGGCAGCCGCTTAACAACTGAGCCACCCAGGCGCCCCTGAATTATTCACTTTTAAATGGTTAGTTTTATGTGATGTGGATTACATCTAATTTTTTTAAAAAGTCTAAAATATAGGGGCGCCTGGGTGCCTGGGTAGCGCAGTCGTTAAGCGTCTGCCTTCGGCTCAGGGCGTGATCCCAGCGTTCCGGGATGGAGCCCCACATCAGGCTCTTCCACTGGAAGCCTGCTTCTTCCTCTCCCACTCCCCCTGCTTGTGTTCCCTCTCTCACTGGCTGTCTCTATGTCAAATAAATAAATAAAAATCTTAAAAAAAAAAAAGACTTTATTATTAAAAAAAAAAGTCTAAAATATAATTCAATCCCAATAAATCTTCTTAGCAAAATAGGAATAGCATAATACATCCTTTAAATAAGTAAAACTGTCCCAGAGTCATGCAGAGTGAAACATTTACATTGAATTTAGGAGGATGATAAGGTTGCTCTTAAGTAGCACTATTATTCAACACTGATTTCCAAATAGTGATAAGTGCCTTTGGATAAGAAAATAAAAACTATAAAAGTGGGAATTCAAGCAACAGTTTTTTTTTTTGTCGTTTGTTTCTGCAGATGTTATCTCTCTGAAAAGCCTAGAAAATCACCAAAAAAACCCTGTTTAAAATGATAGGGAACACCAGTATTTTGACTACTTATAAGATACACTAGAATCAATACATAGACAAACCAGTTAGTTTTGTTGGGAAATATTATAGGTCTTCTGACTCTGGCAAAACATGGATTAAGCTAACATAGAAATTCTCTCAAAGCACAGCTGAGCTTTCAATAAAGACAGATTTCTCCAGTTACCAGAAATTAAGAGGGAATTTGAAAGCAAGGCAGGAATCATGCTGGCATGGCACTAGTCTAGGAGATAGATTTGTAAGCTAGAACCTTCGCTTTAACGTTCATTCTGAAGGTCCTGGTCTCATAAAAAACAGAGCATTAGAACTGAGAACGCAGCGTAGAACCAGCACCTTCAGTGGGATTTATAATCAGTGAAATAGAGAACTAGAAGAAAAAGCAAAACAAAACAAAACACCACCACCAACAACAACAAAAAAAAAAACCCAAAAAACAAAAATTAAAAAAATAGAAGCTTACCTGTGCTCAGACCCTGGGTGAAAAAAAGGAGTCTCCCACCAAAAATTGAAGCTGTGGATCTGGACTTCGTATGCTATAACTGGCATGGTGTAAGAATCCTCAAATTAATGTACCATAGGTCAGGCTACTACTACACCTGTGGTACCTTTTAGAAGCCAATGTAAAACCACTCCATAATCCAAAATGTATGAATTTTTTCCAGAAAAGTTGAGCTTTGTAAAAATGAACTTACAATTAAAAAAAAGTTATAAATCATATGTAGCAGATACAATAAGGATTATACAATAAAGGACAAGAAGATTAGCGCTGAAAGAACTTGAATTAATAGACTATAGAGGTTACTATAAAATATGTATATATAAAATCATTAGAGACATAAATGAATTCAGCCCATAAGGCAAAAATAAGACCGTGAGAAAGAAGGGATAGATCTGACAAAGAATCAAATCTAAGCTTCTAAAAAATGAAAAATACTGTTATTGCAATTTAGTGGATAGATTCAATAGTAGATTAGGCTTGTTGAAAAGAGGGTTGATAAACTGGAAGATAGATTTGATGAAGTTACCCAGAGTGCAACACAAGGTGATAAAGAGAAAATCCAAAAAAGAGATGAGGAAATGGATGAACAAATTAAAAAGGCCCGTAGTACTAACAGGCCTAATGAGAGCTCCAGGAGGAGAGACAAAGGAGATTTCATTTAAATCAATACCTAGGAATAAACCTGACCAGAGAGGTGAAAGACCTATACTTTGAAAACTATAAAACACTGATGAAAGAAATTGAAGATGACACAAAGAAATGGAAAGACATTTCATGCTCATGTGTTAGAAGAACGAATTTTGTTAAAATGTCTATACTACCCAAACATTCTACACATTTAATGCAATCTTTATCAAAATACCAACAGCATTGTCTACCAGAGCTAGAACAAACAGTCCTAAAATTTATATGGAACCACAGTAGACCCCAAATAGCCAAAGCAATCTTAAAAGAGAAGAAGCTGGAGGCCTCACAATTCCAGACTTCAAGTTATATTACAGAACCGTAGTAATCAAAACAGTATGGTACTGGCACAAAAATAGACACATAGATCAATGGAACAGAATAGAAAACCCGGAAATGAACCCACAGCTATATAGTCAATCTTCAACAAAGCAGGAAAGAATATCCAGTGGGAAAAAGTCTCTTCAACAAATGGTGTTGAGAATACTGGACAGCAACATGCAAAAGAATGACACTAGACCACTTTCTTACACTGTATACAAAAATAAATTCAAAATGGATTAAAGACCTAAATGTGAGACCTGAAACCATAAAAATCCTAGAAGAGAACACAGGTGGTAACTTCTTTGAAATAGGCCACAGGAAATTCTTTCTAGGTCTCCTAGAGGCAAGGGAAACAAAAACAAAAATAAACTATTGGGACTACATCAAAATAAAAAACGTCTGCACAACAAAGGAAACAGTCAACAAAACTAAAAGGCAACCTATGGAATGGGAGAAGATATTTGCAAATGACGTATCTGATGAAGGGTTTCTATTCAGAATGTAAAAAGAACTTAAAAAACTGAACACCCAAAAAATAAATTATCTAATTAAAAATGGGCAGAAGACATGAATGGACATTTTTCTAAAGAAGACATACAGATGGCCAACAGACACATGAAAAGATGGTCAGCATCACTTATCATCAGGGAAATGCAAATCAAATCCAAACTGCAATGAGGTATCACCTAACGCCTGTCAGAATGGCTAAAATCAACACAACACAAGGAACAACACGTGTTGGCAAGGATGCAGAGAAAGGGGAACCCTCTTGCAGGGTTGGTGGGAATGTAAACTGTCGCAGTCACTCTGGAAAACAGTATGGAGGTTCCTCAGAAAGTTAAAAATAGAATTACGCTGTGATCCAGCAATTGCACTACTAGTTATTTACCGAAAGAATACAGAAATACTAATTCAGAGGGACACCTGCACCCAGATGTTTATAGCAGCATTATCTACAATATTCAAATTATGGAAGCAGCCCAAGTCTCCATCCATTGATGAATGGATAAAGATGTGGTGTCTATATACAGTGGAATATTACTCAGCCATAAATAATGAAATCTTGCCATTTGCAATAACATGGAGGTAGAGAGTATAATGCTAAGTGAAATAAATAAGGAAAGACAAATGCCATATGATTTCACTTTAATGCAGAATCTAAGAAACAAGCAAAGGGGAAAAAGAGGCAAACTAAGAAACAAATTCTTAACTATACAGAACAAACTGATGGTTATCAGAGGGGAGGTGGGTGGGGGGACAGGCTAAATGGGCTAAATGAGTGATGGGGATTAAGGAATGCATTTCTTGTGATGAGCACTGGGAGATGTATAGAAGTGTTGCATCACTATATTGTACACCTGAAACTAATATTACACTACTAACTGGTATTTAAATAAAAACTAAAAAAATAAAATATAAATAGGTCAAATGAAGAAAAAATGAGCAAAGGATGTGAATTGATATTTCTCCAAAGAAGATACACAGATGGCCAATTAGCACATGAAAAGATGGATGCTCAATATCATTAGTCATTAGGAGCATGCAAATCAAAATCACAAGATACTGCTTTATACCTGTTAGGAGGATGGTATAATTTAAAGAGAGAAAATAAAGTGCTGGTGACCATGTGGGGAAATTGAAACCCTCATACATTTTGATGGGAATGTTAAATGGTGCAATGCTGTGGAATGAGCTTACTACTCTAGAAAGAAATGTACAAGAGTGTATCCGAAGGCTGCCATAAAACTTCAGAGACATAAAAGACTTGAATAAATACTGTTAGATGAAATAGGTCAGTATTATAATGTCAGTTTTTCTAAACTAGTGAACTCAAGGCAATCTTAATTAAAACACCAAGGATTTGGGGCACCTGACTGGCTCAGCTGCTTAAGTGTCTGCCTTTGGTTCAGGTCATGATCCCAGGGTCCTGGGATTGAGCCCCAAGTCAGGCTCCCTGCTCAGCGGGGAGTCTGCTTCTCCCTCTCCCTCTGTCCCTCCACCCCACTTGTGCGCTCTGGCTCGCTGTTTCTCAAGTAAATAAATAAAATCTTTAAAAAAAAAGCAAAAACCCACCAAGGGTTTTTTGGACAGGAATTGAACAAAATTATTCCAAAGTTGATACCAAAGATTATTTTTTTTTTAAGATTTTATTTATTTATGTGACAGCCAGCGAGAGAGGGAACACAGCAGGGGAGTGGGAGAGGAAGAAGCAGGCTCCCAGTGGAGGAGCCCTATGTGGGATTTGATCCCGGAACGCCGGGATCACGCCCTGAGCCGAAGGCAGACGCTTAACGACTGTGCTACCCAGGCGCCCCGATACCAAAGATTAAAGCCAGGAAATAATTAAAATTAGTGAAAGTGATCATTCCAAAACATATTAAAGCGTTCTTAAACTATAATGAACATGTTGTGGTATTAAAATAGGAATAACAATAGAACAAAATAGAATGTCCAGGATAGAGTAGTTTTTAATAATATATATTTGGCATTTCAAGTCAGTAAGTAGGGATAGAGTAAAAAAACCAAAACAGACTAAAAGAACTTAGCAGTATATATGACAAGGTGCTAAGAGCGAGATGTCAGAATTTCTTAAAATGTCAGAACAGTGATGCAGGTTACTATTTTCCACTGCTTTATTTTCTTTGCTTATTGGACCAGGAAATTGAGAATTTATTTTTGGTCTTTGAAAAAAGTTCAAATATCAACAAAACACAAAGAAATCCTTTTTCGAGCTTAATTCATCCAAAGAGGTATCTAAACATCCATTCATCATTATCTTCTAAGCCAAAAAAAATAGAGCTTTCCAGAATTTGAGTGTAATATACCTATCACTGTAGCATCTGATGGAAAGCAGCCTTCAGTGAGGGCGTACTCCTTATTTCTGACTGTGAAATCATTCTGAAAATCTAGAACTAGTTGACAGAACTACCAAACACTTGACATTTCTGATAGCCTATAATTTTGAGTTAAAATTTTTCTAATTTAATGTAAAAAAGATAAGCAAAGATGACTAAATATGGAATCTAGTGTTAAAGCTATCCTGTAGTGAGCCAGATAGAGGTACACTGGTGAAAATTTGCTATCAGCATCCTTTCTTGTTGATATGAAACATTATATATTATTTTATTTTTTTTATTTTTTATTTTTTTAAAAGATTTTATTTATTTATTTGACAGAGATAGAGACAGCCAGCGAGAGCAGGAACACAAGCAGGGGGAGTGGAAGAGGAAGAAGCAGGCTCATAGCGGAGGAATCTGATGTGGGGCTCGATCCCATAACACCGGGATCACGCCCTGAGCTGAAGGCAGACGCTTAACCGCTGTGCCACCCAGGCGCCCCTATATATTATTTTTAATGTAGTAGTTTAGAAATTCTCTAAAATTTGAGGTTCTCTCTTTTTTTTTTTTTAAGATTTTATTTATTTGACAGAGAGACAGCCAGTGAGAGAGGGAACACAGGCAGGGGGAGTGGGAGAGGAAGAAGCAGGCTCCCAGCAGAGGAGCCTGATGTGGGGCTCCATCCCAGGGCTCCGGGATCACGCCCTGAGCCGAAGGCAGACACTTCACGACTGAGCCACCCAGGCGCCCCTAAAATTTGAGGTTCTTATGTATACTCAATATCCATAATGGCTTCAGTGATGTTGAGTTTCAGAAAACATTACCACTGTTGGTCATCTGTAAAACCAAAGAATGTAACTAAATGTGGATCTAGATAGAAAGTGTAAAATTTGTAGCCAAATTCATTGCATATGAGAACCCAAAATAGAATATGTAAATTTATCTTATTGGATTTCGTATTATTCAGATTTGCCCTAAAGAGATTATATTCTTTCAACTTAGAACTATTTATATATAGTACATTATTTGATTCACTAAAAGGTGAGCATTCTTGCTGTTTATATAGTGTTCATTCAGAATTACAGCTGTTATAATTCTTTAGACATTTTGGTCTTAGTTTATGATCTTTATGATAGATGCCTCAAGTATTTTGTTACCTGAAGTCGAGTGCTTTCCTAAATTGATTTTAATTTATTGGTTTTATGCACTTAGTATTGGAAAGATTTTAGTAAAAATGAAAAAATTCCATGTTAAGCATTATAAGAGTGTTCTTTTTTTTTTTTTTTTTTTAAGATTTTATTTATTAGGGCGCCTGGGTGGCACAGCGGTTAAGCGTCTGCCTTCGGCTCAGGGCGTGATCCCGGCGTTCTGGGATCGAGCCCCACGTCAGGCTCCTCTGCTATGAGCCTGCTTCTTCCTCTCCCACTCCCCCTGCTTGTGTTCTTTCTCTCTCTGGCTGTCTCTATCTCTGTCAAATAAATAAATAAAAATCTTTAATAAAAAAAAAGATTTTATTTATTTATTTGACAGAGAGACAGCCAGTGAGGGAGGGAGCACAAGCAGGGGGAGTGGGAGAGGAAGAAGCAGGCTCCCAGCGGGGGAGCCTGATGTGGGGCTTGATCCCAGAGCGCCGGGATCACGCCCTGAGCCAAAGGCAGATGCTCAACAGCTGAGCCACCCAGGCGCCCCTGTAAGAGTGTTCTGAATCAAGCTGCTTGGGTTTGAGTGTTCACTAGCTGAATGACCTTGGGCAAGTTACTTAAGCTGTCTATGCCTGTGTTTCCTGGGGCTCTTGTTATTCTGCTCTACCGTGAGTTTCACAGTGAAAATCACCTCCATGCAGGGCCAAATGATGGGAGATAGACAAAAGAGGGGAAAAAAGCAGAAAGGGCATTGGTCCCATCTTCCTGGAATCACAATTTCACTGTGACGAGAGGAAAGTTCCCGTCTCTCAGAGATGTGGCTCTTGCAGGTTTCCATTGCTACCACTAGCATAGGATATCTTGGGAAGCTGGGGTGTGAGAGGACAATGGAAACAGATAAATAAAAGGGAGGGAGATTCCTATACTCTCTCTGAGGATAAGGCGTTTCCTTATCTGATCCTTGAGCCACAGCTAGAGTGCTTTTCCCAGAGTTCTTTCTTTGCCACAGCACACACTTTTGGATTTCTGGCTGTGTTAAGTTCAAGTTGGAAGTATCAAAAAGGGGAAGGGGGAAAATGGAGGAGGAGAGTGGGAGGTAAACTCCCTGCCAATCCAGAAATACTTTGGATCCCGGTATTCTTCTTGGACTCATCTTTTCTACTCTTTACAAAAGAGACTCGAAATAGGTGCTCCATGTTTTCTGTTCAGGTTTTAAGGTTTCATTCAATGAGTGGGACAGGGAAGAGTGGGTCTACTCAATTGTACCCAGAACCAGACCATAAATTTCCTTTGAGAAGAGAGCACTTTTGTAATTTTTTCATCATCCCTTCTGCTTTATCTTACCCAAGGCTATTCCCATACTAAGGTACAATTTGAATTGCATTACTACTTTGGGGGGGGAAGCTTTATTATCTCTCTCTCGACTCTAGAATTAAGTAGAGACTCATTCCAGCATTCAGATTCCCAGTTGTACATGCCTCATATCCTAGCCAAACAGGAATCCTTGCTGATAACAGTTATGCTGTTCCACATCTATAACTTTTATTAAGTTCTCTCTACCTAAAATAGTTTCCCAACCTTTCGATTTTTGCCTCTTCAAATTCTGCACATCTTTTAAAGCTTAAATGTATTGCTTATTAAAATTTGTTTAGTTTTCTGCCTTGCTCTTATGTGTTCCCCTAAGAGGAATATGGGATCTCTTCAGCCTTTGAATAACTGTTGTTTTTATTTGTGCCTTTTTCAATATGTGTGTATACATATTTACATATATATACATACAGTTTGTTTTAGGATTATTTTTGTTCAGAGATAAAGCAACTGTGTCTAGCATAGGCTATTATGTTCAGATCCAATAAATTTAGGTAACATTTAGTGCCCACCATCTACTTTTTCACTTCTCTATAACAATTCTTTGAGACATTTATTCTGAATCTCATTCATATGAGGACACTGAGGGTAAGTAAAGTAACATCTTAACTCTTATACAGTGGCAGTTTCTTGAGTGCAGAAATTTCAATATTCAGTTTTCTTCCAGCTAATACCTACCTTATGGTAGCTACTCAGTAAGCATAGCAGTAACCCTTTTTTCTTCTTTCTGCAGTACCTTGGCCATGTAGAAGTTGATGAGTCAAGAGGAATGCACATCTGTGAAGATGCTGTAAAAAGACTGAAAGCTGTATGTATTTGATGGTTGCCACTGTTGATTTATATACCGAAATATTTTCTTAAGAGATTTTGCTCAGTAAATTTTAGTGATTCACTATCCAATAAGACCAGGGTTTCTCTGAAGGCAAAGATGTGGGCTCTCTAATAAAGAGCATCTCATGTTATCCATCCAAAGGCGTAAATTATAAAGACCTACTTTGTCAATTTAGGCCAGACAAAAGTACCTTTTGGATAATGAAACAAGTGGTATGAAACAAGTGGTATGAAATCTTACAGGTGAATAATGTCCTAAAACCAAGAGAAAACTGTTACAGTTAGTGTCTTAACCTAACTGTGATAACTGGGTTATAAATTACTGGTGTTAAATTTACTGTAAGAAGCAGCAGAAGATAGAGTTATCTGTGATGATGGCTAGTGAGGTTTACGGTTGGGGGAGGGCTTATTATCTTGACTACTACTCTCCAGTTTCCTTCTGTACACCCCTCTAACATAAACAATGTATTTCCCCTGCCTTTTGCACAAACTTCAGCATACTTGAAATGGGAAGTCCTTTTCTAGGATAAATGTTTTCTTTGCCTGTTATACCATAGAATAAATCCCAGGCACATGCTTGTGTATTTAATAAAAGGAGAGAATGGATTCAGAGTTCATAAAGGTTCACATTTAAGTGTCGATATCATATTTTGGATAGGTTTGAAGAATGTCTCATCAACTCTGACAGTCTTCTTCACAACCTTCCTTCTCTCCAGTGTGTGGCCTTTTCCTCCCTTTGCTATGAAAGCTTTAACCATTACTTCTGCATGCCCTTGCCCCAGACAGCATTAAATACTTGTTTGCTTTGGGTTTGCTGGTATGGTAGGCTGCCACAAGTTTGGCTACTAATGAGAGCTTTTTTTTTTTTTTCCCCCTCAATTTGCTTAATCAAAACTTTTCTGCTGCTTGGTACATTTTATATGACATCTCATCTATAATCCCTCAATATAAAAGATACAAGATTAAAGAAACAACAAACTTAGAGAAGTGTATTGTGTTTTGGAACAAATGTCTGTGAATCTGTTGTAGAAGGGAAAGGAGGAGAAAAATAACTGATTATAGTATACAAGGAACTAAAAAAATAAACCAATATGTAGAGACATGTACATATACATACTTACATATGTACCATTTTCCTCAGATTTTGGTCATTTAAATTCTTAAATGATTGAAGCCCTTCCTATTCTAATCATCATTAATGTTAAAAGGACTTATTTTCATCTATTATGGTATGTGAAGCTCTAATTTATAGACTTGTCATGTCTACCTGAATATATTCTCCAGTTAAATGCAGCCTCACACAGTGTAATTTTCCAAGAAACATAAATTCAATCTCTTCTTTAACAGAATAATTCTAAGTTCACTAGAATAATAAGTTTAGCTTAGAAAATTTTAAAAGTAATACAGTGATTTGTCCTACTAGTCATTAAAGAATATTTAAACATCATAACTGAAAACAACAGGCAAATCAGTGAATAGACAAATAGACCTGAAACAAATTACAAATAGATATCAAAATTTTATAACTTACTTAACTTACAGGTAGAAGGTCATTGTGGAATGAGCCTTTAGAAAGTCTTTTAATTCAGAGTATGGCTTCATGTTCACTCTCTAAATAAGGGGAAACTAGGGATGGTTTTCATTTGCACAGAAGATATTAAATGGTATTTAGTTTAATGAGCAGTGAATCCTCTTAACTATTTTTTTTTAGCCTACTCTTAATTAGAAGCATCTCTTCATTATATAGATAGGATAAGTTCATTGTGTAAAATACAAATGAATAAAAACAGTATGTAAAATTTTTTATAATCACAGAGATAACCACTATTCACCATTTAGTTTTAAAATTAACTTTTTTAGGGGCGCCTAGCTGGCTCAGTCGGAAATGCATGTGACTCTTGATCTTGGGGTCATGGGTTTGAGCCCCACATTGGGTGTAGAAATTACTTACGTAAATAAACTTTTTAAAAAATAATTTTTTTAAAAGATTTTATTTATTTATTTGACAGAGATAGAGACAGCCAGTGAGAGAGGGAACACAAGCAGGGGGAGTGAAAGAGGAAGAAGCAGGCTCCCAGCGGAGGAGCCCGATGTGGGACTTGATCCCGAAACGCCGCGATCACGCCCTGAGCCAAAGGCAGACGCTTAACAACTGCGCCACCCAGGCGCCCCTAAAAAATAATTTTTTTAATTGAGTGGATTTTACCTTTTTATTTTTTTATTTTATTATTTTTTAAAGATTTTATTTATTTGTCAGAGAGAGAGAGCACAAGCAGGGGGAGTGGCGGAGGGAGAGGGAGAAGCAGGCTCCCCACTGAGCAGGGAACCTGATGGGCAGACACTTAACTGACTGAGGCACCCAGGTGTCCCACCTTTTTATTTTTTTTTAACCATGAAGATTATAAACTATAAGCATGATTATTTGAGGTATAAGACTATTTAGACAATTAAATTTAATAAGCTTTATTTTCACCAGAAATAGAAACCAAATTGCCATTTAAGAAATTATACCTGTGCCTGGAACAGTGTCTGGCACATAGTAGCCACTCAAACATTAATTCTGGACTATATAGAAAACAGTTCAGTCCTCAATATGGTCAAGTCAAATCTCATAACAATTATCATAACCATATCTTACATTTAATGTTTTAAAGTTTATGAAACCTTTTTGTATATCTCTAAATGATCCTTATTTCCCTATGGTCATTTATGACTAATATGAAGTTTTATGTATGTTGATTGCTTTTCTGTACATACTTAAACTTCAGAACTTTGGGGGGAAATTGACCACTTCTGAACTTTTCATTCAAGAAGTTCTTTAAAATTTTTCAGACTAATGCTGTCCAAGAAACTTGGGGTAAATGTTAGGTATAATTTCACATAGGTAAACATGAATTTAAAAGATTAGATTGAATTTTGGGGTAACTGGAGTCAATTTTCTGTTTATTATACTCAGTAAAACTTCCTCCTATAAATACTCTTTCTAATGCTATACTGAGAAGTTTGCAGAAAGTTGGAAGTCTTCAGGATGTTGTTCTTCTCAGACCATATTCATCCACAAATATTTGAGATTTTTGTCTTCTTTTCATATTTTTACTATACAGAAATTTCTAGTTGCCTCCCTGCCTTACCAAACATTCATCTAACAAACATTTATAATCTGCTGTACCAGATGGTTATGTACCAAAAGCTATGTCTTCTTCCTTAGAGTTTCAAATAAATGGAAGCAAATGTAGAAGTATATAAGCTTACAGATTAAAGAAGAAATAACATGTTTATGGAACTAGTTTGAATGCCAGAGTTTTAAAATTTAAAGAATTATATAGCTCAGATGTACGAGTTAAGTAGCAAAACAAACATCTTAAACCTATCACTTGAATGATGTTTGAACTAAAAATGTGACATTCTGGAGCTTTTTTTGTGAATAATTGAAGAAGCCAGATAATTTGCAAGTATAGTTCTTATTTATCCTCAAATTAGTCCCTTACTATTCAGGATCACTGTAACATCAACAAGAAGTTACTTGCATAATTAATATTCTCAAATGAAAAGATATTATAACTAAACAAGATCGCCTTTTTTTTCAAGATTAAGTTTTAAATCTGCTTCTCAGAGCATAAATATGTTTAAATTCTTTTTGTATGATATAAAAGTTAGTTATAGCTATTTCCAACTCATTTACTTTGTGATATAAGTGCACAAATAGCCACACTGGGACT
This sequence comes from Ursus maritimus, assembly GCF_017311325.1. Lineage (NCBI taxonomy): Eukaryota > Metazoa > Chordata > Mammalia > Carnivora > Ursidae > Ursus > Ursus maritimus. The sequence goes on from NW_024425008.1 coordinate 26,803,845, forward strand.
TAGATTGTATTGGATAAATGACAGAAATGACTATTGTCCATTTTCAGTACCTTTATTGACATAGTCAGTTGCAGGGTGAGTAGTACTGTCATTTATCAGTCTATTTTGTAAAAAGTGTATTGGGCCTTGGTTATCTTGCTTGACATTGGTCCAAAATGCTCTTCCTTTTAAAAGGTCTTTTCTTCCCATTGTCTCTAAATGTCTCTCCCTCTCTGTCTTGGTTTTAGACTAGTTTCATTATACTGACAGTTTCTAATATGTTGGTTTTTTATTCACTATTTGATATATTTGCTTTAATATATGTTCTTGTTTTAGCAGGTAAAAGAATCATAACTTGTTTTTTTTTAAGCACTAATATTCTCTAATTACTATCTTTTAATGCATTTTGCACGTCAACTTTTTTCATTAACAACTGAGGTCTTTTATGAAAAGAGGGCAGACTACATGTTTAACAAGAGCTTTTCTGGGAGCTGAACTAAATATTAACAGATCTCTTTCCCTTACCTCACAATCCCTCAAGAATTGTGAATCTTTTAACTTTGGCTGCATCTTTAAAAGCTGGTGGTCACTCACAGTCTAACAAAACTAGGGTCACCAAACTTGGCAGTAGAAATAAGCAGTCTTATTGCAATAACTACCCCAGTTTATTGTTTTTCCAGCTTAAGCTCAAAACATTTTTTGGAAATATTTGATGCTGTTTGGGATTTTCAAAACTTAGGTAGAAAACAAACTCTTCAGCGTTTGAGAGTAGTGAATGAGTTTATAAATTGTCTGAGAGAGTAAAATTTCTGTACAGTTGTCTTTTTCTAGATACTTATCCAACATTAAAAACTGATTATAAAAACTAAAGGCTTAAATAGTTCAACCAAAGTTAGGAAATGTAAAGTTAAGGTAGCTTGGGTTAGAACACATCTACTTTGCATAAGTTCTTCTGATCTTAAATGGTGGCCAGCTTTAAAGTTTCTACATGCTTAAGAATTGGTGCTGGAACCATAGATAGCTATGTCTCTCTTAGCTACATAGTTTCAGAGTTACATACTTATAACAGCCAATGCAGGTTTGTTTATTCTAAAACAGTAGCATTTTTTTTTTAAGATTTTATTTATTTATTTGACAGAGACAGACAGCCAGTGAGAGAGAGAACACAAGCAGGGGGAGTGGGAGAGGAAGAAGCAGGCTCCTAGCGGAAGAGCCTGATGTGGGGCTCGATCCCAGAACGCTGGTATCACGCCCTGAGCCGAAGGCAGACGCTTAACGACTGCACCCCGAGGCGCCCCTAAAACAGTAGCATTTTAAAACAAAACCCTATTTTTAAAATTTCAGTTGTGGTCCACAGATGTTGTTTGGTTCTCAGATGTATTTTTTTCATCTGCAGTGAAAGCATTAGCTTTGTGTTCTTTAAAGACAATTTATTTTCTGGAATAGAACATATCTATTATTTCCCCATGATTGTTGTGGAATTGATCAGCCCACACATACACATACTTACAAATTGATCCCAATGGATGAGTAAGGATTCTTTAAGTGAAATCTTGAACTTGGTAAGAAAAAGTCTGACAAAAATTCTTGCTGCACACTCATAATTTAATTTTATGGGTTGCATTTTTTATGTGATTATGTGGTTATTCAAATGTGGACTGTTTTTTTTTTTAATTGATGACTTCCATATAGTAGACCACTGATTTTTAAATTGAAAAATGTATATGGAAATTGAAAAATGTGTTTACTACTCAGTATTAGGAAATTTAAAATACAAATCTCACCAAACCAATATGTCTTAATCTTTTTCCCTGCTGCCAAATTTGGATAATCTCTGTTTCAAAAGTAAATAGAGACTACTAAACTAACTAGTTGCTCTGCACGGGTGCGGGTTCTGATTTCTTCTCTTTCCATGGATTCTTAGGCCATACAGTATGTTTCCCTGCATTTTCATGCACCGTCCTTTTTCCCTGTCACTCCTGGTATGGATAACTCTTTAAAACTCTCACGCCCTCCCCTACTCCTACTTTGCCTTTTACCCCATTTCTGTATGTGCTTATTGGTGTGAAACCCTGGGACATTTAGCCCATACAATAATAGCGCTCGACTTGTCCCCCTGTTCCTCCAGGAAAGGAAGTTCTTCAAAGGCTTCTTTGGAAAAGTAAGTTTGATGCCACATTCGTGCTTGCTTTATAAGGAGTTACACCCCTAGTATAGCACTGACATTCATTTCTTTATAATATAGGAATTGATATATGGAAATTAATAAATTGGAAAGTTGCTATCTATGATATTAACTGTGTGTCTGTTCATACTAAAATTCCATAAAGAAAGCAAATAGATTGAAAAAGTATTATGTCCTCAAGGCTAGGTATTAAAATAAATTTAATTTGATCTTGCAAAGCTGTTCATATTAGCATATTAGGTGGATTTTTAACAAGTGGGTTTTACTTAGTGCTCAGTATTGACAGAGAAATGGGAAGAAATATTAAGTTCAAGTGGAAATTGAATGTACCCCAGATTTTATATTCAATGCAAATGCTTTTTTTCAATCTAAATTAAATTTCAGGTGAAGTGAGTGGAAGTACATAAACTTATCTTTGGGGATTCTATCATTTTTAGCCTGGGATGCTAATCTGAGAAAAATTATCCTCATTAGTAGTCTACCAAATAATCTGTCATTGTGTGGTATGTTCCTTCTGTAAATGCTTTTCAAGTAATGATTATTTAATGTCCCGATTTCCTTAGAATTAAGAATATATATACAAATAGGTAAATACATTTCTAACATTTTTGTGTCAGAATTTATCATTGTTTAGTTTTAAGTAAGTGCTAGAAAATAATTTAGACTGAAACAGTATAAGAAAACACTACTGTCATTGGATATAAATTACTAAGAGTTAATGCGAATATAAAAATCCCATCAATTTTTTTTTTTTTACTGGGTGGTTTTGTTACTTTGGAAATTTGTTTTAAAGAACTAATAGTTAATGAATCATGGAACATTACATCAAAAACTAAGGATATACCGTATGGTGACTAACATAACATAATAAAAAATTATTATAAAAAAATAAAGTAGATGACAATCCTGAAAAAAAAATAAAGAACTAATAGTTTCCATTTTATTCTCAAGTAAATATTTTAGTTGTGGCTGGTTTTTACACGTTCAGGTATGTCACCTTTATACTTTATAAATTTGTTTATAAACAGATTTGAAGAGACTTTAGATTGAATGGCTTGATTCAGTTACTGCTGTCAGTCTGAAAGAGAAAGTCATATCATTTACCCACTCGTTGCAATAAAATTTCTTAGTAGACATTTTGAGTTTGAGTTAAATCAACAGGTCCATATCTAGAAAGAATTAATCCTATAGACATTTGCATCAGTGCCAGGGGTCAGAGCCTCCAAACCTCTCTGAAGTCAGAAATTCCTGTATGATTTTTGACTCCCCAGGAACTTAACTGTAATAGCCTACTGGTAACCTTACCAGTAACATAAATAGCTGATCAACACATATTTAATATGTTATATGTATTACATACTGTACTCTTCAGTAAAGTAAGCAAGAGAAAGGAAAATGTTATTAAAATCTTAAGAAAAAATACATTTACAGTACTGTACTGTATTTATAAAAAATTGCATATAAGTAAATTTGCACAGTGCAATGGTATTTAAGGGTCAACTGTATAAATATGCATTATAATTGTTAAGGAAGTTTTTTTGTAGATATTTATTCTTTTCCAAATAGAATTTTTCAAAGCATTTTCACATCACCATAATTATTATACAATTTAAACTAGATTCCAAGTGATCAGTTTTTAATATGTCTACTTTAGTAAAACAAACCTGTGTAGACCTTGTATAGATGGCTAATTATAGAAAATACTGACTTGGTTTATAGAAAAAACATACCACAAGAAGACTTAAAAAGTTGTAAAACATGGCGTTAGGGAACAAAACTAGCTCTCACTTTGAAATCAATCCCAAAGTGGCAGTATTCATTGCTATACAGAATGGAGTCATGGTGTACCTACAGAGTAGCTGAATTGGGTCACACTGTGCTTCTTAGCTGTTTCACTGCACTTTGCAACATGATAAATGTTATATGGCATGAGAAAGAAAATTAGGAATCATCTCACTTAATCCTTAAAATAACGCTGAAATTATTATTCTCCCTGTTTTACAATGAGGAAACGGAAGTGACCTGCCCAAATTCACAGACATAATTAGTGGTAGAAGCTAAAATTTGGACCCAGATAATTGGACTCCAGAGCTCACATTCTTAATCACTATGCTTTATAATTATTCTGTTTTCATATTAGTTACAACCAAAGTTTAAAAGACTTAACCTTGGGGTGCCTGGCTGGTTCTGTCGGTGGAGTATGTGGCTTTTGATCTTGGGTTATGGGTTCGAACCCCACACTGGGTATATAGATTACTTAAAAATAAAATCTTTTAAAAAATAAAAGATTTAACCTTAAAAGATGCTAATAAATAGCTTCATATAAACTCATTTCACTTTCTTTGTTCTTTGAAGGTAGTAATTTAACTTTGGATTTTTACCTCTAGTCAATTTACTTTTTTATTAAGGCTTTAAAGAGTCTTTTTCAGTGGTTCAAACTAACATTTTATTAATTTGGAGATATTTAAATCATACTACTGAATTTTACTCTCACAGGGTTTCCTTAAAAGATGCTAAGCAGATGAGCACTGCTGTCGTATGGACGTGTTGAATCACTCAATTGTTGACATGAAACTAATATTATACTGTATGTTAACTAACTGGAATTTAAACTACAACTTTTAAAAAGGTGGGAGGTGGGGCACCCCGTGGCTCAGTCGGTTAAGTGTCTGCCTTCAGCTCAGGTCATGATGGGATCCAGCCCCAAGTCGGCTCCCTGCACTGCGGGGAGCCTTATTCTCCCTCTCCCTCTGTCTACCACTCCCCCTGCTTGTGTGCTCACTTGCTCGCGCTCTCTCTCTCTCAAATAAATAAATAAGATATTTTTAAAAAATTTTTAAAAAGGGAACAAATGATGCTGAACAGTCTCATTATAGCATCTATGAACAAATGCGACTGTCAGAATTCTTTTGTTATTGAGGGGAGAATTCTTTTTATTGGCAGGGTGATTTTATTCTAACATACAATTTTTTAAATTATACTAAGTCATTTAAAGAGTTTGGAAAACCAACAGGGAAAAAGCATTACCCATAATCTTACCAGAAATATGCTCTTAAATGAAAAACTTTTATTTATTTATTTTTTTTGAAAAACCTTTTAAAATGGAGCCTTTTAAATCTTTCAAGATGCCATCATTCAGCTCACTTCCACACTAAGCTACAAGAAATAGGCTGGTGAAAGAGACTTGGTTTGTCAAGTTTGCCAGGCCAATTTTGGTTTAATGAAAGCTAAAAATGGAGAATCTCATAGAACAGTATATGATAGGGAGTTTATTTTTTTAATTAAAGTATAGTTGACGTGTATTAGTTTCAGGTGTACGAGATAGCAATTTTATAAGTAATTACGAGACACTTGCTATGATAAGTGTACTTACTATCTGTAACTATACAAAGTTACTACAATATTATTAACTATTGGTAGGGAGTTTTTTAAAAAGTTTCTTATAAATTTTGAGACTTTCTTAGCCTTCACAGCATGTATGATTTAGTGGTCCAAGATAAAGAGAACAACAATTATCAAGAGGTGTTTCCATTAAACGTATTTACATAAAAGTAGAGGTGAAAGGATTATTAGACCTGAATCTGAATTTATAAATCATGACCAGGAGGACTGCTTCCTCGTTTTCCTAAGTTGTTTCCTGAATCTGACCAACCGGTCACTTCTCTATTCCTGCACCAGTTGATGGGAGGAGTGCCTCCATAAGCGTTCACCATAGGGAACAGATAAACCTGAGTCTGTTTACAGAACTGTATTATTTAGCCCATGTAAGCTTATACACATCTTATTTTATTTTATTTTATTTTATTTTATTTTATTTTATTTTATTTTATTTTATTTTATTTATTTATTTGACAGAGAGAGACAGCCAGCGAGAGAGGGAACACAAGCAGGGGGAGTGAGAGAGGAAGAAGCAGGATCCTAGCGGAGAAGCCTGATGTGGGGCTCAATCCCAGAGTGCTGGGATCACGCCCTGAGCCGAAGGCAGACGCTTAACGACTGTGCCACCCAGGCGCCCCGCTTATACACATCTTAAAACAGGAAAGAAAAAAAAAAAAAACCTGAAAACCTGAAATAACTTTTTCCAAACTAGCTACATTAAATTGCTCACTGTTGTTAGGAGAGCCAAAAATGTACTCAGCTTTTTAGGAAGTACTGTATACAGGTTTGTTAGTTTATTTGGACATACCAAGCAAATACTTGATTAACCAAGTAATTACATGGCAGTTAACACTTGAAAAAGATTTTATAATTTTAATATATTTGAGGAACTCCATGAGCTAAGTAATCTGCATTTACATTTTATGAGGAAATGACTGAATACAGAGATATGAAATGTTCTTAGGCTACCCGTTAGTTCTCTTTTTAAAGCCATCATATTAGAAAAATTCAGTTCAGTTATCTCCTGTGAGTCTTTCTCTTGTGTGTTTCCTTTACTGCTCACACAAAACACTTCATTTCTGGTCTCCAAATGAGATATTTTTCCATACACCAAGCAATTTTTTGTGACATCAGCTAGTTATCTCACAATTTAACTCAGTTCTAACACTGCCTACCTGGAGATAGTGTCTGATCCCACGGGTTAAGGGCTCAGTCCCATAAGACTGCTTCCACACTATTTTACATGCCAGCCGTAAGTAATAGGTCTCCTGGTTACCTACAATGTCTGTCCAGTTTGGCTACAAATTGGAGGTTCCCACAACCTCCTCTTCAGGTTTAATTTGCTAGAGCAGCTCACAGAACTTAGGGAAATACTTACATTTACTAGTTTATTTAAAATATGTGATAACAGAAACAGAAGAACAGCCAGACCAAGAGCTACACAGGGTGAAGTCTGGGAGGATTCCAAGCACAGGAGCCTCTGTCCCTGTGGAGAGGGAGTGTGACACTCTCCTGGTATGATGTGTTTGCCAACCTGGAAGCTCTCTGAACCTTGTACTGTTGGGGTTTTCTGGAGGCTTCTTCATATAGGCATGACCAATTATTAATTCCATTTCTAGCCCTTCTCCCTCTCTGGAGGATGGAATATGAGGTGGGGCTAAAAATTCCAAGCTGCTCATCATGGCTTGTTCTTTCTGATGAGCAGCCCTTATCTAGCAGCCTACCCAGAGTTGTCTCATCCAACAAAAGTTGCTCCTAGTGCTCTTATCACTTAGGAATTTACAAGGGCTTTAGGAGCTCTGTGTCAGGGATGGAGTCAAAGACCACATTTTAGAACAAGGGATGCTCACAGTGCTCTTATCGCTTGGGAAATTAGGAAAGTATAAGGTTTTCAGAAGCTCTGTGCCCAGAACCAGGGGCAGAGACCAATATATATTTTCCATTATCTCACAGCTATTTGCTTATATTTACACAGAGCTTTATGATAGGCTTTGACCTACTTTCTAATCTGCTACTCACAACTACTCAATGAATTAAAACAGGATAGTTCATGAAATTACATTTTACAAATGAATAAACAAGCTCAAAGAGGTCACCCAGTTAGTAGTAAAGGGCAGTGCCTACCCTGAAACCAGGGTTTTCTGAAAGTTGGTGCAGTATTTTTCACCTACTCCATATTGATGTTCTCTCAACAGAAGTACAGCAGATAGCTCAAGGGCCTGAATGCGTCCCACAAACATGCTTTGTATGCCTGAGCACAGTTTATAAGTTTGAGTTAGTTGCCAAAATTTCAAACACTGAAAGTTTTCACATAAAAAGTAGAATATCTATCTTAAGAATTAGAAGATCTGGGGCGCCTGGGTGGCACAGTGGTTAAGCGTCTGCCTTCGGCTCAGGGCGTGATCCCGGCGTTATGGGATCGAGCCCCACATCAGGCTCCTCCGCTGGGAGCCTGCTTCTTCCTCTCCCACTCCCCCTGCTTGTGTTCCCTCTCTCGCTGGCTGTCTCTGTCTCTGTCAAATAAATAAATAAAATCTTAAGAAAAAAAAAGAATTAGAAGATCTGACAAACTGGAATGCTTTCTATGTGGCAGCAGTGGCTTGAGCTGAGTAGCCACAGTACCCTTCGGTTGCCTGTTGGCCACAATCTCTGCAACTCTCTATTGTCCTTACATGCAGCCTGTTTCACTCATTTTGTTGCCTGCTCTTAATCCTGTAGGCATCTGAGTTTGTGAATTCTTCCCTGAGCTATTATGTCACTTTGAAGGGGGGAGGGGCACTTTAACTATATAAAAATCACCAAAAATATTATATCTGTTCTAGCAGATCCTGTTAATGTACTGCCAAATATATTTTTCTCATGTTCTTACACTTTTTCAGTTGTTAAATGGCATAATTAGAAATGATTATGTTTTGGAGAACGCATGGTTGAAAAGTAATATGTGGTTATATTGTTTTTACCTAATTCTAAACAGTAAACACTGTGTGGTATTTATGACTACTCTTAAGTACGTGTACTCACATCTGCGTTCTAGTTGAGATTTCCCAGATTTTCTTCTCTATAACAAATCATACTTAGTGCTTACCTACATTCTGGATCCTTTTCTTTAAAGTGAGGAAATGGGGCACCGGGGTGGCTTAGTCGGTTAAGCATCTGACTTTTGAACTTAGCTCAGGTCTTGATCTCAGGGTCATGAGATTGAACCACACGTCAGACTCTGCACTCAGCACAGAGTCTGCTTGAGATTCTCTCTCTCTCTCCCTCTGCTCCTCCCACTCATGTGCTCTCTTTCTGTCTCTCAAATAAATAAGTCTTAAAAAAAAAACCCAAGAAACACAGTGGTTCTCAAGCTGAAGTCACAGCGTCTAAAACACACTAGGGACTCTGCTAGGCTGTTGAGGTACAAAGAGGATCAAGACAGTCTTCATTTTTTTTTTTATTCATTTACTGTCTCATTTTTAGGTAATTATTTGACACCTCCTCCTTTTTCCTTAAGCCTCCAGAATTTCTTACTCTGTTCTATCTTTTGGCTGATGACCTTGCTTCCTATGTCACTGAAAACATAGAATCAATCAGAAGAAAACTCTCCCATGTGCCGCCACCACAGCTCCTCACCGACCTACATCCATGCCCGTATGCTCTGTTTTCCCTCCTATGCAGGGATGAACTGTCTGTGTTCCCAGCCGAGGCCAGCTTCTCCACTAGAGTCTTACTATTCCAGCTCTTAAACTTACTCCAGCAATGCTCCCCGCACACTTTTCCATTTCAGTTTTTCTTTCTATAGTGGATCAAAACAAATCGTCTTTTTTAAAAAAATGTTTCTTCGTGCCTTAAGTTTCTGCTCTCCCTTCCTCTGTTACACCTATTTAATCAGCCTTTTACCCTCACCACTCCACCAAAGCTGTTCCTATTAAGTTTTCTTCTGTATCGTTATTCCAAGGATCCTACTACCACCATATCTGACCTATTAGTAGATTTGTCGTAGTCTGTTCCTCTCCTGCTATGAAACGCTGTTCACTTGGAGTTCAGGGATCATGTTCTTGGTTTTCCCTCATACGCTGCCTGCTTCCCAGTCTGTGGACTCTTCTCTACCTACACCTCTCCCTTGATGATCTCATGCAGTGTCATGAATTTAAATACCATCTCTATGCTGATGACTGAAACTTCTATCTTCAGACATCTTCTCTGAACTCCTTGGTGGTATTTCCATCATAGAAGCAATATGGCATAGGGGTTAAGGGCATAGACTCTAGGGAGTCAGGTGCTTGCATTTAATCGTGGCTCAGCCACCTACTAGCTTTGTGACCTTGGGAAAGGTTCTTAACTATTCTGTACCTCAATTTCCCCACCTATAAAAAAAAAGGATAATACTAATACCAACCTCATGTGATTGTTGTGAAGATTAAATAAGTAAATATAAGCGAAGTGTACAAAACACCCTACCACAGTGGATAAGTGTTAGGTATTGTTATCATCGTCATCATCATTAAACACTTTACACCAGGCAACTTGCATCACATGTCACAAAACAAATTCCTAATCTGTCCCTCCCAAACTACTCTCCCCTAATCTTCCCCATCTCAGTATAGAGCAACTCTGTACCTGTGCTCTAGCCAAAAATCCTGGATCTAATTTTGACTCCTCTCTTTCTGTTATACTCTGTATCCATATCTCATCAACATTTCCTGTCTCACGACTGCCACACTACTGCCCTGGTCCAAGCCGGTTTCTCCTCTCATCTGAGTCATTACAGTAGTGTTCTTCTTCCCCTGCTTTCATTTTTGTCCCCCCTGCCATCTGTTCTCAAGATATCAGCCTGAGTGATCTTTTTAAGACAGAGGGCTGATTATGTTGCTCCACGCTCCAGATCCTCCAGTAGCTTCCTGTCCTACTCAGGATAAAAGCCGAAGTCTTTTTAATTCCCTCTGTCCCTTTTCCTATCTTCTCCTACTCTCACTCCCTCGGTTCCAGCCACACTAGCCTCCTTGCTATTCCTTGAGCACACCAGGTATGCTTCTGCTGTTTGTGCTTGCTATAACTGCTACTGTGAAGCCAGATATACGCATGGCTCGCTTCTTCATGTCTTTCCATTCTTTGTTCAAACGCCCCATTCTCAGTGAGGCATTCACTAAGAATGAGGCTTTCACTGAGAACCCTATTTTAAATTCCAAATACCACCTTCCTCCATGTACACACACTCAGTATTCCTCTTCCTTGCTTTATTTTTCCGATAGGGCTTATCACCATTTGTCATACCATACAGTTTACTTATTCATCTCTTTTACTGAAACATAAGCTCTCTTAAGACTGAAATCTTCACCTATTTTCACTGCGGAATCTTCAGTGCCTCAAGTAGTATGTGTTCCACAGTAGCTGCTCCAAAATATTTGAGTTAGTGAATGAACAAATGAATGAATGACAAATGCACTGCTTTCAAGTTCACCCTGTAGTGGGAGGAACCAGACAGGTAAAGAAATGTTTACCAAAACATGTGACAAGAACAGGTATTACTTGGAGCAGAAAGGAAGAATGAATGTGAGAGGTTATGATGAAGGCTTCTAGGAGGAGGTGACACCTCAGGCTGATATACAATGCAATGACTTCTAGTTAAACTAAGTTAGAGGAGACATGCATTTCAGGCAGAAGGAACAGCATTTACAGGACCACTGGGATGAGAGAAAAATATGCTCCCATTCATTCATTCATTCATTCATTCATTCAAACTAGGGATATACAGAAAGAATCGGAAAATATGACCCAAGCTTTGGGTATGATTGACCAAGATGATTGGGGAGCCATTCATTATGAGGAGGGGTATGATGAATTTGGTTTCAGGCAGGTTGAAACCTGTGGAATTTTCTGTCTGGTATTATATATATATTTGAAATATGAACTTAATATTAGAATAGTCCCTAGGTTCCCCTCTCCCCTCAATTAAAAGTGATGTGGCGAACTGGAAGCACTGAATTACCTCCAGAAATCTTTCCTTTGGTTTTTGCTTCATCTTGCATGCTGTCTGCTACCATCCTTATTTTTTCCTGAAAGCCTTTCAAGTCTCCTCTTACTTATAGTGCAGGAAATACAGTGTATGTTAGTGTCCCAGATTAAAAGGATTACTGTAGTGTAAATGAAGCAGCCATTAGAGATAATGCCAGTCTCAAATACTGGTGAAAGTTGTGTTTCTTTCCCCTTTGCTCCTTTGTTCTTTACAGAGTATTCACTGTATCTGGGAATTAGGAAACAAAATTTGTTCTTTACATGATTCTGTTCAGAAATTCAAATATCAAGTGATAGACTTTAAGGTCCTTTTCAGATTTTAAAAAAAGCCAATTTTTCTGTGAAAGAAAAGAAGTTTCTTGTTCATTTATTACAAGGCATACCATCTCATGTTGCCTGTTAGTGTGTCATTATCTCTGTACTCTGTAATGACTGGGTTATCTCTATGTGTAGGTGTGACAGAAAGACTGACCAGTGATTCTTTACACATTGGGGACGCTTGAAAATCATTTTGGTTTGTAGACAATAGAATGGGAAATCACTGTTGCTCAGAAAGAGTAACTTGCTCTGCCTCTCCTGCCCAGATTGGTTTTTTTGCTGCAGTTGCTTCTTAACATTTCATAGTTATGCCATATTATGCTTCCCATGTGTCTTTATAGTGTTTCTTGCTTAGGGTTAAACATTAGAACAGCTGCTTAACCTTTTGCTCTTATCTATCATACACCCAGCAGAATTATCTTGCCCTTAAATAACAGTTGTAGTTATGTTGATTAATTACATATTCTTTTCTCATTGGTGGTCTTGGGACTCATAGAACTTTGGAGTTGGACAGCACTGAGATCTGAGTTGCAGTTTATTTATTTTTTAAATTTATTTTTAGAGAGGGGTAGGATGAGGGGCAGAGAGAGAGAGAGAGAATCTTAAGCAGGCTCCACGCCCAGCACAGAGCCTGAGGCAGGGCTCCATCTCACAAACCTGAGATCATGACCTGAACTGAAATCAAGAGTCGGACACCCAACTGACTGAGCCACTCAGGTGCCCCCTGAGTTGCAGTTTAAAACATTAGATAGCATTTAAGCACATTTGTTTCAAAAAGGAGGAGGAGAGGGGCGCCTGGGTGGCACAGCGGTTAAGCGTCTGCCTTCGGCTCAGGGCGTGATCCCGGCGTTATGGGATCGAGCCCCACATCAGGCTCTTCCGCTATGAGCCTGCTTCTTCCTCTCCCACTCCCCCTGCTTGTGTTCCCTCTCTCGCTGGCTGTCTCTGTCGAATAAATAAATAAAATCTTTAAAAAAAAAAAAAAAAAAAGGAGGAGGAGAAGGGGGAGGAGGAGGAGGAGGAGGAGGAGAAAAGGGAGGGAGGGAGGAAGGAGGGAAGGAAGGGAAGGAGGGAAGGAAAGGAAGGAGGGAAGGAAGAAAAGAAAGAATAATTCAGGGGCATAATTTCAGACAGGTCTATTATTTCAATGTAACGAATTGTCTTTCCAAAAAGATTTAATTAATGATCACTTTCCAGGAACCATGAAGATTTACATCCGAGGCTGGCAAAACTATGGCCCACTGTTTTGTAAATAAAGCTTTATTGGAACAAAGCTATGTCCATTTGTTTATATATTGTCCATGTCTGCTTTTGTGCTGCAATGGCAGAGTGGAGTAATTGTGACATAGACTCTATAACCTGCAAAGCTTTAAATATCTGACGTATGGTCCTCATTAAAAAAGTTTGCCAGTCTCTGATTTAAACAGTTTAAAAACTTATCTGAAGTACTTCCCTAGATGATACCAATATGTAAAGTGGAAGAGCAACTGTGACTATCTGCCTACCAGGAATACCACTAACATGTGATCATCATCCTTTTTCTTTTTTTAAGTGGGATCTACTTTAAACAAAAACAAAAACAAAAAAACCCTCTGGGGATAGGTAGGTAGAGGGCAGTTCTTTTTGTAATTAACTATTTCAATTGCCTTTTATTGTGAGTACCTTTTATACTTAGAGGAAAGTGATCTTTCAGTGTACTGAGGTCAAGTTACTATTTCTGCGTCATTTTTGCAACCACTTTGTGTTTCTTCATTGGTGTTTTCATTTGAAGATTACCTGTGCATTTCTCTTACTTGCAGTACAAGTTTCCTAATTCAGCAGTTTGTAATAGATCCACTGCCTGCTATCATTTTCTCCAGTGTCAGAGCCTGCTTAATTCCTGTATTGGTTTATGTCTGCCCATAATAAAAGGTGTTTATTCGGCAGATGTTAATTTAAAATTCTAAGTTGGATATAGAGAGAGTTGAGTGGTTAATAGCTCAGCTATACTTGACATTTATCATCTTTCACTCATAGGTTAGCCTGATCCTTTTCAGATTTTACCAATTTATTTTTTTTAAAGATTTTGTTTATTTATTTGACAGAGAGAGACAGCCAACGAGAGAGGGAACACAAGCAGGGGGAGTGGGAGAGGTAGAAGCAGGCTCCCAGCAGAGCAGGGAGCCCGATGCGGGGCTCGATCCCAGGACACTGGGATCACGCCCCGAGCCAAAGGCAGACGCTTAACGACTGAGCCACCCAGGCACCCCCAGATTTTACCAATTTATTTAAGATTTTATTTATTTATTTGACAGAGAGACAGCCAGTGAGAGAGGGAACACAAGCAGGGGGAGTGGGAGAGGAAGAAGCAGGCTTCCAGAGGATGAGCCTGACATGGGGCTCGATCCCAGAACGCTGGGATCACGCCCTGAGCCAAAGGCAGACGCTTAACGACTGAGCCACCCAGGCGCCCCAGATTTTACCAATTTAAATTTGAAGTTACTGAAGTTCTGTGCATGTTAAACCCATCTTCTTTGCTTGAAGAATAAGTGGTTTCCTTTTTGTTGTAAAACTGTGTTTTTCATAATTGACTAGTCAGTGTGAATTCTACCTATAACCGTGAAATTATTTTTGAAATAGAAAGTGTTGGAACAAGTGATGAAATAATTCTTCATGTCTCACATCTGCATTACCCTAGCTACTACATTTTATTAGTTTCTGAAGCATTATGTAGTCTTTTTTTGTAAAAGGGTGTTTGCGTCACTAAGATGTACCTGAATTCTATATTTAATACTTACTCTGGGTTATCTTTATATTTCAGTCTTTTTGTTAGCTTTGACCTTATTTCCTTGGATAGTGGATTAAATAGACAGTTTTAAGGCAAACAAAAACAAAAACTTTCTTCTATGAGTTTTATAATTTTCTGAAAAGTGCTGAGGATCTTAGTTTATATGATCGGAACGAAAGACTGTAAAGTGCACAAATAGTACGGAAGCATTGCTGCTATAGAATTTGTATGATGAAGTCTGGATTTGAATTCAACTGCAGGTATCTTTGAGTGTTAATATCTCAATACCTGTTTGAAGTAACTATATTGTGGCAGACTGTCGAGACATCTAAGAATCAGCACCCAAAGTAGGAACAAATGCAAGAAGAATCCATGTTATGTTTTCTTCCCCCGTTTAGAAAATCAAAGGCCATGAACTATGACAAATACAGTGCCTCAGTACAGCACCATAAAGTTTATTATATAGACATACCTCAAAACGCAGAGATGTTTTCGTAACAGTATAATTGGACCAAGAAAATGTTACATTTTGCTATATATGGTAAGGAGACTGAATGAACAATTCCATTCAAAAATGACCTTTGAGGTGCACCTGGCTGGCTCAGTCAGAGGAGCCTGCAATTCTTGATCTCAGGGTCACGAGTTGAGCCCCACATTAGATGAAAACTTTTTTAAATCAATCAAGCAAATAATCTTTGATTTTTTTTTTTCTATTTTCATTCTCCCAACCTGGAATTAGTCCTGTCTGTTGCTTTAGACACTGAACACTGCAGGCAACGATTGCACAATGAATGGCTTGATAAAGCTGCACATTTCAGTTCCTTACACAGGATTTTCAGTGCCATTTGGCAGTCTTCTGTGTCACTGATCAACTGTCTCCTATCCCCTACAATAGATAATTTGGCAAATGTATTCCTTCGAGAAATATTTCTTTAACTCTCGTGCTGTGTCAGGCATTGTTCTAAGCTCTGAGGATACAGCAGTGAACAATAAAGATGGAAAAACCCCTGCCCTCATGGAGCTTACCTTGTAGCAAACTCCTCAGTGCTATGTAAGAGTTAGTTAAATATGGGCAGTTACTCTTGGTGGTGGGGTAACTACAGTCCCAATTTGTCTGAAATAGTCCCAGTATAACACCTGTTTCTGGGTTTTAATAGTGCCCCCTTTCACTTTCAAAGGGTCCAGTTTGAACAGTAAATTATATAATCACCCTGGTTCTAAACCTTTTTACATGTATCAACTTATTTCATTCTCATAATCATCCCATAAAGTATGTGAAATTAACATCATTATACAGGTGTGGAAATTGAAGCTTAGAGAAGTAATCTGCCCTTGGTCATTCTAGTAAGTGTCAGAACCAGAATTCAAACCCAGACAACAGCCTGGTTCCAGAGTTTATGCTCCAAGTTACTATGCTGTGCAGCCCCTATACTGCTGTTATACATGTTTACCATCTCAGTGTGCCTGTCTGTCTTCCTCTCCCCAGCAGAGTAAAGCAGGTAATCTCATCTCCTTCTCAGCTAAATGTATGGCTCTCCAGAGTGAACTTCCTCAGCTTGAACTCCCTCCTTTATAAATCTGTCTTCTTTTTACTCAGCTTCACTCTATCACTCCATTTCACGGAAGGGACATCCCTCTTCCAGTCTAAAACCTGTATTCTAGCTCCATCCTATCCCACCTCCTAGAGGACTTTTCTCTTTCTTGGGCCTTCAGTCTCCATTTTCCAGTGGCTTTTCTCATTCATCATGTAAGCATGATATGTTCTCACTATTGAAAGTGTGTCTTTCAAGGAGCTTCATTGTTGGGAGAAGTTTTTTTAAATTACTATTGATGACAAATGGCTATCAATTACTTATTACCCTCTTTCAGCTTCAGGTGCTGTATATATCTCTGATCCTTTTACCAATCCTACAGATACTTTATAGATGAAGAAATGGAAGCTCAGAGGGCTCTGTAACTTGCTTAGCTTATGAACAGTGGCACTGATTTCAGACTATTCATCTTATACCAAAGCCCATTCTGTTTCTAGTATATCATGCTAGTTTATCATAATTCTAAAAGATCTTCCTTGATCCTCTGCCTCTCATTGCCCTGTAGCTCTCCTTCTTTTTGTAGAAAACTTACTTATTTTTTATCATAGTTTTTTCATTTAGTGACTTACTTAATAAACAGTCCATCTTTCAGTGTTAGCTCTTAACACTTCCATGGTTTTGGAAGAAAGCAAATTCATGACTGTGAAGTAGTAGGTCTCAGAGTGATAACCTAAGACTTGTCAGTAGATTCTCATATCTTCATTGTCATTGAGGAGGTAATAACAATATGAGCATATTCGATTTTTAAAGTTCCTAAAATGACCTGCATATTCTTTAATATTCAACCGTACTAAACAGGTTTTTTGAAAGACTGTGTGAAGAAGTTACCACTGCACCTCATTTGGAATGGTACTTTCTGCTTCATTTTCATTTTCAACACCAATAGTGTATGGTGCTCTTCCTAAAAGAAACGGTTCCCATTTGACAATATATTCTTTTGCTGCCCAATGAAGAGTCTCAAGAGAAACCACCTCTGGTGGTGGAATTGGGTAAATCTGGGTCTGTAAAGACTTCTCTGCTGCTTCTATATCCTTTAAAAGACTAAGGTTCCTTTTTTTTTTTTTTTAAAGATTTTATTTATTTATTTGACAGAGATAGAGACAGCCAGCGAGAGAGGGAAGGAACACAGGCAGGGGGAGTGGGAGAGGAAGAAGCAGGCTCCCAGCAGAGGAGCCTGATGTGGGGCTCGATCCCAGAACACCGGGATCACGCCCTGAGCCAGAGGCAGACGATTAACCGCTGTGCCACCCAGGCGCCCCAAGACTAAGGTTCCTTTTACTTTATTTTTTTAAGATTTTATCTGTTCATTTGAGAGAGAGAAAGAGAGTGAGCTTGAGCAGGAGGGGAGGAGCAGAGGGAGAGGGAGAAGCAGGCCTCCCACTGAGCAGGGAGCCCGATGTGGGGCTTGACCCCAGGACCCTGAGACCATGACCCAAGCTGAAGGCAGACACTTAACCGACTGAGCCACCCAGGTGCCCCATGACTAAGGTTTTTTTAAAAAAGCAGTCTCAGGTGTTTGCATCTGAGATGGCTTTTCCTTGTTTTCTTCTACAAATTTATTCTCCATTTGTCGAAGTAACAATCTTGGTGATACTTTTGTGTGTGTGTGTGTGTGATACTATTTTTTCATGTCTTTTTGAAAGGTGAATTTCTTAAACAAGGAAATCATCTTTAGTCAAAGCTGCCTTGTAAGCTTTCTTGACTCAAGAGCCTGGACCAATACAGATAAAGATCGAATGAAGTTGGCGTGCCTGGCTGGCTCAGTAGAGGGTGTGACTCTTGATCTCAGGGTTGTGGGTTTGAGCCCCACGTTGGGTAGTAGAGATTACTTAAAAATAAAATCTTAAAATCAAGTGAAGTGCTTTGAAGGCTGTGAGCCTGAAGGCAAATCATCTGGTTGGGTGCAAAAGCCAAAGGTGACTGTCCAAGCCCCACTCGAATCTCTTCTGTAAAGGTACCCACTGCTGTGTGGAAGGGGTCCCAGCACCTGTTTTTTAACTTTTTTTTCCAACTTTTAAATTGTTTTATTGAAGTATAGCTGATACACAATGTTACGTTAGTTTCAGGTGTACATCATAGTGGTTCAACAAATCCTGTTATGCTATGCTCACCACAAGCGTAGCTGCCATCTATTACTATGCTATTACAGTACCATTGACTATATTCCCTGTGCTGCACCTTTTATCCTTATGACTTACTTGTGCCATAACTAGAAGCCTATCTCTCTCACTCCCGTTTGCCCATTTTGTCCATGCCCTCGTCCTCTTCCCCTCTGTCAGCCATGTTTGTTTTCTGTATTTATGGATCTGTTTCTGCTGTTTGTTTTGTTTTTAAATTCCACATATAAGTGAAATCATACAGTATTTGTCTTTCTCTATCTGACTTATTTCACTTAGCGTAATACCCTGTAGGTCCATCCATATTGTCACAAATAACGGGATCTTGTTCTTTTTTATGGCTACGTAATGTTCCTCTCTCTGTGTGTGTATCTCACCTCTTCTTTATCCGCTCATCTATCGATGGACACTTGGGCTGCTTCCATGTCTTGGCTATTGTAAATAATGCTGCAGTAAACATAGGGGTGCATAGATCTTTTCGAATTAGTGTTTTCATTTTCTTTGGGTAAGTAAATACCCAGTAGTGGAATTGCTGGATCTTAGGGTAGTTCTGTTTTTAATTGTTTGAGGAACTGCCATACTACTTTCCACAGTGGCTGCACCAATTTATATTCCCACCAGCAGTGTATGAGGGTTCCTTTTTCTCTACCTCCTCACCAACACTTGTTATTTTTTGTCTTTTTGATTCTAGGCATTCTGACATGTCTAAGGTGATATCTCACTGTGGTTTTGATTTGCATCCCCCTGATAACTAGTGATATGGAGCATCTTTTTTATGTGTCTTTTGGCCATCAGTATCTCTTTGGGAAAGTGTTCAAGTCCTCAGCTCATTTTTAATCAGATTATTTGGGTTTTTTGGTGTTGAGTTGTGTAAATTCTTTCATGTATTTTGGATATTAACCCCTTATCAGATATATCATTTGCAAATATCTTCTTCCATTCAGTAGGTTGCCTTTTCGTTTTATTGATGGTTTCCTTTGCTGTGCAAAAGCTTAGGAAAGCTTTTTTAGAGAGTATTGAATATTTACAGACACTTCTTGCCTTTTACTTTTCAACTTATCCTAGGCTGACTTCCACTTCTGTATTAGGACCTCCAGAGAAATAGAACCACCATCTGTTTCTCTCTCTCTTTGTGCATATATATACACACACACATATGTATATGTATATATTTAGGTATCTGTCTGTACATATAGAGTGAGGTAGGGACTTAAGAATTGGCTCATGTAATTATTGGGGCTGGCAAGTCTGAAACCTGTGGGGTCCGCCAGCAGCCTGGAAGCTCAGACAGAATTTCTATGTTAGAGACTTGAGGCAGAATTTCTTCTCAGGGAAACCTGTTTTTAACCCTTAAAGTCTTCAACTGATTGGATGAAGCCCACTCATATTATCAAAGGTAATCTCCTTTACCTAAAGTTAACTGATTGTAAATGTTAATCACATCTACACAATATCTTCGGAGCAACATCTAGATTACTGTTTAACAAAACAAACAAACAAAAAAAAAAACACTGTGCAATAATAGCCTAGCCAATTTGACACATAAAATTAACTATGACAGCCTTTACCACTTTACCACATCTTCGTCATTGCTAAGTCCAGTGGACACTTTTCACATCTCTTCTTGCTTGATCACTTTGCAACATTTGACATTTTAGACCCCCTACTACTTCTTGAAACCCTTCTCCCTTAGTTTCAATAGCCCTAGTCTCTCCATTCTCCTGTCCTTCTGGTTTTTCCTTTTCTGATATTTCAAAGACTCATCTTCTCCCAATTATTTGTTGATAATCTCTCCTGTCCTTTGCCCTCTTATTACTCCTATGATTGATATTTCCCAAAACTAAAATTCCAACTTAGAATTCTCTGCTGAGATTCAGATCTATGTATCCAATTACCTTTTATACATCGCTACCGATGTATATTGCATAGGCATCCCAAACTTCGCTTTTCTAAAACTGAAATCTTACTCTTCCCCCCTTAAACTTGCTTTTGCACCTCCTCTGTTCTCTTAGTTGTGGGACTGAGACTCTCTACCTAATTACCCCAGCCAGGAATCTGAGAGGCATCCTCTGGCTTCTCACTTATGTTTTGCATTTAAAACTCTCTCATCTCTACCCTTATCTCAATAAAGAGAGCTTAACCCTCATTCTGTCATCTGGAATCGTGTTGTGGTCTGTCTGCCTCCTGTCAGTCTCTTTCCAATCCATCTACACTGCTGCCACAGTGATATTTTAAAATGCATTTAAAAATTCGTTTAGTAGCTCCTAATTGCCCACAGAATTAAGATAGAATTCTTCAGCAAGCATACAAGGCCCTCCATGACTAGTCTTCCTACTTTTTATCTCCCACTGCTCCTTGCTCACCAGTCTCACTCTCAAGTCACACTGAAGTATTTATAGAGTCCAGACTTGCTACGTTGCTTGCTTCCATGGTCCTGTGCTGCTCTCCTGCTTCTGCCTATCACATCCACTACCTCTGTCACTTCCCTGCCTCCCTACCCCTACCTTGTGCATCTAGAAAAATTATTTCAGTACCTACTCTGATCTAATCCTTCAAATAACCTTCCTGATTCCACAAATAGATTTGACCATGCCTCCTTTCTGGCATCATTATACATTGCTTGCTGCTCTACTATAACACTTACTACTGTATTATTTATTCTTTGCTTATCTAAGTGTCACCTTTCAGTGGATTGTCAACTCTTGTGTTTCCCCTGGCTGGCATGTAATAGGCTCTTATCAGATGCCTGGTGATGGTGGAGATGATGAGCCTGGAGTGGAGCACACAGTTCATTTAAATAAATGTGGAGGAGCACTGGGCTTGGACACATGCAGAGGAGAGTGGTAGATATTTCTTTATCCTCTTCTGGACCTTCCAGAGGCTGCTGCTGCAATTTTACTACCAGATTCCTTTTGATTTATACTTTTTATAATCTGATACCTATTCTTAGCCCTTATTTTGCTTTTGTTTTATTTTGCTTGTATCCTGGGAGCAGTTGAAGAGACAGGAAGCTGATTACTATTAAATTACTATTACAAAGTCCCGCTGTCCCATTTTCATTCCATCACAGGAGAAAGCATACACCAGCTTGTTTTCTCGTGATTCTTGTGTGCCAAAAGAAGTCTTTTCTCAGCCAGTAAAAAGAACTCATGTAATAATATTAGTATTTTTTCAAGTTTTTTAATCCTCCTATGTCCCCAAAATGTCTTCATGAATTTAATATCAAATTAAAAACTAAACCAGTTCTGTGTTAATCCTGAGAGAAGAAATAATGGTCTTTAAAGGTTGTTAAAGGAAAAATGAAGATTTCTTGGGTGCTTAACATGAAAATTTCAGATGACCAAGGGTTCTGCTGTACACATTGGAGTCAAAGGATAGGTCAGCATCTCAATTTAGACCTATGTAATACTTTTTACTGTAAATACATTTGTAGAGGCTACTTGTGGTGTAACTCCTTATGTATTTAATATTTATCTGACTCTTGGTTTTCTTGGTTGATTTTTTTAAAGGGGTGAAGAATCTAATTGCAAATTCTTTGCCCTTTATGGAATGTGATATCTTGGTTTTGAGTCCACCTGTCCCTTCCCCTTTACTTAATTTTATCTTATTGTTTTGCATTGTGTTTCTAAAATAATGGCTTTGGCTTGTTTTTTCCTGAATGTTTCTGCAGTTTGGTTTGAGTATCTGGCTTTGGGCACCCCTCCTGAACTTGGACTCCATCTGTACTTGTGACTTTTGGAAGGCAGAAGTCAGTATTTTCTATGGAAGATGACCTTTTTTTTTTTTTTTAATATTATATGTTTGTGTCTCCCCCCTTCCTTTTTGCTTTCTCTTTAAAAGACTGGAAAGAAAGCAGTTAAGGCAGTCCTGTGGGTGTCAGCAGATGGACTCAGAGTTGTGGATGAGAAAACTAAGGTAAAAATTTTATGAGCTTAAATGTTACTGCTCATGGTTTTTTTTAAATCCCTAATAATAAAATATAATGCCGTTAAGCTGCTTTAGTCACTCTGTATCCTTCCACTTTGTCCAAAGTACAGTCTCTGAGATACTAGTGTTTGGAAAACAAATTTAGTTATTCATTTGCCTTATGAAAAATAGAATTCTCTCAACATTTTGCTTTACATAATCGCATGTTTAGTGTAGTAAGCGTTTGCATTTACCCCACAAATTTGCTGTAAAACATGATAGACCTTTTACCAAAGTTAAAAAAAAAAAAAAGGGACCACATCTGAAATTTCTTCTTGTTCCTTAATAAAGGGAACTATATTCTTAGAAAGTGATGTTAGAAATGATTAACCCGTTGTTTAACTAAAAACCCAGTTTAAGCAAAATCTTAAGGACTAGTAAATGGCTCATTTGGTTAACATTTACTTAGAATCTATACAATATTTCATATCATAGATGGCATTTTGCATTTGAAAGAAAGCGATCCTACATGCCTGAAGAAGAACAGAGACATAGACTCTGACCTTAGAGAGCATTAAGTGTTATATAAGCACATTTAATCATTAATTAAAATTTCCTAAGAGACCTAAAGTTTGGAGAAATTTTAACAAGAAGGCAATTTTTCAAAAACATAAGTCACTGTAAGGGGGAGGTAGTGTGGCAGCTAAAGAGCAGTTTTGATGGATAACTTATCTGATACATTTTAAGTATAACTATTAATATAGTTGCATTAGTTCTTTTGACCTTCCATCTGAGCCTCCCCCTTTTCTTAAGTTCAAGAGAAGCAGTAGTCTTAATGTACATCACCATCATCATCATCATCATCATTATTATTGGAAACAGTGATCATTTTAATTAGCTTGCTGTTAAGAACTTGTATAGTTTTCTTTAGCGTTTTAGATGAAATGTGTTGTACATCGAGGTGGTTTTTGTTTTATACCAGTTCGAAAGTGGTATTGCCCCCTGGTGGCTACTTATAGCGCTGGCATTAATTAGTTTGGTTCTTTCCACATTTAGTGAAAAGAGTAATTGGTGCCTTTTCACCCTTGGACCCATCACAAATAGAAAAGAAATTTTTCAATGTATATAATCTATAAAGGGCTCATATTTAGAATGTATAAAAACCCCTGCATATCAATAAGAAAAATGACAGACAATCCAAAAGACTTGAAGAATCATATTGCTAAAGAGGAAATTCATAGTAATCAAGGTTATGAAAAATAAAATCATAACCAGCCACCAGAATTGCAAAATTTTTAAAAGTTGGCTGGCAAGTTTTTGGAGCAACGGAAATTCTCATAGTGATGCTTTATAAAAGCCATTTTGTTTGGTCATTTGTTTTAGCACTTACAGCCCCATCTCAGCATCTAGGGATTCTGGGCTGTGGGAGTATCACATAAAGAACCTCAAGATTTTCAAAAACATTTTGTGTAATGTTTATGCTGTGTAGATACAATGCCATTTAGCAAGTAAATAAAGAAAATCATACTCAAATGATCACTAAGTTAATATAAGTTATATGGGAATTGGATGAAATATATTAGTTTACATATATTATCAAATTGTACATGGAATGTACTATGATAAAACTAAAATCAGCAAGCGTATGTTTAGAACGTGGAGATGAAGTGAGAGAAGCATCTGGGCAAAGTGCCTCTCGGGATCTCTTCTACATCACATTCTTAGTATTCAGACTGCTGACCTCAGATCTCACTATTTCATAGTCTCGATGCATTAATTTTAGAGACTCTGTATTGTGAAATGAACATCCTGTGTTTATTCTGAGAAGCTTGAATAACCTGGTAAATCCTCTATTCCTTTGTGTTTCCCTTTTTCTAGGACCTCATAGTTGACCAGACAATAGAAAAAGTTTCTTTCTGTGCCCCAGATAGGAACTTTGATAGAGCCTTCTCTTACATATGCCGTGACGGCACCACTCGGCGCTGGATCTGTCATTGCTTCATGGCTGTCAAGGACACGGTGAGTCCAACAGTGTAGATTCCATCATGACTAGCCTCAGCTAGCTAAACTCACCCTGGGTTGGCTCAGCCAAGCAATTTCCACTACGTTTTTTTTGTAAGTACCTGTTCTTAAAGCACTTGGAAGTGCCTAAACTAGCCTGCTTTCATTCCTTTTATTTAGGTAGTTCGCACTCTTGGTGTGACTTTGCAGCTCACAGAGGTCACACGATTAGCCAAGATCCAAGGTCATTAAAGGAAAGTAAAAGTGCTCTGGTGATGGTGGCGGCTAACCTTTACTTGGAACTTTTCATTATTAGAGCTAGGGTAATGGGGGGGGCGCACCTGGGTGTCTCAGTTGTTAAGCGTCTGCCTTCGCATCAGTGTGTGATCCCGGATTCCTGGGATCGAGCCCCGCATCGGGCTCCTCCGCTGAGAGCCTGCTTCTTCCTCTCCCACTCCCCCGGCTTGTGTTCCCTCTCTCGCTGGCTGTCTCTGTCGAATAAATAAATAAAATCTTTAAAAAAATGTTTAAATAATAAAAATATTATTTTTTATAAATATAAATAAAATAAATAAAATCTTTTTAAAATGTTTAAAAAAATAACTAGGGTAATGGGTATTAAGGAGGGCGCATGTGATGAGCACTGGGTGTTATACGCAACTAATGAATCGTTGAACACTACAACAAAAACTAATGATGTACTATATGCTGGCTAACTGAACATAATTTTTAAAAAACTCTTTTCAAGATTCTTACATGTATTTGTTTGCTAATACATTTGGGTAGAAGATATTGGCATTAGGGGCACCTAGGTGGTTCAGTCGGTTGGGCATCTGCCTTTGGCTCTGGTCATGATCCCAGAATCCTAGGATTGAGCCCTGAATCAGGCTCCCTGCTCAGCAGGAAGTCTGTTGCTCCCTCTGCCCCTCACCCCGCTCATGTTCTCTCTCTCTCTTTCTGTCACTTTCTCTGTCTCAAATTTTTAAAAATCTTAAAAAAAAAAAAAAAAAAGACATTGGCATTAAAAGGTGCTTATACATTTATTGCCAAAGGAATTCTACAAATGAACTGAGTTGGGATATATTTTCAGTTAATAAAGAAATAGAAATACTGGGATGCCTTGCTGGCTCAGTCTGTGGCACATGTGACTCTTGATTTCAGGGTCATGAGTTCAAGCCCCATGTTGGGGGTAGAGATTACTTAAAAAAAAAAGGAAGGAAAAGAAAGAAGAAAAGAAAAATAAATAGAAAAAAAAAAGACTAAATTATGGTACAATGAACTATGCCAGAAATTGCTGCATAGTAGAAATTTTTGCTTTTGTTTAAAAATAGGGAAAAATTAGGAATGCCTAGGTGGCTCAGTCCGTTAAGTGTCTGCCTTTGGCTTAGGTCATGATAGCCCTGTGTTGGTCTTCCTGCTCATCAGGGAGTCTGCTTCTTTCCCTCTCCCTCTCTGCCCCCCCCCGCCCCCACCATGCTCTCTCTCTCAAATAAATAAAATCTTTAAAAAAAAAAAAAAAGAAGAAGAATTAACCTATCGTCTTTCATGTAAATTACCCAGAATTCTGACATAAAAGACAAGTCTCTTGGATGATGATGATCTTAACTATAGTAGAGCATTGAGTGTATAATTATAATTATTGAGTTTTTTAAAGTCCAGACAGAGTAAGGCAGTATAGCCATTCCTGAAGGCTACAACTCAATAAATTCTTGCCAGGGTTTATCTGAAAGGCAAGTGGTGGCCATACTCTAAAATTTACCAAAATGTTTTTCAAAGCTCTTGGAGAGGGGCTCCTGGGTGGCTCAGTTGGTTAAGCATCTGACTTCTGCTCAGGTCATGATCTCAGGGTTCTGGGATGGAGCACTGCATCAGGCTCCCTGCTCAGTGGGAAGTCCACTTCTCCCTCTCTCCCCTCCCCCTGCTCGTGCTCTCTCTTTCTCTCTCTCTCTCTTTCTCTCAGATAAATAAATAAAATCTTTAAAAAATTAAAAAAAAAAAAAAAAAGCTTTTGGAGACAGTGGTTTAAACTGTTAAAAGAGTCCAGGCTCTGACTCAGATCTGGGTTTCAGGCCTGGTTCTGGTTCTTAGTAACTGTGAGATTCGGGGCAAGTTACTTAACATTCTTTAGGCCTTACTTTCCACTTCTATAAAATGGAGATAACAGTTATGAAGACTAAATTAGATAATTAGTAAAAGAACTCTTAGTATAGGGTCTGGCACACAGTCATGGCCCTAAAAATGATGGCTAATATTTTCAAAGCTGTTCCTCCTTGGTTTGACACAGTGCTTTGAGAACTAGTTGAAGTAAATAAACTACTTTCTTCTTCTGTCTCTCAGACCTTAAGTAAGTCATAAAGCAGTGTAATTTGTTATCACTAAACAAAATCCAAAAAGTTCCCTTACATTAATTAAAACACTGTTTTATTGTCAAATCCTGGTCCTTCAGGCTCTTTGAATCTCCTTGGCCAGTGGTCATCCTATATCAGAATCACTGGAGGGCTTGTTAAAACAGTTTGTCAGCTGGGATTCCTGGGTGGCTCAGTCATTTAAGCGTTTGTCTTCGGCTTGGGTCAGGATCCCCGGGTTCTGGGATTGAGGGTCACACTGGGCTCCTTGCTCTACTGGGAGCCTGGTTCTCCCTCTGCCTGCTGCTCCCCCTGCTTGTATGCTCAGTCTCTCTCTCTCTGACAGATAAAATCTTTAAAAAATAAAAATAAAATGAAAATAGTTTGTTAGGCCCCACCCTCAGAGTTTTTCTAAATTCATTGGGTGCCAGATGGGGCTTGGGGTGGGTCTGTCTTCAAGAACTTCTGCCCTAGGCCTAGGAGAAATAATAAGCTTCTAACTCTGTTCTTGTAACAGAGCTGTTCAAATGCAGACAGGTTCTGCATTTGTACTCCCTCCTATTTCATGCTTCACTGCCCTACCCTTATATCATCCTCCTAAGAAGTTAGATGGAAACTCATGTGGATGAATAAAAAATAACTGTCCATTTTTAATAAGCAGTTTTGTGAATCTTACAGTTTATATTCGTCTGACAAAAGGCATTTCATAATTTCCTATGGTATCTGATATTGGCATATAAAATTCAGGGAAGTTACATGCTCAGAACCATATGTAGGAGTAGCTGCCTACATGGTGTGATTTTGAAAATTCCACAAAGGACTCCCTGTTCTCAAATATCTCTTCTCACTATTAGTGATGCCAGCAGTTACTGTATTATCTGTAATTTTTTTATTCCACAATTAGGGGTATGGTTTAAAATACAGATAGCCCTGATAAAAATAATCCATTGAGTTTATTAAATTTTACTGTAGGTTATCCAGTATATCTTTAAAACAATATTTAGTTTATATAAGTTCTTTTTTCCTCCCACACACAAATCAATTTTATCTGTTTAATTCCTTTATAAGTAGGGAGTATGGATGAAAACCTGCTTTAACTATTGCCTGTGTGTGGTTGGGAGGGAGAGTTGGAGTAAGAGAGAGCGAGAAGATAGGCAAAGTAAGGGAGAAAGCATCAAAGTGATGGGGGGCTAGAATGGGGAAGGGTGCTTGGGGAGGGGAGCATTTGGAAAGGGGAGACTGAGAAAGCTAAGCTTTCCTTTTCATATTTCCCCAGTCATCTCTGGAGTTGTATTTAGTTTATCCAAAGTTTTAAGTTTGCATCTTTTGTTCCTAGATATGGTGACAGTCTATTTAGGCTCCTGAAACTTGCCTTGCCTTTCTAGTAGTTTCTTAGAAATGCTTGGTACATATTACCACTGTTCCCCTAAATGACAAATGCAGGATTTGTGTCAAGACTTAGGGCTTCAGACCTTGAGTGTTGTCTCCTGAGCTGATGGCCGGAGCTAACATCAGTGACAGAGGGAGCCTGACTGGTAAGGAGGTCTCAGCGGCTGCTCACAAAAACCCAGTGCCCACTACAGTAAAGTATCATAAGCATTACCTAAGATAATTTATTCATTTAATTTGCCATATTATTAAATTACAATTTTTAGGCTGGAGTTTCCAACATTTTGCCATGTGTAAAAAACAGACTTATTTGTGGTCCAGGCTAATTTATAGTTGTTGGTACTGTAACTCTGAAAAAGTTTTTTAAACCTTCTGTTATGTACAGGGTGAAAGATTGAGTCATGCAGTAGGCTGTGCTTTTGCAGCCTGTTTAGAACGGAAGCAGAAGCGGGAGAAGGAATGTGGAGTGACTGCTACTTTTGATGCCAGTCGGACCACTTTTACAAGAGAAGGATCATTCCGTGTCACAACAGCCACCGAGCAAGCAGAAAGAGAGGAGATTATGAAACAAATCCAAGATGCCAAGAAAGGTACAGTCGGTTCTGCTACAACTTGCGTTTACTTGAGCTGTTTTTCCCTGCAGGTTAATATGTGGAAGCTCACAGCAGTAAGCTTTCTCACAGTCAGAGAGAACTCTTAGCGATACATGAAGACCTTCAAAACAAACCTGAAAACCTAAACAAAGGCCTTTCCTTTAGAATGGCTTGTTTGGTGGCTTCCAAGTTGTTTACTGTTTGCATTACCAGAAGCTATCTTGGGGAGGAGGCTGAGAATGCATTTGAAGAAGCTGCACTGAGGGAGCCTGACTGATAAGGAGGTGTCGGGGGGGCTGCTCGCAAAAGCACAGTGCCCACTACAAGGAAGTATCATAAGCATTACTTAAGATAATTTATTCATTTAATTTTAGCCGGAGTGATCTATTAAATTATAATTTTAAGCTGGAGTTCCCAACATTTTGCCTTGTGTAAAAACAGACTTATTTGTGGTTTGAGCTAATTCGTAGTCATTGGTACTGTAAATCTAAAAAAGTTTTTTAAACCTTCTGTTACCTCCCATGTTTAAAAACAAAGTTGGGGAGATCTGCATCCTGGAATGGACTTCTGATTCTGATGCATCTGATCTCTCTGAGAAGCAAATGCTAGCAAGGACCTACATCTTGAAGGAAGAAGTACAAGTTCCAGGTTTAGGCTGCAGAGGGCCCACTGATAGTGATGCTGGGTACAAATGCAGGCAGAGATTTCACAGCAGTGCCCTTTTTATTAGATGATGGCTGTGTTTAGTGCTTCAGTGAGAAAAGTCCATAGATTTTGAGAGGCTAACCCATCTTGTTCCCATAGTCCTGTTAACTTTAGTGTGTGATTTTGCAGAGTGTGAATTTTTTGCAGGTACACATGGCAGCATAGCAGAAATGCCTGTGCAGCCATTCAAGTTACTCAGGAGTCTGTCGTCCAAAGTCGGGTTTGAGTGTATTGGAGAAGTACGTGATAGGGCTTAGGGAAAATGCTTCGCATTCTTGTGTACAGCTGGAGTTGAAACCAACAAGGAATGTTTTGGAATTAAACAGTTCAGTTTAAATATACATTAATAAAATCTTGCTCATTTTTTACTATATCCTTTCAGTTCTAAACCAGCCATTTTAGAGAACACTGTTAATCTACTACTGACCCAAACAACTCTAATTCTTTTTTTTTATTTTTTTCCGTGCTTTTTTTTTTACAACTCTAATTCTTAAGCCAAAAAAAGATACATATTTTATTTGAAACTAAATTCTTATGATTTTTAAAAATTTCTTTTAAACATTTGTGCCAGATACCAAAGAATTTTTAAAAATGCTATTTTTATCAGAAAATTTAATATGTATAGCTATTATTTAGTGTGCTTCAGTGATTTTTCAGACTGGAAGCATATTCTGTAATACCACCCAAAAATGCTCTTTGTTACACATAGCGACTGCCAAGGTGTTTGAGTCCTGTAACATCTAGAGGATGGTGAGCGGAGGCAGAGATTTACCACAGTCAGAATGGGACTCAGCGGGTGCTCACAGGGAAATAGTTTTGTATTTAGGTGTAATCCAATTTAAAATTTTACCTCTGTATGCTTTTATTCTGATGAGCCACAAATGCACATTGTTTGTGATTTAAAGACTGATTTATGACATTCTTTAACATCTAATCTAACTTATACTTGCTTGAACCTTTTTGACTCTGGCACTCCCAAAGTCGTCTCTCCCCCAAAAACCAAGTGAACAAACATTGAGAACTATGAATCATCGTTCTTGAAAGGACGTCACATTAGGAGTTCGTAGGTGCTGGGGTTTTTTTTTAAATCTTGGTCAGTGTCTTCAAGTCTTAAGTTATGCATCACTGCAAGAGAATCAAAGATCTAATATTTGTGTCTTAGTAGATATGCCATGACATGTAGTAGGATATTAAACCTTTTATCTGTCTGAAATGTAGGAGATCTGAGCCCTGCTTCTAACCTGTCCTTTAAGAAACGCCGGGAAGGACATGGGTAAAAGGAACTAGGAGGGTTTTGAGTTCCTCGGCTGTATAAGCTGGAATTACTTGAAGACTGCTAAGGTCCTCTTTCTCTTGACTTTCTTGAGCTGAAACAGATAAGACAGTTGTTGGTTCATCAGTGGCCCCTGGCAGTGCTGCCCCATCCCCGTCCTCTCCCACCTCTCCCACTTCGGATGCCGCTGCCTCTCTGGAGACGAACAATCCTCATGCCATCCCACGCCGGCATGCGCCCATTGAACAACTTGCTCGCCAAGGCTCTTTCCGAGGATTTCCTGCTCTTAGCCAGAAGATGTCACCCTTTAAACGCCAGCTATCCCTGCGCATCAACGAGTTGCCTTCCACTATGCAGAGGAAGACTGATTTCCCCATAAAGAATGCAGGTAATACAGCATCCCCCGGACTCTCTGGTGCTCTAGCACTGAAGCATTATCGTCACTTCCGGTGGAGACGCTAATCCCATCGAACTAGCCACCCCCTCTCTCTGAGGCCGGTTGATGGTTATGTATATCTTGTGTTACTACCCACTGGGAGAAAACTAAGGTTCGTGGAGGGGGACGTGAATTGTTCATCTCTCTTCAACAAATAGGTAACAGAGCCACGATGGGAATTCGTAGACTGAGCTACAAGGTTTGCGGTTTGTCCTGATGGAAGTACACTGCCTCTCAGCCAGCCTGCTTCCAAACATCAAGGGTCTCAAGTTTCTGTTCTTATTCTACCATTTGGGACCCAACAGAGAATTAATTTAAAAGGCTTTGGAAACACATCTATTCAAATAGCATTACTGTCAGATGTACCAGAAGAAATGGATAAGTGCTCATTGTCCTTGTGGCTCGTTGGCTCCATACAGAGGAAACTCTAAACGGGTTTCCTGTTTAACTCGAAAATCTGTTGTTCATCAGAGACAGTGGGCTTGCTCACACATATTCATTACCTTTCAGAACTGCCACACAGGCCTTTGTGTGGCCCCTGTACGGCTGAGCCAGCCCTGGTAGCTCTGTCCTCATCATAAGATCCGGAGCTAAAGTGTCAGATCTGGTCAGTGCTTTTGTTGGGCTCTATTTTACTTTGCTCTGAGACATGTCGAGCCAGTGCCATAACAGGATATGAGGAAGCTGTGTTTCACTAAGACACTCCCACTGATGGTATATAAAAGTCCAGAGAGGTTTTTTTTTGACGGATGAGACTAGACCTACACAACAATTGGACTAGATGGACTAGATGATTACCAACTGTCTTTCCAGCTCTCAGCTCCTGTTTGGGGAAATTCCAGATGCTTTCAGGACCTTGTCTTCAGTCTCCCTCTGGAGCAGATGGGAAACAAAAACTATTCATAGCTGAGCAAAACAAAGGTTCAGCGCACACATTTTCAGCTTCCCCAGAAGTATCCCAGCATCAACATTAAGAACAAAACCTCTGGGGTCCTAGACCTCAGTTTGCTTTTTCATGTTATCACAGTTCATATACTTAATACTTTGGTGTTTTTTGTTTTTGTATTTTTTTAGATTTGGCGGGGGGGAAGTGGGAGAAGGGGCAGAGAGAGAGGGAGAGTGAGAATCTTAAGCAGGCTGCACGCCCAGCACGGAGCCTGACGCAGGCTCAGTCTCATAACCCTGAGATCATGACCTGAGCCAAAACCAAGAGTTGGATGCTTAACCAGCTGAGCCACCCAGGGGCCCCATACTTTGCTACTTTGGGAAAAAACGAGTGATGACATTGTCATAGCTTCTTACAGAGCAAAAGAGCTGCACTGGTACGCCTCATTTTAACCCATTTCCTGATGGAGTTACTAAGTGGCTCCAGAACTGTACTTAGACCTTGGGAACTAGTTGGAAAACAAACAGGTTGCAGTTGTCTTCCAGAAAGATCCAGCTAACTGGCACAAAAACAGAACACCAAGTTCTCGGTAGTTTCACATAGGAAAGGAAATAAATCTGGGGATTGGCAGGGAGGAAGATAGTCCTTAGTACATGAATTGTTGACATTTTATATCAATTTTTTGAAGCTGCTTTTATAGACCCACTTGACAGTGGAGACTTTTCCTTTCACAAATAAGGGTGCATTATAAAATGCCACCTTGTGTCATACTGTTATATTTCAGGATTATTCAGTTTTTCTGTCTGGAGCCATTTTCTATTTGCCTTGCAGTGCCAGAAGTAGAAGGAGAGGCAGAGAGTATCAGCTCCCTGTGCTCACAGATCACCAATGCCTTCAGCACACCCTCCGAGGATCCCTTCTCATCTGCCCCAATGACCAAACCAGTGACAGTGATAGCACCGCAGTCTCCTGCCTTTCAAGGTTGGTGCCCTCTTGACCCGTTCAGTTGTTCTCTTTGGAGCTTGTACTTATGGCACAGGCTCACTGACTCTAGGTTGGCATCCTGAGCTTCCCAGGAGCTGGTCAGACCCATTAATTTCCCTGTCTGATAATGTCTCAGATTCGTTAATTCGCCTGTTCCACAATGTCTTTGTGCTCTGTCCCCACTCCTGGGTCCTAGAGTGTCTGCATTCATCATTTTGCACGTACCTGTCATCTTTGCTCCCATTCTGTTAGGAGCTTTTGTAGTCCCCAACCCACGGCTTTATTTGCCACTTAACTGTTAAGTGTCAGAGTATCCAGCTAGTTCTCTAGAAGCAGCAGTCCTCAGAGTTGGTTCCAGTGTATGCTTTCTTTAGCAGAGTGGTTCTCAATCCAGTGCAATTTTGCCCCCTTGGGGGAACATTTGGCATTCATTGGTGACATTTTTGGGTGTAACAGCCTGGGGGGTGGTTGCTCCTGTCATCTGCATAGAGCCTCGGGGTGCTCCAAAACGTCCTTCAGTGCACGCAATAGCTGCCCTCACCACGACAGATTATCTGGCCCAGATTGTCAGTAGTGTCGAGGCTGAGAAGCCTGGACTCACCTAGTCTCCACCCTGTCACAAGAGGCTCATAAAGAAAAAAGGCATTTCTTTTGGCTCTTTAGTTCATTTCATCTACTATAACAAGTGTCCTAAAATTTGCCTTTGTAAAGGCATTGAGGAGATACTAAAAGTTGTTTTCATAGATGCCGAGTTAATAGTTGAGAGTCTATATATAATTTAAATTACAGACTTGTAGAATTTGAACTCTTATAAACACCATTTCTTCATTTCTTTTGAGAAAGAGCTCAGAAGTTTTGCTGTGGAGACAGTACCCCGTTCCTTTCAGAGGAAGCTACTATATGCTTTCCTTCAGAGAGTCTCTTTTTAATAACAACAACAACAACAAATCCATTATAATCATGTGCACCAAATGGCTTTTCATTTCATCTGACACATATTTACAATACCAATAATAGGCACAATTTATTGAACACTTATTAGCACAGTGCCTGCCACACCTTGGAAAGGACTCATGCATTTTCTCATCTCATTTAATCCCCACAACAACCCTTTGAGGTAAGCATTACAGTTAAGGAAAATGAGGCTCAGAGAGATTGAGTAAATTACCCAAATTGCACAGCCAGGATTTAAACCCAGGTCTTTCTGAATATCATACCTGTTACGTTCTGCTGCCTCTGTACCTATTTATAATGAGATGTACAAAACTGACTAGAACATAGTCCTTTCCCTGCTTTAAGGGGCTCCCAGTCTATGGGTGAGCTGGTCTTTTAGACGAGCCCTGGGGTAAATAGTACCAATGCCATAAGCATGGTTGCCTAGTCTTAAAGAGGGAATGATTCAAACGTAGGGCAGGGGAAGCTGCCTGCTTGTCTGCTGCATACTAAATATGATAGAGAGCTGGGCTCAGGAACAGAAACTGATGAAATAGATGTCTGGAGTAAAGGAGCAGGGTTAAGAGATTTTAAAAAAGAGAGAGGAAAGAATAGTATTACTTTGAGATAGTATGAACATTACTGAGGGGAAGAATCTTCAAAAAAGAGAGATGAAATTCTGTAGTGAATTACACATTTATTAAGCAAATGAAAACCTATACCAAGTTTGATTTCTCATTTATAGTATGAGTATACCAGCCTTACGGAGTTTTTGAGAGAATTAAATAGGATGATGCACAGTGAAGTACTATTAATGAAGTATTATTAATGATAATAAGGGATCATTATATTTAACCCATTGTTATTGTTGGCATAATTTGATCCTTTGGAAAAGTGGTAGGAGAAGGAAATGCTTTATCTACATCATTATGCCAAAGGCTAAGCTGTATCTAGAATAGATTTTTGCTGCTTGTAAGACAAAGCAGCTCTGTTCAACTTAATTGGGAATTGTTTTTCTAGGTTTCATTCCCTCTCCCCCTCTACACATATTTTCCTAGAACAGTCATTTGACATTTTTATCAGTATAGCTGTTTTAATTACAACCTCTAATTCCCTCTTTGCCAAAAGGTTTGTGTATCCATTGCAAGATGGCATGGTTATCCCAACACCATCTTTTCTGTCTTATCTGTTCCACCAGTATCGCACATTGGCCTGACCGACCCAGCTCCAGGGGGTCACCCGTCCACCCTGCATGAATTAACTCCATCGATGTTGTCTGCTCCCATTGTAGCTAATGGCACTGACTCAGCCTTCCATGTGCTTGCTGCTAAGCCAGCCCATACTGCTCTAGCACCCGTAGCAATGCCTGTGCGTGAAACCAACCCTTGGGCCCATGCCCCTGATGCTGCTAACAAGGGAATTGCAGCCACACATTCGGGTAAGGTGGCCATGGATGGTGGTGAGGATTCTGGGATCAGATGAGTGATGCCGGTTCAGCAATCAGCTATTTACCTGAGTGGGAACCAGGGAGGAATCCTTTCAGGAACAGTATGCTCCCCCCTGGAAAAACACTACTATTAGGAAAAGATGGTTAAGGAGAGGAATTCAAGAGATGAGACTCGATAGTTCTTAGGACTATGAAACAGAGCCACCCCCTAGAGCTTTCATAAAATACAGATTCCTGGGCCCTGCCTTGAGTCGACCACTGAATTTGGAGATGTGTAGACATGCCCGTGGCAGGCCTACAGGAAGGGCTGCCAAAAATACTTCATTTTTGCTTTTCTGTACTTTCCAGTTTTCCTACAGTGAACATTTGTTAACTGTAAAATCAGAACAAATTTTAAATAGTAATGAAGGCAGTTCACCTGAAGGATAACATGTGTCTTGAAGTGAGACAGGGGCCACGAGGTACAGCACAAAGTCACTGGTTATTTTCTTTCTATTCTGTTAAAGCAGAAGGTGAATCACCTTGGGCTCTTTAGGGCATGTGCAAGCTGGTTTCTGATGCTAGCCAGTTGCCTTCGTTCCATGCAGTCGAGCCCTATCTAGACAGCTTCTCAGTGTGGCCGAGACAGCAGCATGGTCTGACAGGTTCCTGTTGTCCTAAAACAACACTTCGTCGGCTGGTAATAGAGACTTTTCTCCCACCGGCCAGAACTGCAAAGTATCCCA
This sequence comes from Ursus maritimus, assembly GCF_017311325.1. Lineage (NCBI taxonomy): Eukaryota > Metazoa > Chordata > Mammalia > Carnivora > Ursidae > Ursus > Ursus maritimus. The sequence goes on from NW_024425008.1 coordinate 26,839,801, forward strand.
TCGGAGTACTTGTTCCACATGTTAGGATCATTCAGGTAACCAAGGTTATCAGGCAGGAAGGAAGCCCCAAAAGATTGATTCTTTTGTCTCTCTCCATCTTGTTCATTCCCAGGGACCGAGTGGGGTCAATCTTCTGGTGCTGCATCTCCAGGTCTCTTCCAGGCTGGTCACAGACGCACTCCCTCTGAGGCTGACCGCTGGTTAGAAGAGGTGTCCAAGAGCGTCCGGGCTCAGCAGCCCCAGGCCTCAGCTGCTCCTCTGCAGCCAGTTCTCCAGCCGCCTCCACCCACTGCCATGACCCAGCCAGCGCCGCCTTTCCAAGGGAATGCATTCCTCGCCTCTCAGCCCGTGCCAGTGGGTGTGGTCCCACCCCTGCAGCCAGCCTTTGTCCCTGCCCAGTCCTATCCTGTGGCCAATGGGATGCCCTATCCAGCCCCTAATGTGCCTGTGGTGGGCATCACTCCCTCCCAGATGGTAGCCAACGTGTTTGGCACTGCAGGCCACCCGCAAGCCGCCCACCCCCATCAGTCTCCCAGCCTGGTCAAGCAGCAGACATTCCCTCAGTATGAGACAAGCAGTACTACTGCCAGTCCCTTCTTTAAGCCACCTGCTCAGCACCTCAACGGTTCTGCAGCTTTCAATGGTGTAGACGATGGCAGGTTGGCCTCAGGGGATAAGCACACAGAGGTTCCTGCAGGCACCTGCCCAGTAGATCCTTTTGAAGCCCAGTGGGCTGCATTAGAAAGCAAGTCCAAGCAGCGTACTAACCCCTCTCCCACCAATCCTTTCTCCAGTGACTTACAGAAGACGTTTGAAATTGAACTTTAAGCAGTCTCTATGGCTTATGTATTTTGTCCGTACTTAGGCAAGGGCAGGGGCAGAGGTCAAAGGAGCAAAGGGAACTTTGTGTTCCCAATCAGTATACTTTTCACTAATCCCAAAGGTCCCAAGGAGCATGTCCAGACAGAGAGTGCTAGGAGAGGTGATTTTGAAAAAAATGGAAAAAACATTCCTAGAGAAGAGTTGTCTTGCAGTTAGGCTAAAGAAGTCAAAGAAATGTTGCCCTCTGTTCCCCTCCTCCTCCCTCAGCCCCTTACAAATCTCTGGCAACAGAGAGGCAGAAGTATCTGAACAGGAATCTGTATTCAAAGCACATTTACTGGAATATAAAACACAACGGGAAGCAAAACAATCTCCCTTTGTTTTTCAGGCCATTCACCTGCCGCCTCTCAGTACTGGCCTGTCTTAGAGATCAAGAACATGGTGGCCTGTGCTTGGGCTGGGGACGAGAGGCAGGCTGTGCCGCCAGAATTCCCAGGAGGGCACAGCAGCAGCTGCCCAACAGAGCTATATTTTAGGAGTAAAGTTGAGCTTCCACTTTAAGAATAAATATAAATATATATCCAAAAAAAGCCAAAATCTTTATTTTTATGCATTTAGAATATTTTAAATAGTTCTCAATATTAAAAAAGTTGTATGAGTTGTAAGTAATCTTGCCAAAGGTAAAAGGGTTAGCTGTAAGAAATTGTACATAAGATTGATTTATCAGTGATGCCTGTTGAAGTGGAGAGAGGAAAGGTTGGGAGTTGCAGATGGGATCCCTAGCTTATTTGGTATCGTTCATTGTAAGTAGCACATTGCAGCAACAATCATGCATATGACCAATACAGTCACTAGGTTGTAGTTTTAAAGAAAATGAAAGAGCAGTATTGTCCTGGTTTTAAACCTGTGATGAAATTCTAATGTCATTATTTTAATGGAATCAATCTAAATACACTATAGAGAATATGTATTTTCTTTTATATACTGCTGCAATTTATGTTAATCCTCTACTTAACACTAAGGTGACAATGACGTAATCACATCCATCTACGGGAACGCAGGTTACTGTGTTGGTTTGTCATGTGGGTCTTGGTGGGTTTTGTTTTGTCCTTTAGGTTTTGTCCCCACAAGTTTTGTGGGGATGGAGATTCTAGTTTTATTAGCCGTGTGTGCGTCCGCCCCCGTACTTGTGGTGAGCAGAACATCCCGTTGCCAGTTGTGGCCTCTTGACCTCTGGTAACAACGTGAGATCCCATCTCATTTTTACTTTTGAACGTTGGCCTTACAATCAAATGTAAGTTATATATATTTGTACTGATGAGAATTTATAATCTGCTTTAACAAAAATAAATGTTCGTGGTAGAAGCTTTTGCCCATGAAGGGCTGGTCTTTCCCCTTTTCTTTATTAGCAAATGTGTTCACTGTTTGTTAGTTCTTTTTGGTCTGTTCTTGCTCCATTCTGCTGCTGCTACAGAACTCTGATTTGGTGGCTAGATAATCTTTTGTTGGGACTACTATTTTTTATTGAAGTATAATTGGCGTACAGTGTTAGTTTCAGGTGTCCAGCATATTGATCCAGCAGTTCTGTACATTACGTGGTGCTCAGCACAATAAGTGTGGTCACCATACATGTTATTACAATATTATTGACTGTATGCCCTGTGGTAGACTTTCCGTCTCCATGACATATAACTGGAAGATTGTACCTCTGGATTAATCCCCTTCATCTATTTTGCCCATCAGGACTAGTATATTCTTAAAATTCACTTTTGTGTTTATACTTTAGGCTTTGGTTGATCCTAAGCATCTCTCTGATGTCAGATTCTTGCTGCTCCAAGTGTGGTCTGGACCAGGAGCATGGACTGCACCTAGGAGCTGAGTAGAGGTACAGACTCTCAGCCCCACCCTCCACCCCCCAGCCTAGTAATCAGAAAATACACCGGAACAAGATTCACCTTCTGAAAGGCCCTGTTGGAGTGATGAGTCTCAGCCTTGGATACATACTAGAATCACCTGGGGAGCTTTTAAAATCCTCACGCTGGTCCATACTACAAGACAGTTAAATCAAAGGCGGAGGGGGGGGTGAACACCCAGGTTGGTGGTTTTTTTTTTTTTTAAGTTCCCAATATGGAAGAGGTTGAGAACCACTGGTCTAGCTTGAGTGTTACTCTTTCCTCTAACCTTAGCCCACTACTCTGTGACTAGTTCTGAGAAGAGCTAGCTAACTTACCTTCTGAATGTGTTGCCAATTGGGGAGAAGTGGGGAGTCCAAGAAAGTAGCCCTTAGTTTCCAATTTGTATAGCAAAACCAGCAAAACCATGGTAAATGGAAGGGGGTCCTCTTCTGTATTTTTTTAAGTGGGAAGAAAAAAATACCTCTGCCCTTAACCCATGTTTCCTGTGTTGAATGAGAGGTAGACCACAAAGTATCACTCATCCCTGATGCAGTTTGTCTCCTTTCCAGCCCGTGTGTTGGAAATAAGTCAGCTTTCCCTGTAAGGCCTATCTTTCCTATGTCCCAGAATAACCTGTCAATCACTTAGGTCCAGCCAGTCCTCTGGAGGATGTATAGAAGGTTAAAGTGGAAAGGGCCCTGGAAGCTCATTGAATCCAGGCTCTCATTTAGCAGCGAGGAACTGGAGGTTCTGAGAGATGGAGAGGGACTTCTTCCAACTCAAACCATTTCTGAAACCACTTCGTTGTTAATATATTGCCTTCCCCTTCTTTGCTCCCCTATTGTGCTGATGCTTATTTTTAATAGTCTGGTTCTGCCTCACAGATTCCTGCTTGGGGAGGAGAGGCTCCCAGCTGGTCACTGCACATAGGAGGTCTGTCAGCTTGATACAGGAGTGAGGGGACCCTCACAAGCAGGCTCTGCATGTCGGCCTCAGGAGGAGGGCTTCGGGCACTGGCTTCCTGAGGAGAGAAAGAAAGGAAGGAGCTCCCCCAGTTCTGTCGTGTTCTCATCATCCGCTGCTGCTCCTTCATCCCACATCCCTCTCCTGAGCCTTACGTGTCGTATTTGACTTTGGCAAGAGCTTTCACAAACATGCCGTTAACTGTACGTACAGGTTGGAGCTGATTGCCATACTGCCTGGAAGGGTGAGGTGGACTAGAGCAGTGGAGCATCGTTTGACCCTAGATGCGATGGGAGTTCTAGCAAAGAAAAATTGCCTGACACGGTAGGAATTAGTGTGCGCCGTGTGAGATACATGTTAACTTTGAAACCATTATTACACAGCTCCCCACCCAGCTTTAAATGAATTGAGAACCCTGATACCTTACTTTAGAACCCAGTGAATTGATCCTGTATAACAGAAAATGCTAGAGGGAAGCCATAAAGGGTGTCCTTATCCAAGCAGATTCCTCTTGACCGCTGCCTGCGGTGCCGGAGAGGGAGGTGGGTGCCAGCTTCTGCTGCGGCGCAACACGGCGGGGGGCCGGGCTGCAAGGACCCTTCTCTGAAGGGTAGAGCCCTTTGCCAGCCGGAGACCACAGCCCTAGAGTTGTTCAGGACCGGGGCTGCAGCACGCCTTCATCGCTGCTGCCAGACAGGCTGCGCGGGAGGCTGGAAGCGGGAGCAGCTAGCACAGCAAAAGCTGGCATAATACTCATTGCCGCACAGCTGGGCCTGCAGGATCAGATCGCAGTTGGCCAGCTCTGGCCGGTCCACACACTCCCTGCTCAGGTCCCTGGGCTGGGTGGGCAGTGCTGCGGAGACAACAGGAGAGACAAAGGGGTGAAGACACTGTGGAGGCGGAAAAGTCCCACCGACCCTTTCTTTGCCTTAAGAGGAAAGCAGCAGAACTGCCAGATTTCCAAAAAGTGCAGTTGCCCTGTAGTCGGACGCCTTTAACACCTGTGTGCGTCCCCTCCCCCACCCCCCGTGGGCCCCCTCTGGGCATGCAGTGGTCCCGCAGCCTCAGCCCAGCGCAGACTCTCAGGCATTCATGACCCAGGGTGACACAGCTCTTGAAATTAACTCCCTACCCTTGCTGTTGTGACCTGAGGAGCTGAATGACAATTGCCTTAGCCCCTGGATTGGGAAGGGAGGGTGGGGGGATCAGCCCTAAGTAAAATTTTGAGTTGGGCTAGAGCTGTCCTCTCTTTTTCTCTCACTGCTGATTTCCTCTAACCGCAAAAGGTTTGTGCCGTCAGTAGCCCGTTTATCTCAGTCACTTCGTTGCCCATCTTCCCAGTTTTCCCACTTCCCCCCGAGAGAGCAAGCGCGCATGAGGCAAGGTAACTAGGAGAACAGCCTAACACTGCACTAAGCACAAAATGCTGGCTGCTGCCCCCTCTGAATGTGCTAGGAGCTTCAGTAACTTAACAATCACTGTGAGAGGGGCGCCTGGCTGGCTGGGTCTGTAGAGCGAGTGACTCTTGATCTCGGGGTCGGCAGTTTGAGCCCCACAGTGGGCACGGAGATTAAAAAAAAAAAAAATCCCTGTGGGTGTTTTATTCCACTGCTTCATCTTAGGGCTGAAGTGGCCTCATCTAGTTAACTTTCCTTTTCTTTCCGGAGAGGGCTCTTCTGACTCAGCTGGGCTTAGGCCTGAATAGCACCTTCCCTAAAGTCAGACCTCGTGGGGCTCATCTTCATCTCCTCTCCCCCTGCTTCCTCCCAAAATACAACAAAAAGATTATACCTGAGTAGTCTTAGTACCTGATTCTGTACAGGTGTGAAATAGCAGTATAATGAGAGTACTAACTACAGCTGATCCTTAAACAGGGGTTTGAATTTTCACTAAATATTGTACGGTACTGTACCTGTATTTTCCTTAGGATTTTCTTAACGTTTTGTCTAGCTTACTTTACTGTAAGAATACAGTATATAATACATATAAAACATGTGCTAACTTATCAGTAGGGCTTTGGTCAACAGGCCATTAGTAAAGTTTTGGGGGAGTCAAAGTTCTGTGTGGATTTTTGCACAGAGGGTGGGGACCCCTCATCGCTGGCTCAGGGGTCAGTTGTACCTACATTTATATAAATACCATTTATGCATATTGTTTTAAAAAAAATCAATAACTTTGATATGGACTTTCTCTCAGCAGTGGCAGCCCCGGGGCCTGTCAAGGGCCCAGAGGTTAGGTGCCCAGCATGGTGGTTAAGCATGTCAGCGCTGGAGCCGGCGCCAGCCAGGTGACTTTGGCCCAGTTACTTCAGCGCTCTGCCTGTGCCTCCTCACGTGAACTGGAGATGGGAACTGCACCTTGGGCACACAGTGACCATGGCTAAAATTTGAGTGCTTCACCATATTTTGCTTCATAGCCTCATTCCGTCTCATTCAGAAAAGTGAGTGAGCCCCTATGTTTTATCTCTACAGTATTTTTCTGTTTCTCACCCCGGTCTTTTAGGCAAGAAGGTTGGCAAGTCCTCAACAGAAGCATGTCCTTTACACCAGAGCAGGACTAGCTCAAGGCCCGCTACCCTGACATTAATACTAATTTCAGTTTGCCATCAGACCACGAATCAGGCAGCGAGGCAGCCTCAAGCAGTGAGACCCCACAAAAAGCATAATCAACAAAATGAAATAGGGGAAAGACAGCTTCTAGTCAGGAAAGGTGCCCACAAAACAGGAGGTGAGCAACACTTATCCAGCAGAGGGCAGGAGAAAGGTGTCCTGTCCAGGGGGCAGGTCATGTCAGACATTTCGGCGTGCGACCACACATCAGCAGGAGCCCCACCAGACTTTGCCATCAAACAGGTTTCTGATTATAATTTGGCTTCCCATGTAGATGTGTCTACAATGAGCCACAAACATGAACATGTCCTCTGACAGCTCTCTTTCTCACACAAATCTGCATTCTGGTTTGTCTCAAGTCTCCTAAGTTTGGTTGGTATGTAGACAAGAGATCAATCTCCTGGGCAGGGCGGAGGTGAAAAATGGCGCCCGAGGGTTAGCGCTTTTGCGAAAGTCATGCTTCCTGCACACCTGCACTCAGTCATCAAGCCAAGCACATCACCCAGCTCACATCACACTGAGCTGGGTCTTGGGGACTCAAGTCAAGTCCCAGTGGCTGTCCTAAGGAGCTCAGAAACTGGAAGCCTACATGTCAGTCTGATTCACTAAGCAACATTCCTACCACAGACCTTCAGCCTCCAGCGCTGGCCACTTCCCACGTGCAGCGTAGCAGGCAGGAGGCAGCAGGCCCAGTACCCCTGGGTATAGCAGCTCTCCTGGTGCAGTGCTGCGGCCCTGACCACTGTGAGCATCCAGGCAGACAGCACAGGAGAGGGCTCCTGAAAAGTCTGCTTCAGGCCTCATGAGAACCGGCAGTTCGGCCCGAGGCACTGCCCTGCTGGTCAGTCAGTGACCCCAGACCAAGGACCTTCCTGTCCCCCTTGCCCTCTGGCTTGACTATAGAGCTCTTGTGAATCCAACATTAAACCACAGTCTATCTTAGCAATGCTGAGATGCACTGATTTTCCCATCGTAACAGCTCTCAAACTGGATTGCATCTAATTGTGTCCCAGCACTGTGTCATGTAACAGCTCTAGCAGCATTTCTGTCTTAATGCTATGAAACTGTTTTACAACAGAGTCCTTGGGTCCACTGATACATAACTCTGAGCAAGAGCTGGAGAACATAAAGCTAAGATATCAAACTACAGAATGATGCAAGTAAAATTCTGCCCAGTTACGAGTATTATCATTTAAGGAAAACAATATTAAATATGAGGACTAGGCTCTAGTCCCGCTTAGCCCCTGATTTGCTGTGTGACTCGTGGGAAGGTCACATAAGGTCTCCGGGTATCTGTCTCACTTGTAAGACGGGTGATACCAACCCTGCCCTTTCCTTCCTGGGCTATATGGTCCAGAGTCCTAAAGGCACTTTTCAATCACAGCACCATTTTTTTGCCACCCTGATTAGAATGGACACATGTAACGGTCTGCCTTGAGTATTATAGTGAAATTCAGGTCAATCCTATTTCTCAAAGTCAGTAAGTCCAAATGATATTTGATATCACCTATTAGCTGTTACCAGATGCCCATCATCGGCACCATCTCCTTCACCCACAGCACAGCTCCCTCAGCCGTGGTGCCGCCCGCTGCACATGTGAGGAGGGAGGCTCGGGAAGGTTGAGTCCCTTGCCACAGGTGTTGCTACCAGGAACTGGCAACGTGAGCCAGGACTCGGGCAAGAGCGCCCCAGACCGCAGAGCGTGCCCTCCCCCGCCTTGGGCAGCACAAAGCCAGCTCTCGGGACAAGCATGTCCCTGGTGTCGGCCTCTTACCCGGCGCGATCACCTTCACCTCGGTGCTGCGGCTCACGGCCTGGCTTCCGCGGTAGGCGCTGCATGTGTAGGAGCCCTCGTCTCTGGCCTGCAGCTTGTGGATCAGCAGTGTGCCATCCGGGGACTGGTGGACACGGTGCCCGTCAGCCCGCACCGGCAGCCCATTCCTGGAGGGGAGAAGACACTGGGAGAGCTGGCCAGGGCCCAGGAGACAAAGGGAGGAGGTAATCATTGTGGACAGATGACCCTCAAGAAAGAGATGGGTCAGGGTGTCAGAAACAGCATTCTCAGAGCAAAATAAAAGTGAAGTCAACTCACCCTGACTGAGCACACTGATCTAAGTTAGTATGAATTTGCCTCCTGAGCCACAAAGGAACCCTGCTCTCGCTTTTCATCAACGAAGGTCTTTCAAGCAGTCATGAGGTGCCAGGCCCTGTGCTAGGTGAGGGACATAGCGCTCCCTGCCTTGAGGGCATGGGGCTGGGGTACAGGCGTTTAGGGGTGCCTTCCCTGAGGAAGTCAGAGGAGGGAGGGAAGTGGACACAGCCTAGACAGGAGTTTGGCCTGGACCCTAGGGGGGGTGCAGGGGGAGGGCTAAGCAAGACTGACCAAGTTTCGGCCCTTGGAAAGGCTCGCCAACTGGGGCAAGGACAAGCCTGAAAGCAGACAGCAGGAAAGTGGCCACGGCAGACATGCACACATGGGTGAAGTTCAGATGTGCGAGGTGGGGGCAAAGAAATGAAGGATGACAGAGGCTCCGGGCTTGGGTTATTGGGTAATAGTGGTGCCCCTCCACCATTTTGCATTTTGGGTGTCCTGAGATACCAGGGGGCGTTGGATTTGATGTCTAGATCCAGACAGTGTATCAGCACTGGATGAGCCTGGAAACCACATGCCAACAAGGTTACCCAAGGTGAAGTTAGACCCCAGGACCACGGACAGCCCCTGAGGTGCCCCAGCCTCTGAAGGATTGGTGTGAGAAGATGAGCCAGCCAGAAAAACAGCAGCAGCAGCCAGCAAAAAGAGGAAGAACACCAGAGGACAGCAGTTTCCTGGAACCAAGGGGAGGGAGCATGTCGGAGGCGCAAGAGGTCAGCGGAAGAACACTGCAGGTCATGTGGGGATTGATATTTGTCCAAAAGATTTGGGAACAGGGCAATATCCCTGGAGTGGGGGTGGACGTGAGCTGCTGTGAGTAGGGAGGTCAGCAGGTGGAGACAACCACCATGAACAGCTGTGCACAAAGGGGAGACTCCAGATGAGGCCAGAGTCTACAGGGACATGCAGGGTCAGAGAAGGGTATCTTTCGTCTTGCTTTGAAGAGGGGAGGCCTGAACATGTTTACTGCTAGAAAGATCAGGGAGAGGCCACGTTGAATATACAGGCCTGGTAGAATCATCGAAGGCCGGACCTGACCAGGGCAGGTCTGCATGGAGCACAGCCGCTCAGAAGCCTACAGAGGCTCCTGGCCACCCTCCCTACTGCGCGCAGGCCCCTTCCCATCCTGACGTCATCTGCAACACTCACCTTTGAGGCTTGGTCAAGAACAGCCTTCCCCTCCTCAGTCTTCAAGGCCCAGCCAAAGTCACGTGTGTGGCCACCCCTTCCTTGATTCCCCCAGAGAGGAGGCAGCCTCAGTCCTCTGTGCACAGATGGCACTGAGGGCAAACCTCTGGAGCTCAGGGGACACTGGGTCATCTCCTGTCTGGGAGTATCTGGGGGGCTCAGATGACACCACGATCCCCGGAGCCTAGGCTATTCCTGACATACAGTCAGGAGGAAGGGGGCAAAGAAATGTTTGCTGAAAGAATGAATAAAAGAGCAACTGATCTGGGGTAAAAGACCACTGAAGTCCCCAAAGCTGAGTATAGCCCCGTGGTTCTCAACCCCACAGGCAGATTATGCCACCCAGGGGACATTAAGAGACGTCTCTAGACTTTGTCAATTGTCGTGACTTGAGAGGGAGTCCTCCTGGCATCTAGTGGGTAGACGGCCTGCATGCTGAACATCCTACAGCACGCAGGACGAGCCCCAACAATCAAGAGTCATCCAGTCGGGGCGCCTGGGGGCTCAGTCAGTTAAGCGTCTGCCTTTGGCTCAGGTCATGATCCCAGGGTCCTGAGATTGAGCCCCTCATTGGGTTCCTGCTTAGCGGGGAGCCTGCTGCTCCCTCTCCCTCTGCCCCCCCCCCCACTTGTGTCCTTGCTCGCTCGCTCTCAAATAAAATCTTAAAAAAAATTATCCAGTCTGGGGCGCCTGAGTGGCACAGCGGTTAAGCGTCTGCCTTCGGCTCAGGGCGTGATCCCAGCGTTATGGGATCGAGCCCCAAATCAGGCTCCTCCGCTATGAGCCTGCTTCTTCCTCTCCCACTCCCCCTGCTTGTGTTCCCTCTCTCGCTGGCTGTCTCTATCCTGTCGAATAAATAAATAAAATCTTTTAAAAAAAAATTATCCAGTCTGAAATATCAATAGTGCCGAGACTGAGAAACCCTGGTGTAGCCCAACCAAGAGAGAGCAGTCCTGTGGGGCCTCATCGTGTCGGGAAGAGGGTGCTGCCGCCCCCTCTGCTGGAGGCAGGAGTTGAAGAATGAAGGGCGGGAACCGCAATATCCCTGCAGAGAGGTGGGCCACCTCTCTGGCCTGTACAGCTTCGGGTGTGAGGGCCTGAGGGTCAGGCCTGTGTGCAGTAGAGCCTTACCTGGACCATCTGATGTTTACACTTTCTCCTGCCACTACACACAGCAGCCTGGCCGTGTCACCCTCTGGCACCATCACAGTAGAGGGCAGCTCTGTGATGGTCAGCTCCCCTAGTAGGCCCAAGGAAGGAAGCACTGTTGGCCACTCGTCAGTCCTGCCCCACCTGTGCCACCTGACCTCAGAGGTCACTAGCCCCACTCACCCTTCTCAGGACCGCCACCTTACCCAGAACTCTGAGCTGGACCCATCTCTGGTCTCGGTCCTGCCCACTGAAAGCAACACAGGCGTAGAAGCCACTGTCTTCCACAGCAACATGGCTGATGACCAGAGAGCCATCGGGCTGCAGCTGGTGTCTAGGGACAAAGAACAGTCAGGTGGCTCCATCCCAGGGGGCTGGCAGGGTCTTCCTTTGCCTGGGGAGGGGCTGAGTGGCCCCTACTGTTCCGTGGGGTCTGAGCAAAGGGCCATCTGAGCGGAGGCCTTGAGGCCCTCCAGCTGCTGGCACTCGCGTTTATTCGGAGCTGCCTGACTTTTAAGCCTGACAATAAAAAAATCATTTCAAGTTTCCAGATACAAAATAATTCTGGTGTGGGTTTCTAATTCTTGCTATACTCACTCCGTAGGCTCAAATCTCGGTTCTGCCACTTAGGAGCTGTGTGGCGTTAAGCTCCTGTGTGTGAAACGGGGATAAAAGAAGCCCCCACCTCAATGTGGCCCATCGCCTCTGTCCACTAACCATACTGACCCAAATGGTGGTTTGCTCAAGGAGCACTACTGCTCCTGGAGTCCTGCAGGCCTGACCAGAGGGGTCACCTGGCAGCTCCCTCCCCCAGGCCTGCACAGGGTCAGGGGCTGGGGGTGGGACAGGAGGGCTAAGAGAGGAGCTGAACACAAACCTGGGGGAAGAGAGGGGCTGCCCGTCTCTCTGCCACTCGATGGCTGGGGGTGGGAAGCCCTCAGCACGGCAGGTCAACCGGATCCGCTGGCCTGGTTGGGCGTCCACTACCCCAGGCTGGTTCCTGTCCAGAAGCAGCCTGCAGAGCGAGCACCCCACAGCCATCTACACAAGCCCCCCTGCCCCCCCGGCCTTCTTCTCTCCTGCCAGATTGAGCTTCCTAAAAGAGCGGCTTTGTTCTGGTCAGAACACCACCAACAATGACCTGGAGCAGTCTAAAAGCCACCTCCGGCTTCCCTGCCTTCCCCACCATCTGCCCCCACTGCACCAGAATCTTGACGGTCACCTCCCTGCCCTCTACCTCTGCTACTCGGTCCTCGACTTGGGCCCTCCAGCCCTCTGCAACCCCTCTATAAACTTCCTTCCAGGCCCTCGCAGGCCCTCTGTCTCCTAGTGCTTCCTTCCCTCAGCCTGTGTCCTGGGCCTCAGACCACCCTCAACTGTTCAGGGAGGGGCAGAGGGCTCCCCTTCCTCCTAAGAGGCCGTGCTCAGGGAGCCACGTCTCCCTCGTCCTCACCGGGCAGAGCCCTGTGACCCACCCACCCTCCCCTCCTTTGCCACGGAGACCCCCATCACCCCTGGCCGTCCAATGGGGCAGGCTGAGAGCAGGACGGCACTGCTGTGCTGTTACCTGGTGGTGGGCCGAGGCTGCAAGGAGGATGCCCATAGGCTCCCTCTGTCCCCCACTAGGCTGGAGTCCCGAGGACTGTGGCCCTGGGCTGGGAACCTGGTCTGAGGGAAGTGCCTTGGCACAGCCTCAGACAGCACGGCCACATCACCCCCTGTCATGAGGCCAGGAGAAGGGGTGAGCTGTGGGGAGAATGTGGTGGAAGGAAGGGGGGGCCATGACGTTGGCCAGGGACACGTGGAAAAATGAGCACCACCAGGGGCAAGACCTCCACCTCGGCCTGACTGGAGCACAGGTCCCTGCCAGCAGGAAGGGCCCCTCCAGTGTAGGAGCCCGCTGGCTCAGGCCCTCCCAGCCAGGGCCTCCCACCTCTGTGACACGGAGCTGGATCTTCTGAGAGTCACGGCCTGGCCTGCTGCTGCCACAGCTGTAGATGCCAGCATCCTCTGCCCGTAGGGGACTGATGACCAAGGAGCCGTCGGGCTGCGGCTTGTGCCTGAGTGAGGAGGAGGGGGCCTGAGCTGTGGGCTCCTGAGGACAATACGCCCAGCCCACCTCAGGCCCCAGCACACTCCTCCCAGAGGGGACTGTAGCCCTGCTTGCACCCTCCCATCCCAGGGAACATCAGGGGGCTGCCGCTGGCGGGTGTGGGGGGGTCAGCTGCCACACACACACCTGTCAGAGGAGATGGGCTGCCCGTCTTTCTGCCACCTGGCGTGGGGCTCCAGGGAGGTGTCATCTTGGCAGAAGAGCCGCACCAACTGGCCCCGGGCCGCCTGTACCAGGGACGGCTGCAGGCCCGCCAAGCTGACCCTGGGGAGTGGGGGGTGAGGACCTGCACTGATGGCTTGAGTGCCAGGACTGGGGACTCCCCCTCATCAGGGTCCCACCACAGAGAGCTTGGCGCCCATCCTGTCTCTGGCACTTTCGGGGTCAGAGGGTCCCCTGTGAGGCCAAGCTCCAGAAGTCCGTGGCCTCGGGACTCCCCCCTCTCCATCCTCCCCACCATGCCCTTGGACGCTGCTACCTCAACCTGGTCCCGTGATAGCAGCAGGGTAGGTGCAAAGCCCAGCGCATGGAGAGGCCGGGGAAACACCGCTCACGCCAGGTACATGTGGGGAACTACACCACGTGCTTGACTCCTTTGGAATTTAAAGTTTCATTTATTTCATTTTACTCTCCCCAAAGCTCTCATGACACAGTCCCAAGACACTGGAACCCACGCTAAATCTAAAAGAGAGTATCACCATTTTACAGGTCAAGAAACTAAGGCTTGGAGAAATTGGAGGACTTGCCGAAGGTCATGAAGCCTGTAAGTTTTTCCCACCAGACAGGACCTGGGGTGTACGAGCAAGGTCTGACCAAGATGGCAACACCATCTACTGGCAAGTCTCCTGTCTCCAACGCCAGCTTCCCCATGCGTACGATGGCAGGAACGAGGCCCTCCAGGCAGGGCTGCTTGGAGGACTTGAGGTTAGGGATGGGGAGGGAGGGCCCGAAGACCTCAGGGTTTAGCTCCGACACATGCAGCCCCTGGCCTGGGGTCCCTAGCCCCTGACCTGGGGGAGGGAGGCCTCACCTGTAGGAAGAGCTGTGGGAGGGCGGCGCTGGTCGCCCGGCATCTCCGCCCAGTCCAGGGGCACTGGGCCCCAGCTCCCCGCCCCAGGGCCATCCTCCGAAGACCTGGCTGTGGGACTCCTCCCTTGGCCCCGGCTCTTGGTCTCGCCTCCAGAGACCACCGGAAGGCCAGGGCTTCGTCTGGACTGTGGTCCCTGTCCTGTGCCAGCCGGCCTCTTGCTGGCCCCCAGGACTGCCGCCGGCGCCGTCTATGCGGGTGCTCTGGCCAGAGGCCCCGGGCTCGGGTCCTCGGGGTGCAGGCTGAGGCCCCCCACAGCTGCTCACGCACTCCTCCTCAGAGGCAAAGTTATTGCCGTTGCCGTGGCAGCCGCCGTACCAGAAGCGGTTACACCGGCCCACGGAGGGGACGAAGTACCAGCGGGCAGCCCAGTCTGTGCAGGAGCCGTGGGCGCTGGGCAGCAGGCACTGCACAGGGTAGGCTGAGGGGACAGGGAGGGGGAGTGTCATCAAGCCGCGGACGCTGCCCAGCAGAGCCCTGCCAACAAGGACCCACCATCCCCTCTGCCTCAGACTTAGGAGCCAGGCCCTTCCCAGCTCATGGGACGTCTACACCCCTGCCCAGGCGCCTGACCTGGCACTGGGGGCAGAGTCCACTCCCTGCCCAGACCTACCTGGGCTCCAGAATCAGCCCATCCACCTCCACCCACAGAACTAGAGCCCTCCAGAAGGTCCGGGCCATGAGCAACCTGGACTGGCCCCCTCGTGCCCCTCTCCTCCCCATGCCTGACCCAGGTCCCAAGCGTGCACGCACAGAGCAGTCTAAGGGCTTGGCTTTGACGTGCTTAGCTCAGGATAAGACCCCAGCCCTCAGCTCCCAGCAACATCTGTGAAGATGCCCAGTGAGGGGCCCGCCTTTGTTCCCAGGACCCCTCACCAGTCTCGCACCCACCTGCAGCCGCCCCCGCCTGCCCGTTCCAACCTCCCACCTCCCCAGCACAGCCTGCTCTTCCTCTCTGTGTGACTGTGGCTGGCCCTGCTTAAAGCCCACCCAGGGGCCCAGCCTCCTGCCGACCCTGACCACCAGCCCATCTGGCTTTTGAGCTCCCCATGACAGTCCCTGGCAGTGCCACCCACACATTCCATGCTCTGGCCTCAGGTACCTCCCTCCAGGACGCATCCAGGCAGGGTGGGGACACCCTGTCCATGCTGGCCTGACCACCATTCCATCTCTGCCTCTAGAGGGGGCCGAGCTCCGGGGTGGGGGATGGGCAGGACACGCCCTCCTTTGTGGGGTCCCTGCCTACAGCTCTCCCCGACTCCCACAAGCAGGCAGGTGGTCTCAAGTGCAAACTGTTGGAAACGAGAACAACATAGCACCGTTCTCTGACCCAGCACCTAGTAAGTGATCAGTAAATATCTGAAGAAATGAATGAATCACCGAGCTAGTAGGAAGCTCCCTGTGGGGCTCTGTGCAGGTGTGGGGGACCAAGGGGGACCAAGGGGGACCAGAGCCTACTCACCACGAAGGATGGAGGGGCACCCACTCACCATAGCTGGGCTGGCCCACACAGCCTTCCCCAAGAGGGCCAGCAGCAGAGGCCACGTTGTCATAGCAACAGCCGAACTGGGAGCCCCGGCACTCACTGGGCTCATTCTGCTGAGCCTGGGACTGGTGGGCCTCGGAGGCCTGGGGAGGAAGCCCAGAGTTAGGATGTTGGGAATAGGTCTGGCTCGTGGTAGGGACTCTAGGCTGCCTGGGGAAGGAGGACAGGAAGAGGGAGGGACAGAATTATGAGCCCATGATGCGCAACCCCAGCCCCAGGGGAGATGAGGCCAGGGCAAGATCAGATGAAGCCCCTGCACACACACACCCCCACTCCAGCCCAGATCCATCTCAGAAGCTCTGTGGGCTGGCAGCCTTCAAGGACCTCCTTTCTCCAAAGCCCAAGTGACAGAGAGCCTGGATCATAGCGGCACTGAGCAGGCTTGGGAGCTGGATTCCTGGCCCATCACTTACCGAGGAAGCCACCGCTCTTGACCCCGGCCTTCTCCTGGCGGCGCTGTCACTGTTGTAAGACCCTGCACAGCCAGCGTGATGGGGCCCCTCAGCCACAGACACCCCATCGGGACAGCACCCGTACCTAGACAGGCATCACAGAGCTGTCTCCTCACCACCCACCCCCGATCCCCAACCCTTCCAGGGCCCCCAAGCTGCCTGCATCCCAGGACCAGGCTCCGAGGCTCCCCAAGCTGGGGGCTGAGCAGCGAGGATCCAAGCGGGAGACCGCGTGTCCCTGCACACAGGCCGTCCACCAACCCCCTGAGGCTGCCAGGGAGGCAGCAGTAACCCAGCAGGCAGAGGCGGAGCCCTGATACCTGACGGATCTTCAACTGCACCCCCCACCCAAACAGGGCGGAAACTCGCCGAGCCTGCGCACGTAGCAGGTCCCCAGGGAGGTTGCACAAAGTCACAGCAGATGGACCCCAGCGCTTGCTTCAGCTCCATCGGCCAGCAGCGGGGAAGGAAGGGATCAGGGCACCTTCCATGCACCAGGCACCGTGGGACGGTTCTGTCCTCACAGCAACCTTGGCGGTGGCCGTCAGTGTTCCCACATCTCAGCAGAGGAAGCCAAGATCAGAGAAGTTAAGGAACTTGGCCCCATCACCCAGCACACGGCCGGTAAGTGGCTGAGCAGAGACTCCCGCCCCGCCCCCCAGACTGCTGGCCCCAAAGTCTGGGCTCTCAGCACTCCAGCACCAGAGACACTAGTAGACTGGTTTGGATCTGAAAGCTAGAATTATACCCATGTGCCTTCCCAGAGCCTCAACAGGCCGACTTCTGCAGCAAGAGCGAGATTTTTTACCCCCATTCTGCACATGAGGAAGATCAGAGACAGAAAGCCGAGTCCCCAAGACCACACAAGCACAGAAGCCAGAGACACCTCCAGAGTCCTGTTCCTGAGCTCTGCAAACCCCACCCCCACCCCCTTCTCTGTGCAGAGTCGCAGGCCTCCCCGTCAGATACCAACCGCGCCCATCCCCCCCCCCAACAGCACACACCTTTCCCTCTCCGACCTGGTGAAGAGGAAGAGGCCCCTACCTGCTCTGCTGACATGAGGCTCCAGGGCAGCCCTGCCACTGGGGCCCAAGAGATGTGGTGTGGCCATCAGGGCAGCACCCATAGGGGCTGTGTCTGCAGTCTTGGGGTGCCAGGCCAGACCGCAGGGGCTGCCGGTGTGGGGACTGCGGCAGAGAGGGGGCTAGGCCTGGCAGGTGGAGGCCCTGGGCTCCTCTGGGATTACCCTGGACCGAGGGTTGCTCCTGGGGGAGCCACCAGTGGTCTCTGGAATCTAGAAAGAAGGAAAAGACACATGAGGTATCCAACTGGCTGCTCACCTCCATCTGTCCATGCCAGACCCACCTTCTCCATCCCCCCAAACCACTTGCCCCACCTTCAACCTCTATCTCCTGGGCTCTGGGTTGGGGGTTTCCATTGAGCTTCTCACCTGAGGTGGGGGCCACGTGAGGGCCCAAAGACATCCGGGGATCCCTGGGGCTGGCATGCACGTCCTGAGTGCTGGGGACTTCTGCAGGGAGCAGGCAGGCAGGCCTGAGCAGGGGCCACCCTAACCTCCGTGTGCTGTCACCCCACTGCTCAGGCAGGGCCTGGGGCACCCAGGACAGCAGAAGTGAACATTTCATAAAACACGCTTCCCATGTTTCAAGAGTCTTTAGTCACTTAGAAAAAGCTAATGTTACATGTTCAGCAAAAGAAAAGCCAGATATAAAATTAGTATCTATGTTTGATCCCAACTACATAAAACAAAAAATGATACTTATAGATGGAATTGATGAAAAGACAAACAATCCAATTAAAAAATGGGCAAAGTGGGGCGCCTGGCTGGCTCAGTCAGTAGAGCATGTGACTCTCGACCTTGGGGTCATGAGTTCCAACCCCATGTTGGGTGCAGAGATTACTTAAAAATCTTTAAAAAATAAATAAATAAATAAAAATGGGCAAAGAACTTCAATAGACATTTCTCCAAAGAAAATAGACAAAGGGCCAATAAACACATGAAAAGATGCTCCAGTCATCGGTCATTAGGAAAATGCAAATCAAAGCCACAAGGAGATACTCCTTCACACCCACTAGGAGGGCTCTAATCAAAAAGGCCAAAATAGTAAATATTGGGGAGGATGTGGACGAACTGGAAACCTCAGGTGTCGCAGATGGAAATGTGTATCGGTACAGCCACTGTGGACACAGTGTGGCAATTCCTCCAAAGGTTAAACCCAGAGTCATCACAGACCAGCAATCCCACTCCGGGAGGTATAACCAAGAGAGATGAAAACAAAGGTCGACGCAGAAACTCACGCACGAGTGATTACAGCAGTCGTATTCGTTTGAGCCAAAAGCCGGAAACAACCCAAATGTGCAGCCGCTGAGGAATGAGTAAGCCGGCTGCGGTACCCAGAGAATTGCTAACAGCCATAGAGAGGACCAGGTGCCGACGGACGCTCCAGCCTGGCCGGACCTCAACGACACCGCTGGGCGGAAGAGGCTGGCAGGAAGCGGTGCTACTCCTTTCACCCGGCATACCCAGGAGAGGCAAACCCGAAGCGACAGAAGGCAGATCAGGTGACCGGGGAAGGGGGTTAGGGTTAGTGGGGAGTGATCAGGTAGTGTGAACAGGGAGCTTTTACGGGTGATGAAATATGGTGCTTTTACAGCATCGTGAGTACACAAAATAGCACCAAGCACGCGCTTCCCCGTGGTTAACTGTATGCTCTGAGAAATGCGTCTTAAGAAAAAAATTCCATATTAAAAACAATTGGATTGTTTCAAAACAACAACAACACACAATCTGAATGATAGATGAAGGAACAAAAGGAGATCACGAAAATGCACATATAACAAAATAGTCATTATAGACTTCAGGTGTGGACACACGGCTGCTTACTAGGTAGGTCTTCAGCTATTCTGTATGTTTAAAATGTTTCACCACCCTGCCTCAAAAAATTAAAAGCAGTATTACCATGTAACAGTAATTCCACTACTATTTCCCCAAAGAATACAAAAACACTAATTCAAAAAAATATATGGACCTTTATGTCTATGGCAGCAGTATTTACAACAGCCAAGATACAGAAGCAACCTAAGTGTCTACCCACAGATGAGCGGATAAAGACGAAATTGTATGTGTGTGTGCTCGTGCGCATGCACACACACACGCGCACACGCGCACGCGCCACCAATTGGAATATTACTCAGCCAAGAAAAAGAATGAAATCTTGCCATTTGCAACACAGAGGGCTCTAGAGGGTATCATGTTAAGCAAAATCAGTCAGAGAAAGACAAACACTGAATGATTTCACTCATATGTGGAATTTAAGAAACAAACCAACAGAGAAAAAAGAGACAGACAAAAAACCAGACTCTGAGCTCCAGAAAACACACTGATGGTTACCAGCGGGGAGGAGGGTGGGCGGACGGGTGACGGGGATTACGAGCACACATATCATGATGAGCACCGAGTACAGAACTGCTGAATCACTATATCGTACACGTGAAACTAATACAATACCTACAGCGTATGGTAACTGTGCTGGAATTAAACAACCCGGTCTGTCTTCCCAGCTTGGGGAATTGGATTAGGGGCTGCTCAGAAACATGAAAAAACAAAAACAAAAAAACTTTACCATATTATCCAACTTGGTAAACTTACTAAAAATCATGAATTACCATTAGAGTGGGTGAATTTTATGGTATGATATTTTACCACTTCAGAGTTATTAACAAGATTTTTCGCCATAAAATGGAGAAAACAAGGCAGAAGACTGAGTAAATATGGATGACAAGAATTTTTGTAATGATGCGTTAACAGGACACACCCCAAATGCTCATGGTTCCAAGCACTGGGGGGGTGGGGGGGCAGGGCAACAGGTGGCAGGTTCCCTTCCTTCTATTTGTTAGTGCGTTTCAGATTTTCCACAGTAAGCACACTACTGCATAATGGAGTAAAGTTATAGAAAAGAAGTGAAGGGGCGCCTGGGTGGCTCAGTTCGTTAAGCATCTGCCTTCAGCTCAGGTCATGATCTCAGGATCCTGGGACTGAGTTCCGTGTCAAGCCCCCTGCTCAGCAGGAGTCTGCTTCTCCCTCTCCCTCTGCCCCACCCCCACCACCCCGCTCATGTTCTCTCACGCATTCCCTCAAATAAATAAAATCTTTAAAAAAAAAAAAAAGGTGAAATTCCATCCCCCTCTGGACTACATCTTGCCAGTCTCCAGGGAGTATTTACAAAATAATTTAGGGTTGGAAAAGTCTAGTAGATATGCAATAAAATCTTTGTTTTCATTTCATTCTCCATCCCGCCCAGGCCAAACCCTGGGTCAAGGCAGGTGCCCATTCTCTCCCCCAGTTCCACCGTTTCCGCCCGCACCTTCCTCCAGCATTGCAGCCCCAGTCCCCACCCAGCCCGGGAGTACACCCCTAGCTTCTCCTCCTGAGACTCTTCTCTTCCACCTTCACAGGCTTCGAGTCCAGCACCGCTTCCCATACCCCCTCTGGGCACCTGGCTCTGCTGGGCAAGTGCCTGGCCCTTCGTTCTCATGGCTTTTGCTGGTGCTTGGATTTCTGCAGCCTGCTCCCCACCAGGCTCCCGCTCCAACGGCCTCCCTTTCAGTCTGGCCCTCAGGCAGGTGCCACGTCTGTCCTCAAGACCTTTCAGGGTGTCACTGCTGAGCTCCAAAGCTTTCAGTGGCTCTCCTGGGCCTATTAGACAATTTAATCTGCAGCCCAGCCTGAGTCCCCAGCCCTAAAAGCACCAGCCCCTGGACAGACCTCGGCCACCACCCCCACATCCTGGCTGAGGACAGGTTCTGGGGCCCCCGCTGGCCTCCGTCAGGGCTACTGGGTGCTTGAAATGTGACCAGAGTGGCTGAGAAACTACATTTTACATTTATGCTAGTTAGAATTAATTTTAAACTTAAAAACTGATGATTCCTTTATTAGAAAATGCGTATGTTTGAACCAGCTTGGGTGTGTGAATCTACTTTTCCAACGGCACGCTCTATAAAACCTAAATATAGATCAAGTATGCCGGCGAAATTTTGCATCTGAATTAAGGTGTTACGTGGACAGTACATTGGATTAATTTTTTTAATCTTGTGAAAAAAGAATGTAAAATATCCTATTTATAATTTTTATACTGAGTACCTGTTAAAAATATTTAAGGTTAAATAAAACATTAAATTAAAAAAAAATTTAAGCAATCTCTACACCCAACGTGGAGCTCAAACTCACAACCCCAAGATCAAGAGTTGCTTGCTCTTCTGACAGAACCAGCCAGGCGCCCTTAAATGTAATTCTTTTTTTTTCTTTTTTTTTTCTTTTTAAGTAGGACCCACACCCAGTACAGAGCCCAACACCGGGCTTGAACACAGGACCCTGAAATCAAGACCTGAGCTGAGATCAAGAGTCAGATGTTTAACCGACTGAACCACCCCAGGCACCCTAGAAACCACCTAAATTCTGACTTCCCACCCATAACGGACTTCTGTTGAGAAATCATGAGACTGGAAAACGTTCACACACCAAGTGGCTGTAAGGGGGCAAAGCACATACAGAATCCCGCACACCCAGCAAAGCAGCACACTAACCACTGATCCCAGTAAAGCATGGGGTTAGGGCCATCTCACTTGTCTCTATGCTGCTTTCCTAATTTCTCCAAATTTTCCGCAATGAACATAGATTACTTTACAAAAATCGCCATTAAGGTTATTTCTTTTACAGTTCAGCCTGGCCGGAAACGCTTTGTTTCCTTCCTTTCTACCTATGTGAATGCCTCTCTGGGAGCAGGCTCAGGGCCACCTCCTCCAGGAAGGCGTCCATGGTGCCAGGAGGACCCGGCCAGGCTGAGGCACCCCAGGAGCCTGACCCAAGAGCTCCCGCACGGCCTCACCACCGCCACCCCTTTGCTTACCGAGCTCTGTGTGTGTTCAGACATGGTGCTAAGTGACTCACCGTAAGAGAAGCACTCTTATTAACCCCCGTACAGATGGGCAAACCGAGAATCAGGGAGGAGAGGTGCTTGCCCAGGGCCACACAGTTGGTCAGCCATGGAGTAGAGATTTAAACTTAGGTTCGCTATTAAGTCCAGGTCACTGGTTCTTAGCCACCGTGCCCCGTGCCTCCCTTGGAACTCCACCATCCTGGCTCACGGGGCCCCCACCACTAGCACGTCCAGGCCAAACACACCTCTGTGCGGTATCAGAAGGCCACCATGCCCACTCACCCCTCAGCTGAGCCCCAACCCACGTTCTTCCTCAATAGCACATCCTCACACCAAGCAAGTTCTGGCCTCTGGGCCCTTCCTCCTGCAGCTCCTCGGGCCTGGCACGTCTTCGTTGCCAGTGGGGATGGGGGTGAGAAGGGGAAGACAAGGGCAGGAGCAGTGTGTGAGGGCAGCCCTTCCTGGACCACCCCCTCCTCTGCACTCACTCACTCAGTCATTCAACAAGCATTTACTGAGTACCCAGCTCCTGCTAAGTTCTGGGGTGCAGGGTGGGTATAAACAGCAAGGAGGAAGGCAGGGACCTGGCGCTCAAGGAGCTCCTAGCTAGTAGGCCTGACAAGCCAGACACGATCGCTGCAGCACGACACGGATGGCCGTGGCCGGGATGCGGGAGGAGGGTGCTGCCTCTGCTGGGGAAACAGGGCCAGCCGGTAAGGTGGCCCAGACCTGCCCTCTGCCCATGGCAAAGGCTCCGGCAGACGCGGATGCAGCAGCAGAGCATGGCAGGGGGGGCGGCCAGGGCACAGAAAGTGCTGGCTGGGTCTGTGCTGGGGAGAGAGGTGGGGCGGTAGCCTCTCCCCCTTGCACCCGCACCCCCACCCTTACCTGGAGGAAGATGGCAGGGCTGTGTGTTACAGGGCTCCACCTCCCTGGGCCTGGACAGCTGCAGGCTCCTGCAGCGGCTGGGCGGCCCGAGGGCACAGATGACCTGGCGTCTCCGAGTCCCCCCGCTGCAGCTCTTGGAACACTGGGGCCCGCGGGGTGGGCGTGGGAAGAGAGAACAGGCTCACAAAAAGAGACCCCGAGGCTGGGGGTCCCCGCAAGGAAGAGAGGTAGGGGGAAGGTGATGCAGGTCAGACCCAGGGATGGTCACATGTCCAGCCACCCGTCAGAGACCCAAGGGACCAGGATTGGGCAGCAGGGATGATGGGTGAAGTGGGCAAGCACTCACTAGACCCCAGGCGCCAACATGCCAGGCCTGGTCATGGATGGGGGGACAGTCTTCACGCACACAGGGCTCAGTGATGGGGGGGCGGTCCTCCGAGGAGCACGCTGTGGCATGGAGCAGAGACCCCTCATCGCTCTGGCAAGTGACACTCCGCCTCCGGACCCCAGCACCACAGCTGACAGAGCACTGCAAGGACCAGGCTGTCGGCCGGAGCTGGTCCTTGCCCGGAGGAGCCTAGCCAGGTCAGACAGCTGGAGGCCCACCTGCCTGGCAGGGAGGGCGGACGATACCCTACGGCCCATGTTCGGCTCCCAGGCTCAGAGAGGCTGAGCCACTCTTCTGAGGTCACATAGCCTATGCCACACCTGCTGACGCCAAGCTTAGGGACATTTTCCACATTCCCTTGTTCAAGGCTGGAACATATGTAGGTGCTGGAAGCAGTGACCCGCAGCCCTGGACAGTGTCAGCTCCCCCCTCACCCCCAAGCAAGGTGCCCAGCTGCAGCTTCGTGCCAAGACAAAGCCTTTCCCGCCCTGCCTGGGATCCTGGCCCCAGCCTTGGCAACAGCTTCCAAGACGACCTAGCAGGTCACTTTACCTCCCAGGATCTATTTCCCCAGTTCAGGCCAAGCCTCCCAGGCCAGCTCCGCCGCACCCCCGCCCATAGACCCGGCACCTGATTTCCTCCTCCCCCGCCCCAGCCCAATCGTGGAGGGGCCTCACCTCTCCCCAGGGCTCTGCACTCCAGGCCGCGCAGCGCTGCAGGCTGCAAGCCCGCGTGGTGGGGGGCTTCCCAGGCAGGCCTGCACACTCCGCCCCCTCAGCGGCTTCCTGGACGCCAGCCCCATCAGACGAGACGCAGTAGACAGAGCGGGACTGGGAGCCACCGCCGCACGAGGCTGAGCAGGGCGACCAGGGCCCCGTCTGCCAGCTGGCGGGGAGCAGGAACCCGGTAAGGCTGGCCCAGCAGCAGGGGCCAGAGTCCAGGCCCAAGGGAGCACCAGCTGTCACACACAGGAGTGGACTGGGGATCCCCCAACCTGGCCCATCCTAACACCTGGGCCTGTACAGGTGGGCGGGCAGAAAGCTCTGCATAAAAGGCCAAGCCCCCCCAGCTCTGCTTGCCATCTCTCGCCACAGAGGACTGGTCCCTACAACACAGAGCCTGGCTGCCCCCCTCTTAGCTTTCCTATCCCCACCTGTGTCCCCTGTTCTCCTTCTCACCAGGTCCCCTGTCATCCCAGCCAGACTCCATTGCCTCTGTATCTGACCTTAGTTGGGGGCATCTCCCAGAGGAGCCATGCTCACCCACGTGTGGAGTGGCCCTGAGGCACCGGAGGAACAGACAGCCCCAGTTGCACCCTGCAAAGCCAAGCCTGCCACCACCCTGCAAGGCCCACTGCCACCAAGGCCGTGAGGGCGGAAGGACGGCACCAGCCCCGCGGGGAGGCTGCGGCCTGCAGATTACCTGCCCCCGGATGCACGCTGGGCCCCAGCAAGGTGCCACGCTCTGGGCCGGTACAGATAAGAGGTCCTTCATGCGTGAACAAAGGCACTGCTGATGCCCACCGGCCCTGTGACCCAGTCCCTGGCCCACTTCTTGGCATCCTTCGAGCCAAGTTCCTTGCCGGCTTGGACAGGGCCTCCAGTGCCCTCCCCCACTCTCCCACCATCAGCCTGGACATTGGGCACTGTGTAGGCACACACAGGTGGACAGAATAGCCCCGGATCTCACGCTTATGCCCCCCTCCACTGCTTCCCCCAGTGACAGCTGCCTCCTCCCCCCTCCGCCACAGCTGTAGGGAGCCCTGGACACCCAACTGTTTGCTCAACACCTAGAGTAGCCTCGAGACTCCACTGCCTTCCCACCCAAGCACTTGGGCCCCACCATGGGGGGAGGGGCTGCAAGGGCCTCACCGCTTGGTCTGCGGGCAAGGGTGAGTGCTGCAGGGGCGGCGGTCAGCCGGCCGCAGCTGAGGCTGGCACATGTGGTCGGGGTAGACCTCGTTGTCAGTGGTGCAGAACACTGGGCGGGACTGGTGACCTGCAGAGGCCCGGCCATCGAGGGCAGGTGGTCAGTCAGCAGTCACCCGATGCATTCTCGGGCTGGGCACTATTCTGCACACATCCCAAGCGTCGTCTTGATTAAGCCTCAAATGACTCCCCAGGATAAGTGCCATCATCATCCCCCAATTTACAGAGGAGGAAACTGAGGCTTGAGGGGTGTTATCTGGGGTGTTGGGGCCCCGCTCTGACAGCTGGTCATCCACTCCCGGCCGGGCCTCTGCTGCACACAGAATCAGGTCTCCTCTGAGATACCAGCACCTCGGGAAAGCCACCGCTGGTTCTCTCAGCTTGGGGGTGGGGGCTGGGGATGGGGGTGGTACATGGAGTCCCCCAGCCCTGGGTTTCCCCCACGTGCCCCCACAACATGCAGATGGCTCACCTCCACCGCACTCGGCGCTGCAGTCACTCCACGAGCCGTGGCTCCAGCGGAAGCCGGGCCGGGGGCTGCCCAGGGGCAGGTGGTACTCGTAGCGCACGCCCGGGTTGGGCTCCTGGCTGAGGAGCTGGGCGGGAGGGTCCTCGCTGAGGCCTGCCCCCCCCCCGGGACCCTCCCCCTCGGCCTCCGGGGGACTGGGCGCCCCTCACCTCGATGACCAGGGGCTCGGAGGTGGGGCCGCGAGCGAGGAGCCGCTCCGGCGCCAGGTCCCCCTCGGCCCCGCGCTCGTAGTGCAGGACGGTGCTGGCCACGGGCAGGGCCCAGGCGCCCCCGATGGTCCAGTGCCCGTTGAGGTAGTACTCGCCCCGCACGCTCTTCACCGCTGTGCAGGGGTGAGCCACCGGTCAGCTGCCGCGGAGGGACCCGCTGTCCCGCCACGGCCCAGACTGCCCCAGCCCGCACTCACCCAGGAAATTCCTGCTGGCCGACGCCTCCTCCACGCGGATGCTGGTGGCCCCCGTGGGAATTATGAGGATCTGGTTGTAGCCTGCGGGGGCAGAGACACTCTGAGACCACCCACGCCCCTGGCAGCACAGTCGGGGTCAGGGACCGGCAAGCAGGACACAGGCAGGGGTGTGCTGCTCGGGGAGGGGTCCTCCAGAAGGGGGAAGCAGCTTTAGGAGGGCGGGAAGGGTGGACAGGCTGGGGCACCCGCACTGACTGGGAAGGGGGAGGGGACAGCTGGGGACTAGGGGGAAGGGGTGAGGAGGGGCACCCTGCCGGCAGTGTGAGCTTACACTGGGTACCTGGGCAGAGGGCCTTACTAGCCGGAGCCCACAGGCTCCTGTGAAAGGCTTTGACCTCCACCCTGAGGCATGACCTGAGTGCCAGATCAGACCCCCTCTGGGCCCCCAGGGTGACTCAGCTGGAACGGAAGACAGGCAAGGAAGGGCCAGGCGACAAACCCTCGCCTCAACTGCCTGTGCCCCCCTCCCCCAGGACCCCCACCTCTGCTGAGGTCATTGGCATCAAAGGTGCCCTTGACGGGATAGCAGGTCGTGCCGTCACCCCCACACTGCAGACATTTGTCCTCCTCCTTTGAGGAGTCGAGGTTGTGGTCACAGCCGACGACCTACCAAGCAGAGATGAGGAGAGAAAAGACACCAGAAGGTGTCACAGACACAGCAGGATTTGAACCCGGGTCGACGCTCACATCAGGGAGGAGGCAGGAGCTATTCATCAGCCACTGAGGCCGAGTGAACACTGGGTCTGGCCTGTGGCTGACGGTCTACCTCTCCCATCAGCTTGGCACCCGTCTCCCCTTCTCTGGCAACAATACCTCATTTTCCTTTGGGGGCCCCCTCTCTCCCAGTTTGGATAGAGCTCCCAACAGTGGGTGGGGCAAATCAGTGGGTTCCATGCCCTGCTCCGAGA
>NW_024425008.1:26866849-26892136 GCF_017311325.1 Ursus maritimus
GGTTCACGGGACGTCCCCAGCCAAGACAAATCCGAGGCAACCCCGGGTCGCTGGGACTCCTGGGAAGTGGGCGCCCTTTCCAGCCGGAGCTGGAAGCTGCTTGTGGCCATGTGCACACCTCACAGGATCCCCGTGCGGACCCAGAGGAGAGTAAAGCCAAGAGGCGAGGAGACAGTCCAGTCCCTGCAGCCAGCCAGCCCATCCCTCAGTGGCTTTCTTCCCCTTTGCCAGTTAGCGGGGTTTCTGTGACTTGCCACCCAGAGGGTTGCTTCTACTGCGGTGCCCTTTTCCAAAGGGCAAAAGGACGAAGGTCGCAGGGCATCTGTGATGCAAAGACACCTAAGAGCTGGTCGTGAGAAGACATCGAGCTGGTGAGAGCCACCGGCCCTGCTGGTGCAGGGGAGGGAGACACGGTGAAATAAGCCCCAGGCCAGCCCCCAGGTGGGGGGGCTCACCCGGCAGCTGCCATCCACACAGACGTCCCGCGTGCCAGGCTCACAGGGCGTCCCATCCTCGACAGCCTCCCTGTGCTTGAAGTAGAAGTTCTCCCCCTTGGGAATGCAGTTCAGCTCGCACTTGTTCGGGGCTGAGGTGGACAAAGGGGATAGCTGAGATCCCGAGCAAGCTGCAAGTCCTATCCTGGGCACAGAGAAGCATGGGGGCTGGCGGGGGGGGAGAACGTCCTTGAATGGGCTCCCCCAGACAGTCAGAATCCCACCCCACCCCCATGGGAAGTGACATAAACAAAACTACGGCCTCTCTGGGGATCAAGTAGAAGAAAAATCCCAGGACCAGGAAAAAGCTAGTCCCTTATAAACAAGTGTTAACAATCCACTCCTCTATGTCAACTACTACCAGCCCACTATGCATGTGGGCTACGCCGTGAAGTACGGGGACTTAAAATAACACGGGGAGACGCTTCTCCCACACATTGCGGAATGGGGCTACGTAACAGTTACAAATATATAAGTGTATATCGAGAAAATAACGTGAAAAGGACTAGAATGGAATGCTAGACCAAATCCTATGAAATATGTGGGGTCAAGTTCATTTAGGAGTTTTAATTTTTATAGCCATCTAAATATTATAAGCACGTTGTTTAAACAGCCAAAAGTGGGGCGCCTGGGCGGCTCAGTTGTTAGGCGTCTGCCTTGGGTTCAGAGTGTGATCCTGGTGTTATGGGATCGAGCCCCACATGGGGCTCCTCCACTGGGAACCTGCTTCTTCCTCTCCCACTCCCCCTGCTTGTGTTCCCTCTCTCGCTGTCAAATAAATAAATAAAATCTTAAAAAATAAAATAAAATAAAATAAAAAATAAACAGCCAAAAGTGCTAATAGGAATGCAGTCACCTCCAGCACAGAGAAGGCACCCCCCGCCCCGTGACCCTTTCCTCTGTGGTCTGGTTTTTCTATATGGGTATATTTAGGGCACTTGTGTGGTGCAGTCCATTGAGCAGCCAAACCTTGATCTCAGCTCAGGTCGTGATCTCGGGTTGTGGGATCAAGCTCCACCCTGGGCATGGAGTCGGCTTGGGATTCTCCCTCTCCCTCTCCCCCTGCTTGCATTCCCGCTCTCTCACCCTCTCTCTCTCTCATGTGTTTTTTTCTTAAATTATAATGCTCTAAAAATTACCCACCCTCCTCAAAGCCACTCAGAGTACGCCGTTGGGCCCTAGAGATCCCGAGTGAATGCGCTCTTGCCATACCAAACCCCTTTCAGGCCCCACCTGCAGTTGGCCCAAACCTGGCCCAGCCCTACCAGCACCCCTCCTCCCCACGGCCTGTGGGCATCAGGAGGACCTCTGTGCACCATGAGGAATGCTTCCGGAGCAGGTCAAGCAAAGCAGGGTGCAAAGCAATGGCACAGACATGGCCTGGAGGCTTTGTTTGAAAATGTATAAAGGGAAAGAAGGATGGAGAGACCTCAAAACGAGCCCCCCCCCCACTGTGTTGCTGTGAGCACTGCTGGGAGTCCTGAGAGTTTTTAAATGCATTTGACAGAGCATCTATCATATTGTGGTAAGCACTGTGCAATGGAAAATCAGTGTACAGAAGAGATCCGGAACAATGTACAGAAGAGATCACAGGACGAGGCAGGGTGCAGCTGCGGGGGTGCGGGCACTGGGACCTCCACTCACCTCCGTAGTAGGGCAGCCACTTGTACCGCCTTCCCTGGAAGTCCTGGCTGTCGAACTGGGAGCACTGCTCGGCCCGGAAGTCCCTGGCGCCGGCTGGGCACCTCTGCAGGGGCCAGTGGGGAAGGGAGGGGCAGGTGGGGCCTCCATGGGGGTCCGCCCACCCCACTGCACGTGGGGAGGTCTGACCCATCCCCACCAACCACCTCCCCCTCACCCCAGAAGCGCAGGACCTGCGTGTAGGCCCCCAGGGCTCCTGAGCGCTCCCCTGCAGGGGCTTTGAGCTGCTTGAACTTGAGGGGAGGCTGTCATTTGGGTGGGAGGTGAGGAAGGGGCTTCCTGAAGCCCAGGCTGTGCACTTGCGGGAGGACACCCGGGGACTGGGAGGTCAGCCAGGTAGGGGGTCCCAGAAGCTGGCGTCCCCACTCCCTCGGGCTTTACCTCGGTATGGCAGGAGCGGTGGCTCCGGGCAGGGCCCACGCAGCTGGAACCCCCGTCTCTCCTGAGGATGACAGCACCGGGAAGACCCGAACCCCGTGAACCAACACCCCCCGCCAGGGCTCTCCTGCAGGCCACACTGGGCAGAGGAGGGCTGCCTGCACACAAAGACCCCTCAGGTAGGGATAATGAGACCCGAGTCTATACTTGGGAAAAACTAGACTCAGAAGTCTATCCTGGAGTTCCTCTAACTTGGGGCTACCTTGCCTCTTAGAGCAAATTTCCAGAGAAGACCCAAATTCTGCCTTTGGAGATAAAAGAAGAGGTAATACATACCCACCTGCTATTTACGGAGCATATGGTGCCTGGAATGAGAGCTCATGGCTCTTGCTCCACACACGAGGTTCTCAGGAATAGTGAGTTCAACCCACCGACAGGCAAAGAGTCACCCCCCCCCGTTCTGTGCCTCAGCTATCAGAGTGCAGGGCACATAGTAGGTGCCAGATACCTCACTTAAAGTGGGAGACGTCTATACGTAACAAAGAGGCCAAGGAAGAGAAACTGCACGGGTTAGGAATTGAAGATGGCACATTCGTTCACCAAGAATTTACAGCACCTGCCACAGGCCAGACACAGCATTCGGAGCTAGTGACTGGGGGGGGGGGGCAGGCCTGGCTCAAGCTCCCCTGAAATAAGGCTCATTGTTGAAATCAGAGTGTAGCAGGGAACGACTTGATTTCAAGTACTCCATCCATGCTGCTCCCACCACAAACCCACAGCTCGGAGGGTTCTGCCAGAGCAGCTGGCCAGGCCCAGCGGACCCCTGACCAGCCTGCTGGCCCCGCCCAGCCCCCCCTACCTCTGGGAGAAGCAGGGGCGCTCCCGGAAGCTGATGCCCACTCCGCAGGTCCGGCTGCAGGGGCTCCAGGGGCCCCAGGGGCCCCAGGTGTCACTCTGCCGCCTCACCTTGGGAGCCTGGAGGAAAAGACGCACTCAGAAGTGGAGTCGGCACTCAGAGCTCCCTGGGGCTCACCAGAGGGCCACTGCCTAAAAACATTCCCCTACCTCACCTCGGGAGCCCGGGGTTCCCTCTCCCTGAGCAAACGCCAGGCGCCCCAAACACTCCTTCACAGAATTAGCCAGCTTTCACGTAGGGGGCTGAGAGCCTTACAAACGCGCCCTTGCCTCCAGTACCCAGCACCCGCCAGGCCGATAGCCACTGGGGGGGGGGGGGTACCAGCGGGCAGGAGGGAGGGAGCCACCTGCTAGATCCCCTCCCGCTGTCTCTCCGAGGAAAGAAAGCACACTTGGCGTCAGCCACGGGCGGCACAGGCACGTTTTCTTCTCGGTAATTACCCAAACCATGAGCTGCTGGTGGGGAGCTGGAAGGAGCTAGTCCAGCCCACCCTCCTGCCGGCCTGCCCCCACCTGCTCCTGCTGCTCTCTGCCCCCAGCCCCTCCTCCTCTGACTAACCCCCTCAAGGCAACTCAGGGGCCCTCTTTCCTGCTGTGCTGTTCCCAGGGCCACACTGTGCAGGGGTAGGTGCGAGAGAGGGTGTGAGGGGTGGGAATGGAGGCAGAGGAAGCCACCCCTGACCAGCCTGGGGTTGATGGGTGGCGCCTGGGCCCAATGGCCAGGCTGCATCTGCACTTTATTCCTCCCTAAACCCTGTCCGCACTCAGAAAGGACCCTGTGGTGGCTCCACCCCACCCCCTGCTACCGCCAGAAACTGGAGGCAGCTGAGCCCTGGCCTGGGTGGAGGGGGCACAGGCGAGTTCACGGCCCCACCTGAGCTCACCTGCTGTGGGCAGGAGGCCAAGAAATGTTACTCAGGTGTTTCTAAGGCAGAAAGCACCTAAGAGGACCCAGGGCGTTTTGCACACCTTGACTCATTTCACCTGCAGAGTAACTTGAGGGTGAGTGTCATGCCCCCCAGTGAAAGGGAATCGAAGGCCTGATTTGCTTATGGTCATGCAGCAGTTAGGGAGGAGCTCTGGTTTCATCCTGGGGTCCTGGCACGACAGTGTCCACCTGAGCGGGGCCGTCATGGAGCCAGGCACCAGGGAAAGCCTGTGCCAGGGACCTCAACGACCACGGGGTGGCAGAGGTGACTGCTGGGAAGCTGGCAGGTGATGGAGAGGACATGAGAAAGGAGGCCTCTGGCCCACCTACCGCTCTGACTGTGGCCAGTGCTGGGTCGATGGGGCTTTGGAGGAGTGCCCACTGAGCACCACTGATGTCCCTCTCTGCCTGCCCCTGCAGCCCTTCTCATCCTTGACTCACACTCCACAGTGGTGGCATCTCCCTTGCTCTCCTTCCCCAAGGACGGCCTGCCTCACAGAGGGGTGGGCAGGGCTGTGGGGCTCCTGTTGTGAAGAGCTCTCCGGGGGCCCGATGGGACCTGGCTGCTTCTGTGCCCTCCATCCCGTCAATGCCAGGAGAAGCTTGGCAGGAGCAGCGTCCAAGAGGAAGCCCACCTCTGGGGACCCTCCCCTCCGCAGAGATGGGTCCTGCCTCCTAGAAGGTTTCTTGTATAACCTCAGGATCCAGGTTCGGTCTCCAGGGAGCCCCGTCCTTTGGGCCCCATTAACAAAACAGATACTCTGATCACTAGTTGGCTCCTATGTCCACTCTCCAAGTTTGCACTATAATGTGGTAACCGTTAGCTACCCGTGGCTATTTAGGTTAATTAAAATCAAATCAAACCACTTAATTCTTCAGTTGCAATCGCCATGTTTCATGGGCTCAGTGGCCACAGAACCAAGTGTTTGTAAGAACTGCACAGTTTTAGGACATTTTTTTTTATCATCTCAAAGTTCTACTGGCCATCCCTGCTCTAGCTAGAGCTAAATCCCCAGGGGGGCGGGGTCTAAGCACACACAGTCAAGCTGAGGCACAGCCCAATTTGGTCCCAGGCAGATGAAGGCATGGGCACTGCACCTTGGTTCGTGCCTTCACTAACCCCCTCCACTTCTTCCACCTTGGAAAACGACCCCCGGGGGGGGGGAGGGTCCCAGCATTAGGGGGCACCCAGCACCTTCTGAAGGAGGAGGGCGGTGGGAAGTTGCCAGTCCTGCACACTGCGCCTGCAGGGGGGAGGGCAGCTCCGGGTCCCTTGGTCAGGCCGCTTCAAGGCTGCACCCCTTTTTGAAAGAGCTGGGGGTCCCAGGGCTCGCCTTCTCCCCCCAGCTTCCCCTCTTCGGCCCTCTCCGCAGGTGGTCGACGCGGGGAGACGGGCTCCAGGCTGCGGCGGGGAGGCTGTCCCTCGTCCTAGGGTGTCCTCCCCGCTGAGGCACTTCCCCCACCCCCGCTCTCCAGCCGGGGGCCGGGCGGGACGGGGCCGCACTCACCGCGGACGCGGGCGCCGGGGCCAGCAGCAGGGGCAGGAGCAGGAGCAGCCGCATCTCCGCCTGCGGGAGAGGCCGGCGCTGGAGCGGGCGGGGCGGGCCCGGGGCTCCGTCTGCGGTCCGGCGGGCGGGACGCGTCCCTCCCTCCCGGTTGCCCGCAGGGGACCGCAGAGACGCAGGCGGACGAGAGGGAAGGCTGCAGGGCTCCGTGGCTCTCACGTGGGGGAGAAAAGGCCCGTCTACTCCTGGCTTCTTAAACTTCAAGAGTACCTTCCTCCAGGATTTCAAAGGGGAAAAAGAGAGGGCAATAAAATACTTGCGGAGAGACAGGTTCGGAATCAGAGCAATCAGTCTCACGGGTTTTAACTTAGCACGAGATTCCTTTTTTAAAAGCCGTTATGCCAGTTGTTTTTAAAACTTATTTTTAAATTGATTTTATTTATTTATATGACAGAGAGACGGAGCACAAGCAGGGGGAGCGACAGGCAGAGGGAGAAGGAGAAGCAGGCTCCCCGCTGAGCTGGGAGCCCGATGCGAGGACCCCCAGGACCCCCAGGACCCCAGGATCATGACCTGAGCCGAAGGCAGACGCCCAGCCGACTGAGCCACCCAGGCTCCTGTATGTATGTATGTATATGTATATATATATAATTTTTTTTTTTCCAAAGAAACTCTCCAAATGGGGCGGGCGCCGGGGTGGCTCAGTCGGTTAAGTGATTGCCTTCAGCTCAGGTCATGATCTCAGGGTCCTGGGATCGAGCACCGCATTGACCCCGCATGGGGCTCCTCTCTCCGCGGGGAGTCTGCTTCTCCCTCTCCCTCTGCCTGAAGCTCCCCCTGCTTGTTCTCTTTCTCTTTCAAATAAATAAAAAAAAATATTTTTAAAAAATAAAATAAAAGCTTTAAAAAAAACTTTCCAAAGATGCTTTTAAAACTCAAATGCTTTAAAAACGTCAATTGTATCCTACTTTAAACCCAAGTCAGCATTTCTCTGCACAAGAAAAGCTCCACAAGTCGGTTCTGTAAGCAGTGTGTGTGGGGGGGGGGTGCGCGCACGCCCCTGTGCAGGCTGTGGCTGACTCAGCGGGAGTGTAGTGTGTGCACGAGTCCAGGGAAGTGTGTGAAGCATGTGCGTGTACACAGTGTATGTGTGTAGTGTGGCGTGAGTGTGCAAGCAGTGTGTGCTGTCCGTGCACAGTATGTGCATCTGTGCGTGTGTGTACATGTCACTATTGGAGAATGACATAAGCAATATGCGCCTTCAGTACAAAACATTAAACAAGTACTGACTTGCACGTTTAAATGTAAAAATCTGTAATTCTACCAGTGTCATAAATTTTTTTAAGTATAAAATGACCTCATTTTGCAAGGACAAAGCAGCATACGTTAGCCAAGTTCAGCAAAATGTCACCTGGCACATTTAGCGACGTACATGCTTCGTTAACTTAGCGCAAACAGTGATTCATTTAGTCATTATTTTCAGTCAAATCAGAGGTTCCTGGGGCTAGCAGGTGACGGGGGGGTGGAGGGGTGAGGGGAGTACCGCCACCCCGACCGACCTCCGCTCTGCGCCCGCGCTCCTGTAATGCAGCGTGAGGGAGGGGAGGCCCGCATTTTAGGACTAATGACAAGACGAGCGACCAGGGATGGTTCTCTAAAGGACACCGCCTTTAGGGACGGAGGCGCGCAGAGCCAAGGGGGAGACTGAGGAAAGGACGGGAGGAAAGGCTGCACTTATAATTCCTACTAGGTTCTACCGCCACTGCGACAATTACACCAGATCAAGACCCACAGCGGCAATCCCAAGGTCCCCAAAGCCAGAAAGGTTATTTCAATTCACTTGGGAGAAAAACAGAAACAAGACACCGTCCGACTCCAGGGCCAGCCTTGGGTATCGGGCACCGGACTACTCTGCGGGGTTCCCCCAGCTGCCCGAGGGCCCGGCCCTCTGCGCCCACCGGCCGGCCGTGTGGGCTCCTTTCACGTCGTGTCTCCGAGGAACGCGGCGGGGCCTGATCAGGGCTGAAGCGGCGGCCCGGGGGCTCCGCGGCCCAGCCGGTCTGCGCCTCCTCGCGGGGGCTGGCCCAGGACCCGTGCCCGGGGTCCCTGCGCGCCGGGAGCCGCCTCCCCGCACGCCCCTGGCGGACACCCGGACGTCCGAGGCCGGAGCGACGCCCTTCCCCGTCGCCCCCTTCTCAGCAATCTTCCCGGCTTCGGTCGCGAGGAGGCGCCCGCGGCCCGCCCTCGCAGCTCGGGAACCGTCCCCGCGCCCCTCCACCAGCCGGGATCGCGCCGGGTGCAGCCCCCGAAGGCGGGAAGGTGCGCCTCCCACGCGGGGCGCCGGGGCGACCCGCACGTGCTGGCCCTGGCAGCGCCTCCGGGAGGGGCGCGCTCGGTCTGCGGAGCCCGGTGCCTGGGCGGCGCGGGAACGGCGTCCCACCCAGCCAAGGTCCGAGGGGGCGGGTGGCGTGGGCGCGGGGCCGCGGGTCGCATCCGGCTGCCCAGCACGAGTCCCCGTGGCTGCCCACGTCTCCTGCCCGCCGGTGACCTCCCAGTCCCGCCCGAGGGCGCGCGGTGCCTCGCGGCGACCTGGCGGACAGAGCCGGAGGCGGGGTCTCCTCCGGGATCCCCCACTTCCTCCGACGCGGCTCTGCCCGCGGGCCGGGCGGGGCGCGTTCCTGCGGCGGCCCCGGGCTGACCCGCCCCTGCAGCCCGGTCCCTGTCCCTCCGCTTTCCTACCTGTCTCCGGGCGCGCAGGTTCCGCAGTGCCGCTCCGTCGGTGCCCGCCCTGGGAGTGGGAGGTCGGCCTGGCGGCGCGGAACGCCTGTGGAGGTTGGACTTTCTCTCGCTGCCGCTGGAGGGCTTCCTCCCCGCCCCATCTCCCCCCACCCGGCCCTGCAGACACCCGTCCCCAATCCCAGCGGAGCGGCCCCCACAGTGACGGGTGCCGCATCCCCCTGGGTCCGTGCCATGGCTTGGCTTGACCTCCATTCTGTGTTTCCTCTCTCGGGCGGGCACCAGGCACCACCCCGTCCCATTTCCTCTGTGCCTAAAGCCACCCATCTCTGCACCATCCCCCCTCCCTGCCCATCTCAGAGCACACGTCCGGGGGTCTGCTCCTCTTCCACCCTTGAATTCTATATAGGCAGACCTCACTCTATTCTGCCTTCCTGGGGTTGTTTGGGGGTTAGGGGGGGGATTCCAATCTGCTTTATTCCGCTTTGCAGATAAATTGCATTTTTTACAAACTGAAGGTTTGTGGCAACCCGGCCTGGAGCAAGCCTGTGGGCATCCATTTTTCCAACAGCATTTGTTCACTTCGGGTCTCTGTGTCATATGTTGGTAATTCTTGCAATATTTCAAATTTTTTCATGATAATCAGTGGTTATGGTGCCCTGAAAGCTCAGATGAAGGTTAGCGTTTTTCAACAATATTTTTTAATTTGAAAATTTGGTTTTTTTAGGGGCGCCTGGCTGACTTAGTGGGTCGAGCATGCAACTCTTGATCTCAGGGGTTGTGTGAGCCCGGTGCTGGGTATACAGTTTACTTTTTTAAAAATTGGTTTTTTAGACATGCTATCACACACTTAGAGACTACAGTGTAAACATAAGTCTTATATGCACTGGGAAACCAAAACATTTATTGGATTCACTTTATTGCAATATTCACTTGATTGCAGTGGTTCGGAACCGAACGTGCAGTATCTCCAAGGTATTCCTGAGTTTCTCCACATACGCGCTGCTGCTTACTACCCTCCTAGCCAGCTTTTCCCACTGCTGAGAATGCACTCTGGAAGCCCACCCTCCCTTGCAAAGACCCTGGCCAAATGTCAGCTCTTCCAGAAGGCTTCCCCACACCGTGGCAGGCAGAGCTGGTGCCCACCCAGCTCCCTCGTTCCCTGTCCGGGTCTGCGGTGGTTTATGGTGCATTGCTCTGTGGGAATCTGAGTCTCCCGGACTCGGCTATAAGCTGACAATAAAGCTTGCCTCCCCATCACCTGTGCCCAGGGCACTAAGTAGGATCAAGGTAAGGGCTCAATAAATGTGATACATTTAATTTCCTTTCCTAGTTGTCCTTTTTCTCAAGAAAGGCACTTCTTGCCTGCCTTCCCTTTTTTTTTTTTTTTTAAGATTTTATTTATTTATTTGACAGAGATAGAGACAGCCAGTGAGAGAGGGAACACAAGCAGGGGGAGCGGGAGAGGAAGAAGCAGGCTCACAGCGGAGGAGCCTGATGTGGGGCTCGATCCCGTAACGCCGGGATCCGTAACACCGGGATCACGCCCTGAGCCGAAGGCAGACGCTTAACCACTGTGCCACCCAGGCGCCCCTGCCTTCCCTTTTTTGATACTGAAAATCACCTGCCTCCAGCAAAATAGCAGTGGCCTTGGGCCACAGGGCAGGTGGGGAGGTCACAGGGCTGGTCCCTTTCCCTTGTCCTCTTAGGCCTTCAGGCCTTTGCTTACCCTGATCACTGGTCATTTCTTCCCCAGGCCTCCACTGGGGCAGAGCAAAGTCACCAGTGGGAGGCTCACCCCTTGTTCAGACCCCCCAGCTCCTGCAGGTCATTTCTCTAGGCTGTCACTGACTTTCAGACAAAATGCTTATGAAAACATAAACATTTTAAATCTGCCCCATTTCTTACCCATCAGTGAAGAGAGAAGCGGCCGCAGCTGTGTAGCAGGGACCCCTGGGAACTGGTGTGAATGCTTAGGCAGAGATAAAGCTTGGCAGAGAAAAGGGAGTGGAATTACCCAAAGCCTGCCTAGAAGAGGAAAATGGTTTCTTCCATTCAAGAAGCCCTACTCCCTGCCTCCATCAGCCAGGAATTTTCTGAGCTTGGTCAAAGGTCCCTGTAAAGGCAGAGGAAACTGCTTCTCCTGCTATGGGGGCTGGGTAGCTGAGGCACCTTCCTTCCCGGCCTGTTCCTGGCTTTCCTCAATGATCCCTCTCAGACACCCAGGCCCATGATTTCTTACTTCCCACCCCTGCTGCAAAGAGGACCCCGAGGGTGGGGAGGCAGAGCCCACACACAGTGCTAAGGGGCAGCCTTGGACCCACCAGCAAGGCCTGAGCAGTTGCTGGCTTAGCTAGGAGTCCTCCTCTCCAAGCCTCAGGTTCCGCTGCCCCAGAGGGACGTGGGGAGTTCGGTGCCCAGCACACGCACAATCGGTATACATACAAAAAAATGGTGATGTAGAAAGAAAAGTGGGAGACCCTCCCTGTCATTGTAAATTCCCCTCTGCACCTGCCCTACACCACTCCCTGGCGGCACCAGACACTCCCTTCCACCTGGGGGGCTGCGGGGCCCGGGGTGTGTTGGGGGGGGTGGGTACAGCCCTGGGAGGCAGACACCTAGCGTGGGAACCTGTTCTGCCTCTCGTAGTGTGCGAACTGAGGAAAGCCACGTCATCTTAAGCCTCAGCCTGCTCACTTGAGCCTCCCACAGAGGGGGGTGGAGGGAAGCCAGTGGCTTCTATAAAGCGCCCACTAAGCGCCCAGTAAAAGTGAGTTCCCTCTGCGCCCTGCTCCCTCCGCCTGTATCCTGGATTCTGTACATCCCGATTATCTCCGCAGCTTGCAGATCCGGGGACACCACCTAGAAATAAGCAGCCGGATCTTTTTGTAAGGCTGGGTTGGGATGGAAAACTGGAGAGAGAAGGGAGAAGGCAAAACCCCGAGAGCCTCAGGGCTCCCAGGAGGCGCCACTCCAGGAAGCCTTCCCTTCCACCCGCCTCTGCGCTCCCCCAGTGCCGGGGTTTGCCCTTTGGAACCACTGCAGTGATACATTTGTCTCTCTTTCTCCCTCTCGGCTGCGGACTTTGCAAGGTCAGGGATATGTTCCCCCCGCCTTGTGCCCTGTACCAGAGGTGGGTGGCAGCCGTGAGGGTGTCGCTCAACACAGCACGGTGGAGGAAGCACGGCCGATGACAGCGTCCACTCGCCTCGCGTCGGGGCTGCATCATGTTCTGAAGGCCAGCCCTGTTCTGCTCCCACCTGCTTATCTTCGCTGCGTTTCCCCTAATAGATCTCTTGAACATCTAATCGGACCTGACACACAGGGTTCTTGGGTGCGATCCATGAAAAAGATGTAGTTCACTTAAACGGAAGAGTTGCCTAGAGTAGGGACATGGAGAGCTCATGGAATGGGCAGGAAGGCTAGAGAATCAGGCACAGACAAGGGCTGCAGTCCCTGCCAAGGTCGTAGACCATGGCCCAGAGACAGTTCTGGTTAGGACTGTCCTGCTGGACGCTGGACTGCTGCCCCCAGCATTTTCATGCAGGTTACGCTAACCCACATCACCCCCGGAAAATCGCCTGAATGGTCCTTGTCGATGTCAAGCCCAACAGGAACGTGCTTCCACCCTGACTGCCAAGACCTGAGAAACAAGAACTGGCAGGTTCCCCGGATGGGAACCTCGTTCAGATGCTGGGCTCCCCCCGGAAAACAGACGTCCGCCATCTCCCTGCAGCACTGAGCACACAGTGTTTGCTGAACTGAACTTAGAGAATGCTGCTTCTCTTCTTCCTTCTCTTTCCGGTGGTTGTTTATTCATTCCTTGAACATTTGAGGGCCTACTCTGCCAGAAGCTGGGGAGAGACCTGTCGGGTGGTGCTAAACATTTACCGAGCAGCTCTCTGGAGGAGAAAATCAATTTCCATGGTATAAATACTCCATGTCTGTTTTCAAGCTACCAAGGTAATGTCACAAACCACAGGGCTGGGAAGAGAGGCCGTCAGCTCTCCCAAGCCATGGGCTCCAACACGCACCCTGTCCTGCTCTTGGGGAGGTCACATTCTAGTAGGGAGGGCATTGCATGGGAATGTTGTGTGTGAATTTAGAACAAAATAATCTTACAACCTGCATATTCAAATGTTTCCACTATGCCACAGCCCACTAGGAATCCAAAAGGAAAAAGAACACTTCCCTTTTAAGGATTTCTCCATTGCTCTCTCTACCTTTTCTTCACCCTCCCACACATATATCCATTTCCCTTGATAGAGTCAAAGTTGGGGGACGGGGGGGGGGGTTAGTGCTAAATGCTCGTTCCCAGTCTGCCCCTCAACTTGACTCTGTGCTTCCAGATCCCACACTAATCTCTTCTCCTCCCCCTCTTGCTGCCATATCCAAGTCAAAACCTTGAAACACCAAGCAAGACCATGAGCTTGAGAAGTCCAATGTTCAGTATGTCTGACTAGTGCTGTCATCAGATAAGCCACCTGGCCTTTGGAGGCAAGTTTGATCCTCAAAGCTGGGACAGAAATAGAGCCCCCACCCCACCCCTCCTGCAGACGTGAGGGCCATCCAGAGAGAAAGAACAAGTCCTGGGATGTCCTTCAGTGACATTAGGTCTGACACGGACCCACCCTAGCTGCCCCATCCCCAGTCCGGATCCTGGGACAGGGCACCAGGAGGGAGGGGAGGCCCATTGAAGAAACGGGAGTCAGGGCAGAAGGTCAGAGTCAAGACAGCAGCAACACAGAGGGAAGAAGGGGGCTTTCCAGAAAAGCTGTCCTGGTTGGCTCCCGCCCAGCAGCTCCAGCTTGGGAGATGTCATCCCCTTCCTTCCACCGGGAACACGCACACTCACACATAAGCACACGCGTGTGTGCGCACACTGAAGAAACTAACTGCATGAGCTCCTGAAGACATTGAAGGGGCAGGTGTGAGGAGGCCCCATCCCCGTGCCCACCCTCCGCATCCTGAGTGGGAGAGGGGATCAGGGCCCAGGCCCCCACAAAGGTCAGTGTGAGCTGTGGGACCAGCCTAAAGGGTCCCTCTCAGCTCAGGGTTGTGCCCCGGGCTCCAGAGTAAAGCTGGCCTCCTGTGGATGAGTGGCGGTGGCCTGGGTGCCCCGATCAATAGCGACAGAGACAGGGCGAGTCCTCGTGCCCTCGTCGCAGATGCTGCTCGTCGGGCTCAGTATCTCCCGCTCTGTGGCTGCTGTCCCCGTGGGCTGCCAGGGAGGGGCCTGGATTGGGACCCCCACAGGCCAGCTGCCGGGGCTTTTGGATCCTTTCCTCTTGGTCTCTCTCCACCATACTTATCTCCTCTGCAGCTTCAGCCTCTGTATTTGGATAATTCTCAGCCCGGAAACTGAGAAGTGTCTGTGCCTTGTGCCAAAGGCCTAGAAACATTACCCAGAAAGTCAGAGGACCAGCAGCTTTCAATCTGGAAATGGACTTCCCAATGCTCAAGTTAAATAAAGAGGGGAAATTCTACTAACTTGGGGGGGGGGTGCTTCTCTAACTTCAGTATTTATGGATGGACCTGTTATCCTGACCCTTATTTTCGAGGATAACACCACTTAAAGATGTATAGATATAAAACTAGTTCTAAGCTTTTTGTTTTTACAGCTTTTATATAACTATAATCCTATTATATATATCTGGGTCCCAATTCCTTATTAGAAACTCTTGCAGCCCAAAGTGTCTCAGGTTGAGCATTTTTCAGCTCTTGGAATTTACTAAACTGCATATGATATACGACCTCCAGGACGGTCTGGAAGCCGTCTTTAATCAAAACTAACCAACCAAAAGCAATAACAAAACCACACACGCTTACAGCTCTGCAGCAGAACATACACATGTTCATCTAAACAGGCTAAGTCGAGACTCTAAATCGCCTCACGCCAGTTCAGGCAGGTCTTACTCACAAACTGAGGAGAAACCTTTCAGTTTCCCGAGTCTTCTGAATTTCGTAACTGCAAATAAGGGATTGTAGACCCGTAAAACTTAAACACGACAAAACCACAAGCAGGATTCACGACATGAACACAATGTTAATGGCGGTGACGGATGCCGGTGCTGGATCCTCTCCCAGGGGGCCATGAGTGTGGGAGCACGGGAGACAGTGGGGCTGGAGAAGGCGCGAGTCTGCAGTCCACAGGCCTGGACCGGAGGCTGGCATCTCCACTCACCGGTTGGGATGCGTCTGGAAGTTAACCTTTCTGCATGGCAGTTTCTTCATTTTAAAAGGAAGACAATGGATTAATGTAAATTTTTTAAAAATGCTAAAATGGAAAATTTCCAAGAATCAACAGCCCCAGGGGCTGAAAGCAAAGGAGGGCAGCAGAGAGATGGAGGGTGGTGTGTGCGCGTGTATGTACACACACACACACACACACACGCACACGCACACGCACACGCACAGGCCTCCACCCAGCACACACCCTGAAGTCCAGCTGTGAGGGGGCCACACCAGTGACCAGAGTGGGGAGGGAGGTACTTCTCAGAGCGGGGCATGTGCTCTTGGGGACACTGAAAGACACGAAACACACAAGGCACAGATTTGGGGAACAT
Organism: Ursus maritimus; assembly: GCF_017311325.1. Classification (NCBI taxonomy): domain Eukaryota; kingdom Metazoa; phylum Chordata; class Mammalia; order Carnivora; family Ursidae; genus Ursus; species Ursus maritimus. The sequence continues at coordinate 26,882,073 of NW_024425008.1, forward strand.
CCACTCTAAGACTGGGAGTATGTTATGTTGGGGGTTGGGATGAAATAGATTTCACAATGGTTTGTGATGGTGTTGTGGTTATTTTTCTATTAAAACAAACCCACAACAGCATGGATGAACCCTGAGAACAGTGTGTTCAGAGAAATATGCCAGACACAAAAAGACACATATTGCATGATTCCACTGATTTGAGGTACCTGGGACAGTCTAATTCATAGAGACGGAGAGCGGAATGGTGGTTGTCAGGGGCGCAGGGAGGAGGGAGGGGGTCAAGCCTGGAGATCTCAGGGAGTCAGTCCTGAGAGCTGCACAACGTTATGAAAGTGTCAAATGCCACTGCATGAGATTAAATGAGGGTTAATCATATGTGGAATATAAGAAATAGCACAGAGGATCACAGGGGAAGGGAGGGAAAACCGAATGGGAAGAAATCAGAGAGGGAGACAAACCATGAGAGACTCCTGACTCTGGGAAGCAAACTGAGGGTTGCTGGAGGGGAGGCGGGGGGTGGCGTGGGGGGCATATGGGGTGACCGGGTGATGGGGTGAGCACTGGGTGTTACGCACAACTGATGGATCATTGAACACTACACCTCAAACTAATGATATACTGTACGTTGTCTAGTTGAATTTACATTTTAAAAAATGAGGGTTAAGTTGGGGCGCCTGGGTGGCTCAGTCGTTAAGCGTCTGCCTTTGGCTCAGCGCGTGATCCTGGATCCTTGGGATCAAGCCCCGCATCAGGCTCCTCCGCTGGGACCCTGCTTCTTCCTCTCCCACTCCCCCTGCTTGTGTTCCCTCTCTCGCTGGCTGTCTCTCTCTGTCAAATAAATTTTTAAAAATCTTAAAAAAAAATGAGGGTTAAGTGTAAGTAAGTATTAAGAACCGTGCTATTCTTTATTCCTCTGCATTTGAGGTGGTGACACTGACTCAGGACAAAGCCATGTATTTCTCAGAGTCACAAGCGTGCCCTGGGGGAAGAATGCTGTTTGGATTCAGCTCTGACCACCTGTTTATAAATAGGGGGTCTCAAAGCAGATAAGGCCAACTGGTCTTCCCCAGCACAGCCTTGTAAACAAAGGCAAAGCTGGTAAATGTTTGCTCTTACTTAAAACATGTTCCCCCACACACGGCCTGTTTATGTCATCCTGCGTGGAAATCCCCTCCTGTGGACCCCTAATCCACCCATTACATCATTTATTCACCAAACCCTTGCTGAGCAACTCACTCCCAGGGGGCCTAGGATGGGGCGGTGAACGCAGGCACCCAGCTCCCCCCACGGCTCAGCCAGCTGGTCCCCACACCACTAGAGGGTGTGGGGGGCCTGGAGGCCAGCTGGGGGGCACACCCCCACGGGCTGCGTGCACTTGCCAGCACTGGCCCCCCTCACCTTGCTTGGAGGCGCCGGTGCACAAGACCTCTCCTGTGCCGGGGCGACTGCGGGAGCCCGCAGCAGCGTCCGACCCCAGGCACGTGGAAGGGAGCCACGGGCCCCCACAGCGGCAGGGGCGGCGGGGGCGAGTTGGGGCGCGGCCGCGGAAACAGATGGGCCGGCGGGGCCCCGTGGGGCTCCGGGGAGTGGGGGGGAGATGAGGGATGGGGAACGGGGCCAGACTCGTCCCAGCCCCCGGGGCGGGACAGGGGCCCTGCGCAGGGGCGGCCAGGCCTCCTCTCCTCCTCGTCGTCGGCCGCTGGGAGCCTGGAGCGCCGCCAGGGGAGACAAGCTGGAGGGCCTTCCAAGCAGCCAGGGCCGGGGGGAGGGGGGGAGGGGGGATGGCAAGGAGCCCGGATCCCCCAGCAGCCACCCCCCAACCCCCGCTCACCCGTGACTTACAACTGGGACGGGCTCTCGGGGTCAGATCACCTGCCTCCTCTCACAAAAATGTTGACCAGTGCATTGGACTTAAAAACGAAAATCCGTTCCCGCAACAGCTATCGTGGGCTTGGAGTGCCTTGGTGAGTCACATCTTTAATGACCAAGTTGCATAATCACTTGTAACAAGTCTGTGACTTACCTCACCAAGTTATCTGCAGCACAAGAGGGAGAGGGGAAAATCTGGTCCTTAAAGGATGACGTGCTACATGCGGACAGGGGCAGGGAGGGGACCCGGGTCCCTTGGTCTCCCTAGGGCGGGCTGCGCCGGGGTCACTGCCATGGGCCCGCCTGTCACAAAGGGGGCGCCCTGCCTTAGAGGATCCTACATCACCGGAGCGAAAGGGGCTACGCCGCCGCCGTCAGTAGCACACTCACCCCGAGGCCGGCTGCACTGTGGGGTTCCCTTCACAAACATTCATGGAATTCCCTGCTGCATGGCCAGTGGAGCCACAGTAAGAACATAGGAAGTCTGGGCCTCCTCTCCCAGCCCGGCCCGGACAGCACGGGCAGAACAGAGACCAGAGTGAAGGCAGAGGTCACCCGGGGTAGAAGAGCCCTTCCCCTTCCACGGGCACTTTACAGTCCTAGAGCCTGATGATGTTTGTTAACTGATGACCTTCTGGCTCGGTTATTCCAGAGAAGACGAGGAGGGGAAAGGGGCTGGGGAAGCATGGGAAACCCACCGGGGCAGAGGGATGGCAGAGAAGTCGTTTTCAGCGTCTGAGAAAATCTTAAGAAATCATACTTTTGCACCTCTCCAGTCATGCAAGCAAAACCCAGCCTAACGCTATTTTATGGCATATGTAGGTAAATCTGATTAAATAGAAAAACAAATTACTGCCTAATGAGTTACAATACTTGGTGGACAAAATCTTTGAAAATCTAGATGCAGGATAAAGTCCCCAAAATCTCTCCTCAGTCTCTCTATTTGAGAGACTACTCTGTGTCCATCACTGTGACAGCCCCATCCAGAGGGGATGGGCCAGCCCTTAAAGAACCCACTTAAATCCAGGTATTTAAATGTAGTGTAAATAGAGTGATCTAGCTCCCAGTGTTTTTTCTTTCAGATCTTCCTTGTACATATCGGTGTTTTTTTTTTTTTTAAGAGTTTATTTGACAGAGGGCGAGAGCGAGAGCGAGAGAGCGCACAAGCAGGGAGAGCGGCAGGCAGAGAGGGAGAAGCAGGCTCCCTGCCAAGCAGGGAGCCCGATTCCAGAACTCTGGGATCATGACCTGAGCTGAAGGCAGACGCTCAACTGACTGAGCAACCCAGGCACCCTGATATCGCTGAGTTTACTGGCACTTGACTAGGTCTGCTACCCAAGAAAACTAATCACAATCAGAATCTTACCTGCAGGGGCATCTGCCTTTGGCTCAGGTCATGGTCCCAGGGTCCTGGGATGGAGCCCCACATTGGGCTCCCTGCTCAGCAAGAAGCCTGCTTCTCCCTCTCCCACTCTCCCTGCTTGTGTTCCCTCTCTTGCGTTCCCTGCTCTCTCTCGCTCTGTCAAATAAATAAATAAAATCTTAAAAAAAAAAAAAAAAGAATCTTACCTGGAGTCCACCTCGAGGTATGCTAGGGTAGAGGGGTAACAAAATCCCTTCTTCTCTTGCATGAGGAATTGACCTTGGGTTACTACATAATTAAAACAATTTTAGGGGGGAAAAAGGACGAACAGTGGCAGCAAGAGTATGTCAACCTTTGTCCTAAGAATCAGGACTCCACTGGGGCGCCTTGCTGGCTCAGTCAGTGGAGCGTGCAACTCTTTTTTTTTTTTTTTTAAAGATTTTTTATTTATTTATTTGACAGAGATAGAGACAGCCAGCGAGAGAGGGAACACAAGCAGGGGGAGTGGGAGAGGAAGAAGCAGGCTCACAGCGGAGGAGCCTGATGTGGGGCTCGATCCCATAATGCCGGGATCACGCCCTGAGCCGAAGACAGACGCCCAACCGCTGTGCCATCCAGGCGCCCCGGAGCGTGCAACTCTTGATCTCAGGGTTGTGAGTTTGAGCCCCATCTTGGGTGTAGAGATTACTTAAAATCTTAAAAAAATAAAAAATAAAAAATTAGGACTCCAACAAACTTGGTTTGAGGCTTTTCCATTTCTCCCCTTAAGAGGGCATGGCATACGAGGCACAGAAGGGCCAGCCCTGTAAGAGCATCAAACTTGGTCAAGATTAAGAGGTCCCTGTGCTGAAAGGCCCCTGTGGTAGGCCAGGTCACATCCTCCATGGTATCTACAGGTCACCTAATGAAGAAGGTATATTCTCAGTAAATATGGAAACAGATTTAGTTAGCTCATTGGGTTTTCCTCTGGATAAATCATCACTTTAATTCAAAAACCAATTATCCTTGGGTGTGTCTCTCCCATACTTCTTCCTTCCTGATTTTTTTGGTGAATGTCCTTCATCTTCATGCCAATTCAGAATCTTCCATTTTTTTCAAACTTGCTTCCAACTTTGTTTCTGGAAAACATTCTGATCTTAAACCCTGTCTTTTGTGGATCTCTGTTGCTCTGCACTCCCATTCAAATGATGTAATGAGTCAATATTGTACTTGCTTGTACTCACGTATGCTGTCATTTCACTTTTAACCAGATCCTGAGCTAATGGTGGGCAAGGATTCCCCCCACCACACACACACAGAACAGTCCCCAGAGAAAATGGTTGGGCTACAGAAGTCTGTGACACTTACCTAGTGATGATAGGAAATCCAACCTCATTATTCTTGCTTCTCAACCCTGCTTGAGGACATTCTTCATTCTCATTGAGAACACCACTGTCAACGCCCCTAAAAATCGGAAACCTCCCCCAGCTGACGAGAACAAATAATGGTATTTCTGTGGCAGACTCTAGTGGCGTTGCCTACTAGATTCATAAAAACAAATGATGTCTGTGATTCCCAAAGGAGGGAATGAATACCTTCCCTGCTTGGTGACGCTCTTCGCCAATGTAGCCAGGAATGTATCCATCAATTATACGCTCTTTTTGAAGACAATAGCCAACTTTGGTTTTCCTGCCATGATCTTTTTTTTTTTTTTTTTTTTTTAAGATTTTATTTGGGGCTCAGCAGGTTAAGCGTCTGCCTTTGGCCCAGGTCATGATCCTGGGGTCCTGGGATCAAGTCCCACATCAGGCTCCTTGCTCAGCACAGAGTAAAAAATAAAAAAAATATATTTTATTTATTTATTTGAGAAAGCGCACATGCGGGGGGAAGAGGGGCAGTGGGAAAGGGAGAAGCGGACTCCCCGCTGAGTAGGGAGCCCAACACAGGGCTCAATCCCAGGACCCTGAGACCATGACCTGAGCCAAAGGCAGATGCTTAACTGACTGAGCCACCCAGGCGCCCTGCCCACCATCTTATTTCTGATCAATAATTCCCAACATTTTATATGCTATTCACTGTTTAGAAACAAAAGGTTTTGTTGAGTTTTAGGAAAATGACATGACTATCAATAAAAGTAATGTTGCTTTTTTCCATTGATGTGACCTACATTTTTTTTTTTTTTAAAGTGGGCTCCATACCCAACATGGGGCTTGAACTCACAACCCTGAGATCCAGAGTCGTATGCTCTACCAACTGAGCCAGCCAGGCATGCCCATGATAATTTTGAAAAGATAATCCTCCAGCACATAAAATATCTGCATTGTACTATAACATACATGTTTCATAAGTTCTTGTTTCAACAGCTTTTACATATATTTGAGTTAGGTATTTTCTAGAAAAAACATACTTTCAGAAACTAAGTATTAAGAACAGTTGTTTTGAGACTTTTGATACTGTACCCTGCTATGATCCATACCCCTTCATTATGAGTGAATAACAGAAACAGTGCATTTGTGTTTCTTAACTGTTTCTGATAATAGTTCAATAGTTCTCCCAGGTACACACTGTAATACTTTCATGTAAGAAAATTAGCACAGCTGGAATCATGCAGTCTTTATTAATTTGACAAATACAGGAAAATCTGTAATCATCTATCAAAATTATATCTTACCAAGAATTTGAAAGGTATTTAAAAAAGATGTATTCACAGTCTGTCTGAATCATGTACAAAGCAGGGTCTGTAGGAGCAAAAGCCAGACGACGAACATGGAAATATCTGCTGAAACCTGCAGCCAGCCCCTCCTGTCACACCGTCAACAGACGATCCTGTACTCGCTACTCTCTACAGTTAATTTTGAAGCTGCCCTTTTACAACAATTATTTATTTTCAAAGGAAAATTGCTTCCTGGGAAATCTTTCCTGCTACACACCCGGGCTGAAGTGCTAACCCCAGCTCCAGGGCAGGGCGCACCCCGCTACTTCCTCAGGGCAATGTTGCAGCTGTCCAAGGCCCTGGGAAACAGTCAGAGAAAAGGGTTCGTTTCAGCACTTGGCTGATTTTTTAATATGTGCATCTGAGGTTTTCCTACCAGAGGAGAGGACTGTTCAGAGGGTGGCATCCAGATGATTCAGGAGGTGAGCGTGATGACAGCCTTGTTAGGACACTCTGCTCGGCAACTTCACCGAGGGCCGTCAAGAGCCAAAACCATTGTTTTTAATCTCCTGTGTTTGGGGGATTTGAAGAGAAGCAAGATGATCACTTCGGGGATCAAACTCATGATGATGATATGGTTTCATCCCAGGGCAAGACCAAATGTCCAGTTTTCAATTCCCGCCCCCCCCACCCCCAGCTTTGTGGATAGCCCAGAGGTGAGGTTCTAGAACGGCAGGTGAGAATGCTATGGACCATCCACAAGCAAGCAGAGAAAAAGGAGTACTTTACTGAAAGGAGTGGTTCCTGGAAGAATCAAGTCACCTTTATAACATCAAAGGGTAACCTGAAAAGGGGTTACTGACAAGTACCGATATTTTAGAGAAGTTAAAGATGGCATCTCTCAGCAAATAGGAAACTACAGCTGCATTCTGAGGGTGTGTCTAATCCATCTTCGCATCTTTAGACTCCAGCACCACGCCAGGAACATGGAAGACCCTGGATAAATCCTTCCATAGTGGTTTCTGGGCTCTTTTCCTTCCAGGGCTAGATCATGAAAGGGCAGATATGCAAGCCCAGGCCCTGGGGGTCAGGACCAGAGACTTCCTTGAGATGCTGACCCTGGAATATCTTATGTGGGAGCTTAACTTTTATCTCACATTCTACAAATTCTGACCAAGACTACTATACAAAGTTTTTTGAGGCCAAGTAAAGGACAAGCACTACACTTACTGCATAGACATCGGTTATGGAGGGAGGGCTTTTAAAATCAAGGGACTTTAAAAACTGGGGATCCAGGAGTTTAAAAGTGAAAAGACTATCTCTCTAGTTTTTGCTCCTTCAGTGAAATCAATAAATCATTCACCTATGATTTTCTTCCAAGTTGCTTACAAAGCTTTGTTCTCATCAAGAAATTTAATCATTTACAGTGAGAGCTGTGATCCTAGGACCAGATGCTGACTTAGAATCAAAAACAGGAAAAGCAAGCTCTTCCTCTTTGAAAAAAAGGTCCACAGAGCTTCCAAATATGGTTGGTATGCCCACAGGCTAGTTTGTAGCAACCTTCTGTACATAAACACTCTGTCTTCTGTGAGCCAGTCAGGCCCAGAGATCAGTGGCCCCTCTCCTTCCTCCTCTTCATTAAGCGGGTGGCCTGACCCGGCCCCACAGCCACCCCTGCCCTGTGTGAGGGCACGTCCGCAGTGGACTGTGTTCCCTGGTGACAATCTGTTTCTCATGGTGGAAGACTAGCATTTTGATATTTCAGAAACAACTGAATTTACCCTAAGAAGAAAGTTCCGAGGCAAAGTTCTGCACCTGAGATTGGGGTTTTAGGAAAGAAGAGTTCTTTCTATGCTGAGATGTGGTTCTGTCGTGTAGAAAGTGAGTTTTACTGCAGTCTTTCTACGTAGGACAGTGATACACAGGACGGACTTAGTCACACTCACACCACATAGTCTCTTCCGGGATGAACCTTTCATGAAACGTACAGTACTTCTGGGGCCTCTGCACAAGTAGACTACTCTAGATCAGGGCTCCCTCAAGACTGCCTCGAATCACAAACACGTTCAGGTGGCTTTGTTGTAGTGGTTGATTCACGTGTCTTTCTAGAAGATAATACCCACATTGCTACATATCTGGGGAAAAAGAATCTTGGAAAGAAAAGGCTAAACAAAGAGAGAGATGAAAGAACCCACTACCTTAAGCCCCACTCTTCCTGTGCATAGCACTCCTTTGTTGTTTCTCCCCGCAGCTCTCAACTGCCCACTGTGAGCCACTTTTTACTTACACTCCGGTTATGACCAACACACTACTGCTAAAGTTAGTTTACAATATTCTGTGACAGAACAGATATTCTAAACACCAAGAAGAGCTGCAAACCAGATCACATGATAGGCTGGAGAGAAAGCAGGAACAAGAAGAAAAGCTGGCCCTTCTGTTCAGCCACAAGGGGAGACTAAGTTTCTCACAAATGCTTATAGTCTGATCACCATGGCAGGGGCTGTCAGTGGGAGAAGAAGGGTTGTGCCCGGCAAAACTTCGCTTGGAGGAGTCATGTGCCCACGGGCTGACGGCTCTGTTCATGTCCCCAGCTGAGCTGCACTGGGCCTTAGCCTGACAGCCCAGTTCAAAGGTATACTGAAATGAAAGGTAAGGCAGAAGGGAAAGCACTTAACACCTACTGTGACGTTCTTGAGGAAGAACCTGGTTCTCCTAACATCTGCCCACGGGATGTTAGCTCATTCTGTCCCACTGGCTGTTAGAGGCCCCTTCCTTCTCTTCTTGGCAGCTGGTTCTCCTCCTGACCCTAGGTCCTCCCACGCATGGCTAAGTAAAATCATGGCTTTCTCCAAACTCTTACTTTGTACTGATACAACTGACTTTATAACTACCAGCTTTTGGCTGTTGGTCCAAATTCCAACCCACAGTCAGAGACAATGGGCTGTGGTAAAAAAAAAAAAAAGAAAAAAAATGAAAAGAAAAACCAGGACAGAAAGTGCTTCACCAGCCATTTTACTCTTCTTTAATTCCACTGTCTTTGGGCACACACTGTATTTGCTACTGAAGAAATTATGACAGCGAGGCTGACAGCACTGATTCAGAACACATTCTTTGCACCACACACAGAGTAAAACCCTAGAGTAACTGGATCATCTGCTGCCACGACAGAGCTGTCTCACTTGCTGTATAGAGAATGCTTACGGGGGAGTCAGGGAGAGACGGGAATGGAAGCAAACAGGGGCACGTGAACCTACAAGTATGTCTAAAAATAAAGAATTTGGTGGAAAATCCAGAATGCACCTAAGGCTGATAGGAAACCGTTTGGATATAGTTCCATTCTTTCCTGAAATTACTAAATTTGGAACCTGAGGTTAAGACTTTGAGGATAAAGCAACCTCGAATCAGTTCAGACTGGCCGTGGGAAGAAATGGCAACCGTTGATGGTACTGAGTTTCAGTGCTTGAAAACGAGACTTTGCAAAATCAACCTACACACCTGACTTGACTCAAAGTGGAGAAAAAAAAAAAGTCTTATTTAAAAACGATAAGTCTGCAGCAAAAAGGTCTGAAAGTGAAAGCTGGAGCCCCTTGTCAAAAACCTTTTCATTTTGCTGCTGGTGCCCGCTCTCCTCACAGTACCTCCCGAAAAGGTTCAGAACTCAAGACAGGTTTATTAGGTTGATCTTCAACACGTAGTTAGGGTGAAGAGTCCTGCGTGGTTTAAACCACGCCGTTTAATTTCTTGGTGATGGTAGTCCTGAGAGTCTGCTGTGTTGGTAAAGTCCACCTGTGACCAAGGGTTACACTGCTGGCGGGAGCACAGCGACTTCGTGGTCCGTCCCTCTTCCTCAACCTTGTCCCTCAAATCTGGTAGTTTTTGCACCGAGGGACTCAGTCCATCACGATGACGTATGTTCAAACCATTTTCTGTAGACACCTCCTTCCGGCGCCCAATGGTACAGGTGGTCAGGAAGACTTGGAAGGAAGCTGCAAAAAGTCCGGCTGAGAATCTTGCCTTTGTTAGATGTGGACACAGGAAAATCATCTTTGTCCTCCCCAGATTTTATTATAGTCAAAGGAGAAAAATCCATGGGATTCTAATTGCAAATGTGCTAAATATAAAATTGATGGAATGCTAACTGGTCCATAAAGGGCTGTACGAGATAATCTGTGGCAAAGTAGAAAACAAGCCCAAAGGTGATAGAGATCG
>NW_024425008.1:26892160-26993274 GCF_017311325.1 Ursus maritimus
AGCTGGCAATGCTTTCTTGAAAATGGCGAGGAGTAATAATGTAAGGCACAAACCCTGTGGAGAGGAGGGGAAAAGACACAAACTCAGACAAAATTATGAAAGTATTTCATGCAAAAATAACCTAATCACAAGTCCTGGTCTTAATTTAGTTCACTGACTACTATCCTTTGAGGTTAGATTTTAGGACAACTTTTTAAATTAAGTTTGGAAACAAGTATCTTCCTTTGCAGCACAGAATTCATTATGCACACATTGTTGCTACCTCACCCCCTAAATCTAGGTAAGAAACAGAATCCAAAAATAAGTAAAACGATTTTTACTTATTAATTAATTAAATTAATTAATTAAATAATACTGAAATATCTATCTAAAATATTGAGTTGGCTACTGAGTTTAGTTTGGCTGGCTAAATAACTCACCCCCTAAATCTAGGTAAGAAACAGAATCCAAAAATAAGTAAAACGATTTTTACTTATTAATTAATTAAATTAATTAATTAAATAATACTGAAATATCTATCTAAAATATTGAGTTGGCTACTGAGTTTAGTTTGGCTGGCTAAATAACTCACCCCCTAAATCTAGGTAAGAAACAGAATCCAAAAATAAGTAAAACGATTTTAAATTAAATAATACTGAAATATCTATCTAAAATATTGAGTTGGCTACTGAGTTTAGTTTGGCTGGCTAAAATCCCAGAGGTGAAAAGCATCCTCTGTTGTACGGGGGCAAAGAGATGCTCACAGAATAAACCGGTCAAAGTTCACGAAGCGTACACAGGTTTCTCCATCTGAACGTAGAGCATTCCTACGAAGGCTTTTGTAAGCCAAAACGGCATAAAGGGAAGCATATCCCCGTTTTCGCAAGAGTTTGAATTATGCCACTTCACCTTTACGAAAGACCTTCATTAGTACGGGAATGGTTTTTTATTTTTGTTTTTGTTTCGAAAAGCAGAAATCCTCCTCAGGTTTCTTTTGGTTAGCGAAAAGAGCTAACTGAACTTAAGTGGAGGAATACCTGTCAACATAGAGCAGTCATATAACATAGTCCATTTCTCTACTCTAGCTATTGAGACAATGTCTGAAAGCTGAGCATCATTTCAGCTTTATCCAGAATAAGTCATTTTCTTCTTAAAAGATACAACACATCCAGAAAACTAACTTCAAAAGAAAAATAAAACACATGAAAATTTTAACTGGTTTTATTATGATGATAAACCACAGATGTCATCATAAGAAACGCATAAGTAAAGGCTCTCATCGAACTTCACTCACATATACCAAAGACATCACATCTTTAGCAAAAATATCAGTAAGACGTATCTTACGACTTACTTATAGTTTTGAAAGCTTCAAGGTTCATGTTGTGACCCTAACAGCAAGATCTACATGGCATCATGCATTTTGTCAGCTTTTCTTGCCTCATACTTGCTGCCCAAGGAGCACCGTGTGCTGCACGTTGTGGCATTAAAGGCAAAATCACCACCAGACTCGGGGACTAAGTAAGGATCCAAGTACCACTTTAAGACTGATCTAACACAGCTAACTTCCTCGGGGACTAAGTAAGGATCCAAGTACCACTTTAAGACTGATCTAACACAGCTAACTTCCTCGGGGACTAAGTAAGGATCCAAGTACCACTTTAAGACTGATCTAACACAGCTAACTTCCTCGGGGACTAAGTAAGGATCCAAGTACCACTTTAAGACTGATCTAACACAGCTAACTTCCTCGGGGACTAAGTAAGGATCCAAGTACCACTTTAAGACTGATCTAACACAGCTAACTTCCTCCGTATCTATGCTGCCAGGCTTGAAGCAGTGGTTCCTAATCAGAGGTGCCTATCAAAACTTTCCAGGGAATTTAAAACACGCATACACGCGCACGCGCGCGCGCACACACACACACACACACACACACTTAAAACTTTAAATATCTCAGGGCAGGGGCCCCTGGTTGGCTCAGTTCAAAGAGCATGCAACTCTTGATCTCAGGGTTGTGAGTTCAACTGCCATGTTGGGTGTAGAGATTCCTTAAATGAAACTTAAAAAAAAAAAAATCTCAGGGCAGGGACGCACAGTTCTAAAAGCTCCCAGGTGCTTTTGAGTGACCAGGTGGCAACCTATTCAGTAAGTTTCTTTTTTTTTTTTTTAAAGCTCTCCAGATGACTGGCACACTCAGGCCAGCTGGGGTTAAAACGGACCACCTTAAAGGGACAGCACAATCAGAGTTCTGAGATGAGGAGCTGGGACATGTTTTTCTTAGTGCATACTTACAATTAATATGGCTACAAAACAGGCTATGGTTGTGTTCCAGTCTCCGCTGGCTGTTGCAGAAGCTTTACCAACCAGAACACTGTAGAAAATGAAATCTCCTAATCCAAGTTTTACTCCCCCTAAAAAAGAAAAATTATAAAGTCTGTTACTCTTTGCGATCAATTCAAAAATGTAACTGCCAAAAAAAAAAAAAAAAAAAGTCACTGCCGCATTCCATCCTGTACTGAATGAGAAAGCAGTAAATGACACTTAAAATTTGGCTTTAGCTAGGTGTTCTTTTTTGGTTCCCTCCAATATGAGTTTCGGACTCTGTGTAGCTAACTCTGGGGTCTTTAACAGTAGATGCTGTTGTTATATATAAAAAGAACAATAAATAATAACTGTCCTCTACTGAATGCCTCGTTTTCACACTGCACTTGCCCTCATACATCCTCACAAGAACCCCTAGGAGATGAGTATAATTTACTTCATAAAATTCACCCACTGTAAACGTAAGGTTCAATTACTGTAAAAAAAGTTACAGAGTTGTCCAACCATCACCACAATCCACATTTTCATCACCCTAGGCCTTACGCAACCACTGATCTGTTTTCTCTCTATATATGACTTTACTATACATTTCACAGAAATGGACTTGTAACAGTATGTAGTGTGACTTGCTTCTTTCACATAATGTATTTTTGAGGTTTATCCATATTACGTGTGTCTGTACCGTTTCCTTTTACTGATAGACAGTTTTCCGTTGCATGGACATACTATATTTTACCAGTTGATGGACATTTGGCTTGTTTTCAGTTTGGGGCGATTGTGAATAATGGTGCTATGAACATTATGCTGTGACCAAGGGTAAATATCTTTGTGAGGACACGGTTTCCATTTCCACTGGGTAGATTCCTACAAATGGAATTGCTAGGTTATATGGTAAGCTTATCTTTAGTTTTGTAAAAAACTGCCAAATTGTTTTCTACACGGCCACCAGCAATACAGGAGCATTCTGGGTTCCTTCACATCTCTCACCAACCCTTGGTACTGCTACTCTGTTTGACTGTAGCCATTCTGATTAATGATGTTGAACAACTTTTCATGTGCTTATTAGCTCTTGTATTTCTCCTTTGATGAAATGTTTAGCCAAAGCACTTCCCTATTTTTTATTGGGGTTACCTTTTTAAAATTTTATTTAAATGTGAACCAGAAATGCTTATTGCAGAAATCTAGTCAAAGTTCTCATCCAGTGGCCCCTGCTGAGGTTGGACTGGGGCCCTCTGTCCAGGGCTGGGCATATTTGGGTTATCTTCTATTACTGAGTTGTGAGCATTCTTTTTTTTTTTTTTTTGGTTTTTTAAAAAAGATTTTATTTATGTGAGAGTGAGAGAGCGAGAGAGACAGCATGAGTGGGAGTGGAGGGGCAGGAGAGGAAGAGGGAGAAGCAGACTCCCTGCTGAGCAGGGAGCCCAACACGGGACCAATTCCAAGACCCTGGGATCAGGACCTGAGCCGAAGGCAGACGCTTAACTAACTGAGCCACCAAGGCGCCCCTGAGCATTTTTTACACATCCTCAACACAAATTCTTCAACAGGGCTTGAAATAGGATTTGTAAATATTTTCTTAGTCTGTGCCTTCTCTTCCTTAGTAGTATCTTTTCTTTTTTCTTTTTTTTTTTAAAGATTTTATTTATTTATGTGACAGAGAGACAGCCAGTGAGAGAGGGAACACAGCAGGGGGAGTGGGAGAGGAAGAAGCAGGCTCCCAGCGGAGGAGCCTGATGTGGGGCTCGATCCCAGGATGCCGGGATCACGCCCCGAGCCGAAGGCAGAAGCTTAACGACTGCTGCGCTACCCAGGCGCCCCATTAATAGTATCTTTTCTAAAAAAATTTTTTAGTTATGGTAAAATATGCAATTCAACAGCATTAAGTAAACTCATACTATTGTGCTACCATCCTCACCCTCCATTCACAGAACTCTTTACATCTTGCAAAACTGAAGCTCTGTACCCATTAAATGCAAATTCTTCCTTCTCTCCCCCCAGCCTCTAGCAACCGTCATTCTATTTTCTGCTTCTGAATCTGAGTACTCTAACTACCCCATGTAGGTGAACTCATACAGTATTTGTTCTTGCGACTGGCTTATTTCACTAGCATAATGTCCTCAAGTTGATCCATGTTATAGCATCTGTTAGAATTTCCTTCCTTGGGGTGCCTGGGGGGCTCAGTCAGGTAAGCGTCTACCTTCAGCTCAAGTCATGATCACTGGGGTCCTGGGATCGAGCCCCACACTAGGCTACCTGCTCAACGGGGAGTCTGCTTCTCCCTTCCCAGCCTGCTGCTCCCCCTGCTCATGCTCTCTCTCAAATGAATTTTTAAAAATCTAAAAAAATATATAAATAAAAAAAAATTCCTTCCTTTTTAAGGCTGAACAATATTCCATGTATGTATACACATTTTATTTATACACTCATCCATCAATGGATAATGCTATGAAATTGGCTGTACAAATATCTCTTCTCTTAATATCTTTTGAGTGCAAAAGTCTTTAATTTTGGTAAAGTCCAGTCTATCAATTTTTTCTTCTATGTATCAGTGTTGTATTGAAGAACTCTGTCCAACCCAAGGTCATAAAGTTTTTCTTCTGTTTTCTTCTGGAAGTTTTAGTTTTACCACTTACATTTCAGTTTATGATCCATTTTGAGTTCATTTTTGATTGTGTGTATGATGGACGGATAGGGTGAGGCAGGGGTTTCCATTCCTTCTTTTGTATGTGGATATCTAATTGTCCCAGCATAATTTGTGGTAAAGATTATATCCTCTTCCGCTGAATCATTTTAGCACCTTTGTACAAATTACTGGCCATAAATGTAAGGGTTTACTTCTAGATTCGCAATTCTGTTCCATTGATTTATATGCCTGTCCTTGTGCCTGAATTGATTACTATGCCTTTAGAGTGAGTTTTGACATCAAATAGTGTAAATCCACCAATTTTTTCTTCTCTTTCAAAACTGTTTTGGATATTCAAAATTCCTTACATTTCCATCAGCTTGCAGACATTGACAAGCTGATCCTAAAACTTGCAAGAAATGCAAACAAAGGCCCTAGGTTTTCTGTTATCAAACATTTTTTCCCTTCAAATTCTTTTCAAGACAATACATAATTAAGGAAATGCTAAACAGTGGATTCAAAAGATACGTTTTAACTTTGGAGTCCATTACTAATCCATAAATCTTTACAACTGGTTTTTACCTTTCTGCTAAGTAACTATTCCCAACTGCAGTTTGAGCCTGGTCTGGGTTGGAGAACCACTTCCAAGAGACAGAGGTGGAGGGCCCTGAGAGGTACGGTCTGTTCCACATGTGGGTGAGAAAGGGGCAGATTGCTGGTTAATCAGATATTACTGAGAAACCAGTGTTCTTCTTGAGTTGTGGGAGCCGAGCAAAGTCTTCCTTAGTGGAAAAGATAAACGCATGACCCATGAAATTCGAAGCCAGGAATTACAGCGTCAACCTAACTGCTAACCTTCCCAGACTGATGAACACACTCTCCAGTTTCCTGTGCACAGAACCGGCCAGCTCTGCTACTTAAGTACTTGTGTGATCCAGAGCAAGCTGAGTAACATTTTTCAATCCTCAAATCCCTCGGCTCTAAGACGGGGACTACGAGCTATTTCATAGAGTTGTTATCAAGCGCTAAAAAATAATACAGGAAAAGTTCCTGGCACATATAAAGGCTAAACAAATAACCTTAAAAAGACTGATTTCAAATGTTAAGTGCTATAAGAAAATGATAAAAATAATTGCATTATGTATTTTAAATGGGGGGACAGAAGGGATTGGAGAGCTGGACAGATAAGAGTATGGGTTCTTTTTGGGATAATGAGACTGTTCTAAAATTAACTGTGGTGACGGCTGAACAATTCTGTGAATATACTAAAGTTATCAAAAAGTAAACAAAAATAGGGCGCCTGGGTGGCTCAGTCAGTTGAGCACCTGCCTTCAGCTCACGTCATGATCTTGGGGTCCTGGGTTAGAGTCCCACATTGGGCTCTCTGCACGGCGGGGGCTTCTCCCTCTTCCCCTGCTTGTGCACTCCCTTTGTCAAATAAATGGGTAAAATCTTAAAAAAAAAAAAAAAGTAAACAAAAATAATGTATCAAATCAAGCTTAAAATCATGGCCTCACTGTTTCATTTAAAGGTTTATGTTTAGGGGGGGCGCCTGGGTGGCGCAGTTGTTAAGCTTCTGCCTTTGGCTCAGGGCGTGATCCTGGCATTCCGGGATCGAGCCCCACATCGGGCTCCTCCGCTGGGAGCCTGCTTCTTCCTCTCCCACTCCCCGCTCTCTCTAAAATAAATAATTAAATCTTAATAAAAACAAAACACTGCCTGACGGGGCGCCTGGGTGGCTCAGTCAGTTAAGTGTCCAACTCTTGGTTTCAGCTCAGGTCATGAACTTAGGGTCCTGAGATGCAGTCTCTCATCGGGTTCCACATTCAGCAGGGAGTCTGCTTGAAGATTCTCTCCCTCACCCTCTGCCCGTCCCCCACTCATGCTCTCACTCTGTCTAAATAAATAAATAAATAAATAAATAAATAAATAAATAAATAAATAAATAAATAAAATCTTAAAAAAAAAAACTTCCTGAAATGTATTATTTTATCTTTTTACTACTAAAATCTCTTCTTCCTTTTGAAGATAATAGTAAAATTCATCTTCCTCACTTCCCTTGAGGTTACAGAAAAGAATCTCTAGGAGTCAAATTTCTATTCCTGAAAACAACAGGCTAATTGCACTATGTGGACAAATTTTAAGCCTACTGATTGGTAGTACACTTAGGATGAGCCTGCTACGGGCATGATGTTTGAGGGAAGTATATTTTAAAGTCACCAGAAGGAAGACCAACTGCCTTCACATTGAATAAAAATATTTTATAATTCTAATTAAAAACTATTCAGTTTTCTGATTAAATGCTGATTTTTAAAAGGTTGTTCTAGAAGATAATATGTGTCTTTTACAATCTAATTCTAGCATAAACTGAGATTTTTTTTTATAAGTAACCATAAGTCTGGTTTAAAACATTAATGTAATAGGGGTGTCTGGCTAGCTCAGTTGGTAGAACATGGGACCCCTGATGTCCGGGTCTTGAGTTCAAGCCCCACATTGGTTGTAGAGCTTACTTAATAATAACAATAACAACAACAACAACAACAATAATAATAAAGTCCAAGACTGTTATGTTACTGGATGCTAAGATGATGAAAGAATGTCAATTATTAGTTTATAGTGGTCCCAGAAAAAGAAAATATTATTCTGACACCAGGAGGGGCAATACCTGGGTTTTCCTTAAAAAACAACAACAAAAACAACACACACACACACACACACACACACATATTAGAGACAACGAGCACATGAGGAGGTGATCAGGAGACAGCACTCAAGTTGCAAGGGCAGTCAGGAAACAGTCAGGCTGCCACTATGCTCAACAGCTATAATACTTCTTTCTTTTGACTGTAGGCACCCTTGAGAAAAGAGAGGAACAGAAGAGGCAACCTAATTACGGTGGTAACTTTGCAGGCAGAGAATATACCAGCAAAGACAAGCTCAAGCCTGGCCGTAAGACGAGGCAACTATGTCTAGGTTCCCTGGAGTGTGAAAGTTGCAGGTTGTAGCTGGCTCTAACATCTGCAAAACTCGGCCAAGCACCAAAGTCAAGGATATGTCCAGGTTCTGACCCAGTTAAAAGAGTAAGGCTGAGCTGTAAGAAGTGTTGTGCTTAAGCTGCAGGATAATGTCAGATCGTAATAATTAGTGATCAGTAAATAAAGAAGGTAAGAAATCTAGGTGTTTGTTTCTTTAAAACTATTTAATATTTTCACTATATTTTAATCCAGAGCTTCACTTTTGTGAGAAAAAAAAATACTTCACGAATAATTTAGTTAGAAAATGTATTAATCTCTTAATAAATCACACCTTTAAGACTAACTGAAAAGATGACTGAGCCCTAACCAAGGGGCTCTGCTGGCTGATATTATTCCCAAGAAGCCCCAAGTGCTAAGGGAAATCGAAGTGCCAACATATCTTAGACACTGAATGAATGCTTGAATTTCCCCGCATAACCTAAAACCCTTTGATTTTCTTTAAAAATTCATAAAATAAAGTGCTTGCCAGCAAAGGGAATAATATATAGGCTGAAACATTCAAATCCTCAGGTCTCTGCACAGCAAAGAGGAAATACATTAATGAAATTAATGAAATTTTTGTACACAAATATTGCAGTCATGAAGTCTTACTGCAATAATAATTCTGAAAAAATCTTTTACCTTATAAAACAAATGCCAAAGTTCATTTGGCCATTTTCAAAAATCTCAGGGGCAGAATTTGGCCCATTAACAAACTGAACTATGAGAAAAGCAACAACTATGAGTATGTCCCACTAAAAGCTATACTCTGTTATTCAGAATTAGACCGCAACACTTTCCATTAGTTTTATTTTTTAAGAGTTTGGTAACGTAGCATGTAAAAGAACCCATGACTATTCAACACAGAGAAATGCACGTACTTTCTTCTGGGTCCTCACTGGCGAGGATGTTGCTGGAAAGTTCCTGCACAGCAGCTCGTGTCTCAGTCGTAGAATGATGAGGTCCTAGGCGACTGTCCCTCTGGGCTTCCCACTCTTCACTGAAACCACCATCATCGCTCTCTGTCACAGGATCTTGGGTCCCGCTTTCGGTGCCTTCAAGAGAAAGTGGAAATTACAGCTCTGTAATATTTAGAAAAATTTCTTAATACCTTTAAGAAAGCTACATGGAAATGGTACCTACCCAACTGTCATGTAACTAGGTTAGTTTAGTTGGCTCTTAAATCACAAATCATAAGCTGTAAAAGTGCCTGGAGGTTGCTTGACCAATAACCATTTCCTTCCTTGTTTCCTGAGGGCAGAGTCCTGATTTGTTTGGGTTTCCACCACACACACACACACACACACACACACACACACACACACACACACACACGATTCTGGTGGTAAATCATGATCAGGCCAAGCCAAGCATGGTAATCTCATTCCTCTTCCCAATGAAAGCTCTACAGGTGGGGCTGATACTAGCCAATGTGTGGTGAGGCAAAGTCTGCTCTGAATTTGGGGGAAATTTTTCTCACTCTTTGAGAGAGACTCAAGGAAGAAACAAACAGCCCCTTTCTAACCCTGGATGGTGTCTCATGTGGATATAATGCCTGGAACTATAGTTGTCATCTTCTGACCATGAGAAGCAGTGGGTTGAGAACCAAACCTGTACCTAAGAATGGTAGAGCAGGAAGACAGAAAGAATCTGGGCCCTTGATGACACCACCGGATCATAAAACTGACCAACCCTACGAATGCCTACACCTCAGGACTTCTGGTCACATGAGAGAACGGAATTCTTCGTTTAAAGGAACGGAGTTGGCTTTTCTGATCTCGGCATCTGAAAGCCTAACTGATGACACTCACCTGTGGATTTAGTGACTAAGACAAAAAGTAGACCATTATTGGGAGGGGTAGGCAAGCGGGGGGTGAATTTTTTTATGGGTCATTTTGTTATAATGACTATCAATCAGACTCAAAATTGTGAGCATAACATGATAGTCCTGAGAAACGTCCATACATCAAAGATAATTAAAATACGTAAGTGAAGTTGATAACTTTTTTCTCCTTTATTATTACATTTAATAAAAGTAAAACATGCTCACAGAGGTGGATTTACCATGCAGACTGCACGCCTCAGCCCTCTCACTTACATGGAATTCTTCAGGGAGGCCATAGCAATTCTGTATTTGTAACTTGTATTCTTTTTCTTAACCAAGTCCTCACAAATCCTGAATCTTCCATGGTTTGGAGTTTATGAAATCATATAAGCTTAAGATTTATAAATAAAAACAGCAGTCCCAGCTCTGCGCCATCCTCCTTACTCCTACCTGAGAACCTTTCAAGCCACCCCTTTTGGAGCCCTTGTCTTTCTGCTCCAATCCAACTTCTAGTTCTTCTAACACAGTGGTTTTCAGCCAGTGGGTAGCACCTCCCTTCCAGGGGGTGTTTGGATATATCTAGGATGGAGGGCTTTTTGCCTACTGCTATACCTCGAAGCCACTATTAGCATTTAGTGAGGGGCCAGAAATCCTAAATAATCTGCAATGAGGGGAAGCCCCACACAATGAAGAACTGCCCACCCAAAATACCACAGCACTCCCACTGAGGAACTCTGTAAGTTCACCCAGCTCCTTCTAACTTCAAGGCCCTTCCCCATTGTTTCCTCTTCTGGAAAGTTCTTCTACTTGTCAGCTGGTCGTCACCTATCTTCCTCAGGGAAACCTTCCTGACTTTCCAGAGTAAATGAAATTCCTCTACTGTAAACTTTCATAGCAACCATATTTTTCCTTTGTAGTGCTTATCACAACTGTATGAATTATTTATGGAATTATTTGTTGAACATCTGTGTCTGTCCAAATAGGTTATGAGCTCCAAAGGGATAGGATATCTTGTTCAGTGCTGCATTTCCAGTGCCTAGTAAAATACCAGGCACACAGGTGTTCAATCAACATCTGTCAAGCGGCGCCTGGGTGGCTCAGATGGTTAAGCATCTGGCTTCGGCTCAGGTCAAGATCTCAGGGTCCTGGGATCGAGCCCCACCCTGGGGGTCCCTGCTCAGCAGGGAATTGGCCTCTGCCTCTCCTCCTGCTCATGTTCTCTCTCTGTATCTG
The DNA here is from genome assembly GCF_017311325.1 of Ursus maritimus. Taxonomy (NCBI): domain Eukaryota; kingdom Metazoa; phylum Chordata; class Mammalia; order Carnivora; family Ursidae; genus Ursus; species Ursus maritimus. The sequence goes on from NW_024425008.1 coordinate 26,903,160, forward strand.
TCTCAAATGAATAAATAAAAATCTTTAGAAAAAATGTGTCGAAAGAATAAAATCTTTTTCACTCATACTCACATACACACTCATAGACAACTCATCTTTTTAATCGTCTTTAGCTTAACACAAATCAACACAATAGCCAGACTTGTAGCAATTGTTTCCCATGTACTTCCTTCTTCTCCACCAGGTCTCCTACCGGTTCTGCTGCCTTGCTCACTGCAGAATTCCCAGTTCAAAGTGCGCTCTTTGCCGTTACCCAAATTCTAACTCAGCGGATTTCATGGCTCTTTAAACCTGAGCTTTCCTTTTCCTGACAGACAGTAACCCAGTTAAGGCCCTTTTTCTTCTCTCACCAATCTTTGCTCTGCCTATTTCACAGCTTCCTCTAAGGTTAGCTCTTTGTTTTTAAAAAGTTTCCTTTCTTCTTGACTATTTCTTACTGTGCCATTATTCCAACTCTAACAACTCCTAACTTATGATTCCCTGAACATCTTCTGTGTATCCACAAGGGGCCTTTCGATCTCCCAGCCTGGATCATCAGTTTTATCCCCTTCCAGAAAGTAATGTCCCCGTGGAATATTTTATCTTCTTGGCATAAACATGATCACATCTCAAGTCAAATTATATTTAAGTTACCCTGGCCACATCGGACAAGAGGCTCTCATTTTTACAGGTTTGGAGAGCAAGATTATTATTTTTTTAAATCACAGCCTCAACTTGAACCTTTCCACACTGGTATTAATGGTATTTAATGGCAGAAATTCTTTACCTAGGGTCCCTTGGCTATATGGTTGGGTTTAGAGCACCCGAACTTCTTAAATATTTATCTGTATTTACTGGGTATTACCACAGCTTCCAGGAGATTCTCAAGAGTCCATGACCAAAGACAGAAGTTAAAATCATTGCTTCATAGCTCACTGTTACCAATATAACAGGACAATGACCCGGAAAAACCAGGAAATTACCAAATAAAAGACACCTACTTTGTGCATTATAATTGGAGTTTTTGGGTACCTTCCTTTGGGCTTCTGGGTCTCCCTCTGCCATATTCACCAACCACACCATTGTTGCTGTTGGGAAAGATAAAAGTCCATGTAAGAACTTGAAACACAGAAAGTACAGGAATACAGAACAGGCCATTATCTTTCTACAAAGATCACCAATCTCCTTAATGTTGCCTTGAGAATCCTTAACAATCAGAAGTAAATGCGTATTAAAAACCACAAAATATTTTCTTTGATTTTGGCAGATTAAAGAAAAAATTCTAAAACCGAGCATTTACTCTAGCTTTCAAACTGCAGCTGCTATTGTAAAACCATAAATTTAATCATTTCCAGTCCCTGAAAAGTAACCAGAGGGAAAACTGTTCAGGCCAGCAAGACCCTACTGAAAAAACAGCTGGACTAGCTGAATATTTTAAAATAATGTGAAATCACTGATGAAAATCACTGATGAAGATTACTTATTGGAACTAAATTGGAGAACAAACCAGGACTCACAGAAGCATCACATAATCATTGATTCTAAGGATTCCCGACCTCTGGGATTTTCAATAATGCTAAACTGTGATATATAAGGAATAAAAAAAGGTTAAAAGCAATAAACATAAAGGGAATAATCAACCGGCCTATTCTATGTCCCTTCTACAAAAATACATATATATCCATATGGACCTAAGTATATAATACACACATCTCTGTCACATTTTAGTTAAAGGACAACATGAATACATTAAAATGGTGCTTCTCATATATTACAGGTGGGATGGGAAATGGAATAGCCCCTATATAGCCCCTACTCAAGGGATTTGGTAACATCTAACAAAACTACATATGCCATTACTCAGCCATAAAAAAGAATGAAATTGGGGCACCTGGGTGGCTCAGTCGGTTAAGCATCCAACTCTTGATTTCAGCTCAGGGCATGATCTCGGGGTTGTGGGATCCAGGCCCACACTGGGCTCCGCACTCAGCGCAGAGTCTGCTTGTCCTCCCCCCCGCCCCGCTGCTCGCTCATTCTCTATCTCTAAAATAAATAAAATCTTTTTTTTTTAAAAGATTTTATTTATTTATTTGACAGAGAGAGACAGCCAGCGAGAGAGGGAACACAAGCAGGGGGAGTGGGAGAGGAAGAAGCAGGCTCCCAGCAGAGGAGCCTGATGTGGGGCTCGATCCCTGAACGCTGGGATCACGCCCTGAGCCGAAGGCAGACACTTAATGACTGCGCCACCCAGGCGCCCCTAAAATAAATAAAATCTAAAAAAAGAAAAAACGAATGAAATCTTGCCATCTGCAACATGGATGGACCTAGATGTTTATGCTATTATGCTAAAACAAATAAACAAGACAAACAAAGCAGAAGCAAACTCATAAATACAGAGAACAAACTGTTTGGCGGCTGCCAGAGTGGAGGGGAGGATGGGCAAAATAGGTGAAGGGGATTAAGGGGATATAAACCTCCAGTTATAAAATAAGTCACGGATGTAAAGTACAGCAAGGGAATATAGTCAATAATATTATAATAACTTTGTAAGGTAACAGATGGTAACTACGTTTACCATGGTGCTTATTTATTTCATAATGTATATAAGTATCAAATCGCTAAGCTGTATGTCTGAAACTACTATAAGACTGTATGTCAACTATACTTCAGTTAAAAAAAAAACTACCTGTGCATTAACTCTTTGACCCAGGAATTCCACTTTTGGGGAATTTATCCCAAAAATAACCCACGATAGTACAAAAATACATATAAACGTGTACATATAAGGCCATGGCAGGAACCAAATGGCAGCAAAAACCTGAGTCCAATCTATGGTCGTTGGTACCCCAACGGACTGCATTTTTTAAAGAGCAAATAGTCAAGATTGATTTAAAACTTTTCATATTTGTGTTTATTTCTACATCAGGGAAAAAGTACTGACTAATAATACTGCTGTTTTAAAAAAATAAATAGGGAAGCCTGGGTGGCTCAGTCGGTTAAGCATCTGCCTTCGGTTCAGGTCATGATCCCAGGGTCCTGGGATTGAGTCCTGCATCAGGCTCCTTGCTCAGCAGGGAGCCTGCTTCTCCCTCTGCCTGCTGCTCCCCCTGCTTGTGCTCTCTGACAAATAAATAAATAAAATCTTAAAAATGAATAAACAAACAAACAAACAAACAGCTTTCAAAACATTCTGGTTAAAAAAAAAAATCCCTCTCAAACTTGGTGATTTATAAAATCCCACCACAGATTAAGTATTTCATGAGAACAGATGCTTTCTTGAACTCACCTGATCTACACAGAAGGTATAAAGTTAATGCTTATATTTGTGTGTGGTTTTATTTTTATATTTTCTTTACAAACTCTTATGCCAAGGCTGACTTTCAATAGACTGCAGTGAGGGAGCTCTCTGCTACCTACGAAACCCCAACCAAGAAGCAGGTCACTACGAATGGTTTAGCACCAGGTTCCTCACAAACTCGTGTTGTACGACGGGCAAAGGGGCAGCCCTGTTTCCCAGGACAAGGGGCTCTCCATCAGATCCAACAGACTTGAATTGTAAAAAACATTATATATGAATGATATTTTAAAACAACAGAGTAAATGTTTATTTACTGTATAAATTCATATACATGTTTAATGTGGCAGACTGAAAAACTACTTCTAATTCTTCAGCCCTCCTGCACCCACATGCCTGCCATGGTGTCACTGTGAATGGAATGTAGTTTTCCTTCTCTTCCTGAGGGTGGGGGGAGGGGAAGAAGGCCTCAACTATGTGGTTTGCTTCAACCAATGGCATGTGGCAGAGATGACAGCATGCTACTAGCAAGCCTAAGGCCATGCTGCTGCTCTCTTGTTCCTCTACCCAATAAGAACATGTTTAGGGAACACACGCAGCAAAGCTACCACAGCCAAGTCAGATCAACTGAGTCAAATGACCTGCAGACATTGTAAATGACCATTTTTAAGGCACTTAGTTTTAAGGTGATTTGTTACACCACATTATTGTGACAATAACAGTAGACATTACAGTAAAACAATATAAAATTATGAAAACACAAAGAATAATTTAAAAACTCACAATCCCTCCACTTTGACATCCACAATTAAGTTTTTAAAAAAAACACAAAGTACAGGGACGCCTGGGTGGCTCAGTTGGTTAAGCGTCTGCCTTCTACTCAAGGCATATCTCGGGGTCCTGGGATCAAGCCCTGCATTGGGCTCCCTGCTTAGCAGGGAGGCTGCTTCTCCCTCTCCCTCTGTCCCCAACTCGTGCTCTCTCAAATAAATTTTAAAAAATCTTTAAAAAAATAAGCACGAAGTACAATTAAAACTCTACAAGTAGAGAAAGGTATAAAGAAAAATATAAAAGTTACCTCAATCTCTAAATCCCACTTCGCAGCGGTAAACACTATTAGCCTTTTGTCAGTTCTTAAAATGTATCAGGATTTTATATACACAGACATCCAAACATACCTCCCTTCTTCCGATAGGATATCGCATTACTGTTTTAAATCTTGCTTTCTTCTTCTTTTTTTAAAGACTTTATTTATTTGAGAGAGAGAGAGAGAGTACACAGGCGGGAGGGGGGCTGGCAGAGGGAGAGGGAGAAGCAGACTTCCTGTTGAGCAGGGAGCCTGACGCAGGGCTTGATCCCACGACCCTGAGATCACGACCTAAGTCAAAGGCAGATGTTTAAGCACTGAGCCACCCAGGCACCCCTAAATCTTGCTTTCTGTATTTACTATATAATCTTTAACATTAAAAAAAATTGGACATATACAGAGCTACCTCGTTCTTTCTAATGGCTATACAATTATCCACTGTATGAATGTACCATAATTATTTGAAAGTGCTCCCTTTGACGGCTACTTCAGTTACTTCCACCCAGCATTCACTATCAACATTTGGCAGAACACTGTGTATGCACAAATACATAGTTGATTTTAATTTCTAGGAATAACACATAAGAAGCTCACACCCAAATGGTAAGAGGAAAATGTTGATGTTCAAAACTTCACCTGCTCTTTTCTGCCAAAAAACACAGGAAGCACATGATAACAAATTTATATTGGAAAAAGAGAAAAACAAAGATCCTTGCATTCCAGGCAATGAGTTTTCTAACATCTGACCAGACTTCTCCACATACAACCACAGTCCTTGCCTCTCCACTTCCCCCAGATGATATCACACTGAGTTCACAAGAAAGATGAAGGTCAACTACCACATGCTCTCACCTTTACCTCTCTCTTTCACTATGTCTCACTACCTTCTGCTTTTCTGTCTTCCTTTTCCTTCCTTCCAAGTCTTTCCCTGTTCTAATTCTTCTTCCTGAACTCTCAGAGCAATTTCTACCTGCTTTGTTGATAACCTTGCTCCATTAATCATTCCTTCTCGCTGGTCTCTTCAAAGGCTTTCTCCACTGGCTCCTTCCCCTCACACTTAGAAACACAATTAGATCCCCATCTCCTGGAAACACCTTTCCTCAGGCCTGCTCTCCCCTCAGGTCACCACTGCTCTGCCTGTGCGACAGGAATCTCTGTAGCAGGTGATGTTTACTGTACCTCTCCTCCTTCACCACCCATTCTCTGCCCACACAGTAATTTCCACTGCCAGCAACAGCAAACCACAGACACACGGCCCTCCCTTTGGAGCACTGCTTCTGGCCCTACCACTCTACTGGAATTGTTCTCTTGAATGTCACTGAACACATCCAAGGCACCAAATTCTACACGGTTTACTTAGTCCACATCTTTGGCTTCTTTTAGAGCATGTGATGTTCCTTCCTTCTTGAAACTCTGTTTTTCCAATAACCCAATAGAAAAATAGCAACCCCCCCCCCAGTCTACAAAAGATACATCAAACTCATAACAGGGTAACTGCTTGGTAATGTATTAAGATTAGGGATGACAGTTATAGTGAAATTTAGCTTTATCTACAATATTTAATTTTTTTCCAGCATAATACATTAATATATTACTTGAGTAATTAAAAAATTTGAATATATGGAAAAGAATATCATATCCAGTCACAAAACAAGAAATATAAATATATAGCTAAGAAAAACATGAAAAAAAGTACAAATAATCACTAAGAGTTATTAGTTAATAAGCCAAGATGAAAATAAAACAAGGTTATTTTTGCCTCTCAGTTTCACACACACGTAATACTGAAGGTGTAAGGAAACTGGCACCTCACACTACTAAAGGAAATACAAACTGGTACAGCCTTTTTTAGGAGGCAATCTGGGTCCATCAAAATTTAAAAGCATACATGCTTTGACTTAGCAATTCCGTTTTTAAAAAATGTATCATACAAAAAATTTCACAAAGACGGATGATCTCTGCAAGCACTGTTTGTGATAGAAAAGAAATGGAAATGGGGCGCCTGGGTGGCGCAGTCGTTAGGCGTCTGCCTTCAGCCCAGGGCGTGATCCTGGCATTATGGGATCGAGCCCCACATCAGGCTCCTCCACTGGGAGCCTGCTTCTTCCTCTCCCGCTCCCCCTGCTTGTGTTCCCTCTCTCACTGGCTGTCTCTCTCTAATAATAAATAAGCAATAAATAAATAAAATCTTTAAAATAAAAAAAAGAAAAAAGAAAAAGAAAAAGAAATGGAAATGATCTAAAGGGCTATCAACAAGGACACCCTTTTCTGAGTACCTATATAGAATACTATGCAGCCACTTCCCATGCTGACATGGAAAACATGTCCTGATATTGTTAAGTGAAAAATCCCGACTTTGCCAGTTTTCTTCTCTTCCCTTTACTGTTGTTGTCTCTTCATTTTCTCACTCTCTAAACACAGGAGTTGACAAAGTTCTCTCCTTGACATCCTCTTCTCATCCACTCTTGTTGAACCACTCATCCGCTCCCAAAGTTTCAACTACCACTGCTACACTTTCAATTCTGCACTTTTTTTTTTTTTTAAGATTTTATTTATTTAGTTGGCAGAGAGCTAGAGAGAGAGCACAAGTAGGCAGAGCAGCAGGCAGAGGGAGAGGGAGAAGCAGGCTCTCCGCTGAGCAGGGAGCCTGACGTGGGTCTCGATCCCAGGACCCTGGGATCATGACCTGAGCTGAAGGCAGCCGCTTAACCACTGAGCCACCCAGGTGCCCCTGACACTAGTTAGCAAGGAAACAGGATATGTAGAAGTTCTCTTAATGTTATGCATTCACGATGAGAAAAATTATCATGATAATAACTATAATTGCATGTGTTTGAGTTTCTATAAATTCTAAGCTGAGTACTAATTTAACATCATTCCAAAATACTTACAGGAGTAAATAAGAGCTGGAAAGAGAGTTTCATTTCTCTCCTGAGCTGTTTCAACCAGCATACGAAGTGGGCCTTTGGGACACAAAACAGCCACTAAATCTAGAAAGAGAAAAAAAAAAATCTGGAAAAATGTATTGACCAAACTTACAAATGGGCGTGTTAAGGAGGAATTAACCAAGGGAAAAGAGCTAATGTCTTGTTTACAAAGGAAGATGCTGAATGAATATGAAATAAACAGCAGGTAAACTGGTGGAGGAAAAACAACCTAAACAAAATGCACGAAACTATACAGAAGATCTGTGTAAATTACTTTAGTTTTGCCTATTTGGTTAGTTTACAGTGTATCATCACAGAGTTCCAGGAATAAGTCTTCTCAGTTTGAAGAAAAGGCAGAGATAATGACAAGACAGAACTATTCTAGAGCAGTTGTCAATTTCCAATAAGAAGAAACAAAGACAAGCCATTTCTGAACAAACCGTATCTATGAGCCACAGATGGAAACTTTACAACAAGAAGAATTTAATAAAGGGGATGACTGAATTTTTCAAAATACGAGGAGCAGAGTAACAGAGACTCATTCCCCCTTGTTTTTAAAAATAGCGTATGTACTGCGTAGGGAATGTACCTGAATTAAAGGACGGTAAATTTAAACAAAACAAAATAAATCTTTGCATAAAAACCTTTTAGTATTTCTTTTGTACTTCTGTCAAAAGCACTTCACAATACCAGGTCTTAGAATGCATGTGGTGCTGAAAAGTGGCTTATTCTACAGAAACAGCAGCTCAACAGAAGCAATTTGCCTAAACTGTTCTTGATTCTACCACCATCTCTTTCCATCAACTGCAATTTTTCTTACATTTTCTGTGCCATAAAAATTCAGAATATAGAGTACAGAAAATTTCAAACATTTAAAAATATTAAAACAGGTGTAGCTGAATTTGTGAAGGAAGACTTCACAGCTTGTGTTGACATCACCATCATTTAGATGCATTTAAGCAAAAAAAAAAAAAAAGCCCTCACACCTGCAAGTGGTCACGTCTCCTTGAATACTACATCGACTACCGCTAATATAATAAAATACACACACAAAGAATTCTCTGCTCTAACGCTTCCATTTTGATTTGTTTTGGATGAGAAAAGGGAGATTTGCCACCCTCTGAGATAAGGAGATTTTCAACCTGTTTGAAGCTGCATGTCTGTAACTATCTTGGTTTGAAGACATACCGCCCCTAATAGAAGTGCTAAATGATAAACTCCCTTATTTTTAGAGGAATGAAAGTGAATTTTGTTTAAAAAATTTTAGAACGTGTGTGACAAATTAAAAAATCTTCACACGTTGTAAAAAGGGACTTGGGAATCACTACTCTGAATAGTGGACAAAGAAGTGTCTTACTTTAAAGGAACTCCAAGGTTTGGAGAAATAATCACTTGTGTCACCCATGGAAGAAAGAGTGTTGATGGGAGAAATACTGTAATATGTATAATGTAGTAGAAAGAATACTGGACTTGCGATTCAGATTCTAGATCAAACAGTGTAAGCTTGGGCAAATACTTCACCTCTCTGAACTTCAGGTCTGTTAGCAGTAAAACAGGAATTACTGCACTGATTACAGGATTGTGTATTTTAAAAAATAATAGCTGACATTTATTGATACTGTTGTAAGTGTATTATATGTATTTTTTTCATTGAATCTTCACAATAACTAAGACTTAAAGGGTTGATCGTTGTGCTAGAGTCACACAGCCAATAAATGATAGGAGAGGAGCCTGGATTGGAACCAGACATGGCTGTCTCCAGAACTGGCACATGGTTTTTGGTTTTTGAACATAAAAAAACAGAACCAGACTCTTTATTATAATTCACTTCTGATGTCTGACTGATGACAGAAATATGTCATGTTCCATTTAATTAAATTTTAACTTGCTTGAGTATGTCACAATGGTGCTCTGTGAGGTCTGTAGCCCGAGGCTGGTAGGGACGGTGAAAGTCCCACGGAAACTCCTGTTCAAGAGCCCAGCATTGTATACTTTTACAGGTGAGATGGGCACTATTAACAATGTCTGGAAGTCCACAGTGGATAAAGTGAGGCCTGTACTGTGGCTTTAGTATGTACAGAGACATGTGTAACTTTGATATATATTTTGAGTATCTGTGAGGCCAGAGAGTCTCGTAGTCTTCTTCCTCAAAGAGGAAAACCTTGGATAAGTAATTGCTGTTGCTATTACTGGCGGAACCAGATGACTAAATCATGGCAACGGCCCAAGAGTCTGTAAAAATGCACAGACAGAGCCAACTGTTGGCTAGGATAAGATGACTGGCTAATGTTCATTTAATTTTGCTGACCCCTGGATCCCACTCTTTGAATCAAGGATGTCTGGATTTGGTAATGAAAAGAAGGAGCTCTTCAGGAAGCTTCATCCCATGGAATTCTGATGCTGTCCATAAGGCATACGAACTCCCACTGCTGTTCACTTGTTTGATCTCACAGGGCTCCCCAGGTAGCCACAGGTCCAAGAGAGTGGTGAGCTCCTCTAGCACCCTGTCAACAGCAAGAGACCGAGGACAGAAGAGGCCACCTCTCTTGTACATGTGATACTCCAGAAGACCCAAACTTAGCTCTGTCCTGCAGGTAACATTAGCAGGGAGGCCCTGGTAGCTGGCCTGAGCTTGTAGAATGCTGCCTCCGTGACCCACAGAAGGATGTGGAGCTTCACAGGTTCAGGGCCTGTGAGAACGTGTTTCTAGGAGAGCTCAGTATGCACTCTCCAACTGCCTCCCTAACAGTGTACAGCATGGGACTGAGGAGGGCAGTTTCTCACACCAGAATCCAAAGGCAACTTCTGATCATCATGGGTGGTCCAGAGATTTCAGATGTGAGAGGAGGTTGCTATAGCATCTACAGTGAATGATTCTCTGGAGGGGACATGAACGGAAGTGACTGTTCTCTTATAATTTGGACAGATTCTAGAGCCCTTTATTGTACGGGGCCCCAATTCAAGATGGGCCAAATTGTAACAGTATAAATAGGCTTAAGTAAAATTTGTAAATGAGGAATATGTTGCCTCCAGATCCCAAAAAGGCCTAAAAGATACTGCGCTTGCTTTAACATGGTGGGTGCAGGGAGGCTCTGTTGCTATTTCTTGACAGTGTCAGAGATACAGAAGCCCCTAGCTTACTAAACAATTTTCAGGAATTCAACTGGGGGGGGAGGGGCAAAGCCTTGTACTATGTACAGGCAAATGTCTACCCCCTTTTTTTGAGCTCTTGTGGGAATATCTGTACATCTCCAATGAATATGTCAAATGAGTCTCCTCAGAGGATAGTGTCGTCGATGTGATGCTCTATCTGCGCTCCCGGAGAACCCTAGATGTGGTTAAGATCTAGCCAACAAAAACTGTATGCAATGGTAGGGCTGCGCATGAATTTCAGGAGCAGCCAGGTAAAGATACAGTGTGTCCCTCCGAAGGCAAAGGCAAACTGCAGCTGTTGAAAAAGGCACTGAACAGAAGAACATATTAGTAAAACCTCTGACTGCAAAATATTTACTAGTTGCTGACTGGATGGGGGCCAGAGTTGGCCAGAAAAAGTGATGCAAATAATAAATGAGGACTCTGCAAACCATCGAGAACTGTATCACCTAAGGTCTTTATGGAAGACACAGAGAGTACATGACTGTAGTTCTAGGACTGTTTGCTCAAATATGAGAACAGAACCAATTTAATTCTATTTCCATGGACTTTTTCTTCATTAATCAAGTGGGGGTGATGAGGATTCCTACTACAGGTCACCTGACATTTTAATAAGCATTTGAACAGGGATAAAATTATAATATAGAGACCACATACTGACCTGTGGATGTGGATCTCTTTTTGGCTTTCATGCAGGGTGACAGCCACAGAGCACACGCTTATACAGCTGCTTGTGTCATTCACAGCAAGGATACACTGTGACTGTTTGGAACCCATGTCTGCTGGCTGTTAATGAATTTGAATCTCACGCTGCCCAAATAAATTTTATTTTTAAAAGAATAATTCTACCTAAGCTGCCTTATAAAAAGAAGGTGTCCTAATTTTGTTTTGTTTTGTTTTTTTAAGATTTTATTTATTTATTCGACAGAGATAGAGACAGCCAGCGAGAGAGGGAACACAAGCAGGGGGAGTGGGAGAGGAAGAAGCAGGCCCATAGCGGAAGAGCCCGATGTGGGGCTCGATCCCATCATGCTGGGATCACGCCCTGAGCCGAAGGCAGACGCTTAACCGCTGTGCCACCCAGGCGCCCCAAGAAGGCATCCTAATTTTGATTTAAAAACTGATTGAGCATTTTATGTGTGTTTTCAACATAGGCTGTGAACTCTTACAGCTCTGGGAAGCACTGTGCCCATTTTCCAAATGAGGAAACTGAAGCTCAAAGAGTCTGAGGCTCTTTGTTAGTGTCACAAAGACTGTTGGTGGTGGAGAAAGGATTTAAATCTAAGTCTTCTGACTGGCAGTCTATGGATCCTTCCACTAATCCATCACTAGCTTAAACTGGGGGGCAGTCAGAAAATATATTTAAAGAACTTAACCTCAAAAACATGGAAATCTTTATATGAAAAATACACTATAGCTAATTAATTATTTACTGAAGAGCTATGGGATGTAACTGTTATCACTTTCCTAAGTCAAGATAACTGGAAAAGGAAGGGAAACACACCAGTGAGGTACTTCTGTGATGAACAAAATGTCAGCCTTGAGTTTTACCATATACTGAAATCACAGCCAAGATGAGCCACGCTGTCCATTCTGGAAGGTACTTGATAAATACCAGGGCCATGAGGGCACTGATCATAATGAGATATGCCTGCTGGAGTCGCAGCGGTCCTTTCCAGTGAATGGCAATCATTCCCACCACACCAAAATTCCAGATCAGGAGTGCAACAGTAATGTAGTCCATGGCAACATTGTAGGTTTTAAACACTTCCCTGAAAAAAATTAAACAGAAATCTAAAAATATGTACAGTAATTTTCATCAAAACGTTGTTTAGAGCTATGGTTCCCTCAGATATTCATATCCTACCTTCATATTTTTACCATATCTTATATCTTATTTAACAGTTTTTTTAAAATTCACTTTTTCCCCTCAAGTTAAGCTTACTTTAACAGAAAACTCTGTCTCATTCATAAATGGGAAACCAGTATCATAGATCACAGCTGTAAAATTAAGTACAAAAACTAAAAAAAGGCCATGTACCACTTAAAATGCCACAACGGAAAGAAACGCTAGTTTAAAATATCTGAAATTAGAAAAATTAAACATCCACAATAAATTTTATAGCTAGGACGTATGGTGCTATTTTCATAAAATAAAATTTAGTGCAGCCATGAAAAAATATATATATATTTTATAATACTAACCAGTCTTAAACACACCACGTACAAACTATATATGGAAATAATCATAATTTAAGAGTATTTCATCAACAAAGTACATGGCTTTAAGCGACAGTTATACAGCTCAAACAGAGTTAGTTTCTGAAAAATAGATCAAATACCACTTACCCCAAGTAAATGAATGAGAAAAAGAACAGCAACAACAGAGATGAAATAATAAGCCAGGCATGAATGACCTAGAAAAGAAAGCATTTCAATATAATTAACAGATTCCGTACCCTAAAGAAAGGCAAATTTCTTACTTCAAAAATAACATATTACTTCTGTATATGTTATTTTTTTCAAATGGCAGAACTCAAGCTGACTTCGGGATCAGTGCATACTTATAGTGGAACTCTTTGGTACCAAACTACTCAGAAAAGAAAACAGAAAATTCAGCAAGACATATATAGACCCTTGTTCCTTTAGAAATATGTGACATTTTTAAAATAATGCATCCTAAAATAAATTATCAACAGAGCCAATAGTCAACATTTAAACTTTAAAGCAGCAATATTTTCAATGGAAAAATTTTGTGGTATTTCTGAAATAAAGAGAAATAAATTGAATAAAATTCAATGAAACTGAAAATCAGATAGTCCACTAAGTGAATTATGTATATATACATTAACTGTATTTAAAAAATAGGACTTTTAAGTTATATAGCCATTTGATAAAATCATATTCAGAATCTAAAGTTTCAGTAAATATAATAACGCTTTCTAATGTTTATTTTATATGGTTCATTAATAAGTAGTAATATTAAAAATTCTTTGGAACACTGTAAGTCAGTCCATCCTTATCATGCAGAATTCATACAGCGCTATGTAAATATTAGTCACTATTACTCAAGTATAGCTTATGCATATGAGAGAATCAGATTTGACTTTTGCAATCTGTTACACAAGATGAACATTTTAAATGGTAATTTTATGTAATGGGTGTATTTGGGAAAATACTATACAACTCAGGGAGCCTGGGGTTTTTAAGAACAGAATGGAGAAGCACAAAAAATTGTCAAACAATTTCTAACCAACACTGAAATTATTTTGAGGTGGATACACCCAGTATATGCTTTAATCTTTCAATGAAGTTTACTATTTAATGGCAGAAGGGGTTATTTAACCAACTTTTCCAAACATCTTTTTTTTTTTTTAAGATTTTATTTATTTATTTATTTGACAGAGAGAGCACAAGAGGGCGAGGTGCAGATGGAGAGGGAGAAGCAGGCTCCCCACTGAGCAGGGAACCCGATGTGGGGCTCAATTCCATGACCCTCGGATCATGACTTGAGCCGAAGGCAGACACTTAAACAGACTGAACCACCCAGGCACCCCCTAGACATCATCTCTTAACAGGAATATTGTTTTGTCTTCATTAAAAACAAAGCAAAAAAACCCCTCCCACACCCACCTCCCAGATCCAGTTGTTCCAATAATCAGGCTCTAAGCTATCAAAATCTAGTTGTGATTAAAATGTATGTTAATTTTCTCTTGTGGTTCTGTTCTGATCACCCAAGGTGATCTGTAATTATTAATTCCTTTGAAAGAAAAGATTTCTTAAAAATTATTCCTGTCTCTTTTTCTTTAAAACAGCTTCATAAAATGGCACAATTTGGGAAAAGTTTAAAAGAATGCCTTTACATGGAAGCTGGTATTCTTTGGACATTCGAATATTCTAAATCGACTATGTGAATACAAAACACTTAATTTCTAGTGTTCTTCCACAAAAATTTCCCCTAATAATTTATTATAAAAATTTTCAAGGGGTGCCTGGATGCCTCAGTTGGTTAAACGTCTGCTTTCGGCTCAGGTCATGGTCCCGGGGTCCCGGGATCGAGTTCCGTGTCTCCCTTTCCCTCTGCCCCTACTCCCCTGCTCATGCTCTTTCTCGCTCTCGTTCTCTCTCTCGTTCTCTCAAATAAATAAGATCTTTAAACAAGGGGTGCCTGGGTGGCACAGCGGTTAAGCATCTGCCTTCGGCTCAGGGCGTGATCCCAGTGTTCTGGGATCGAGCCCCACATCAGGCTCCTCCGCTGTGAGCCTGCTTCTTCCTCTCCCACTCCCCCTGCTTGTGTTCCCTCTCTCGCTGGCTGTCTCTATCTCTGTCGAATAAATAAATAAAGTCTTTAAAAAAAAAATCTTTAAACAAATTTTTTTCCAAACACACAGCAAAATGTAAAGAATTTTACGGCTACCATTCACATTTTGCTGTACTTGCTTTGTAGCATTTCTATCCATCTCTCCTTCCTTTTTATTCTTAATACATATAAAAGTAAATTGAAGACACTTGTACATTTCCCTCTCAAAATTTTCAACTTTAGCAAAATATCCTAAAGGGAGCCCATACTCTATCTTTATCTGCAAAAACCCAATTAAGCTGAAGCAGAAAGGAACTCCCTGTGTGTATCCCACCCCGTCGTGCTCATAAGACTCAGCTTCAGAGATAATCCAAGTCACAAAACTAAAATATATAAAATATCACAAAACAGAACAGTTTTACAAAGTGGGAGATGTACACTGGTACTCCGTATTAAGCTCTGACTTAAAGGCCAAAGTAAATACTGAATACTAGAAATTCTCATCTTTGTTGAGAAATGCTCTTCACCTTGTTTTTTTCAGCAAGGGAACATGGAGTAGTGTTTATTTTAAGAAAAGTACTTTTCTGAATACAAAAGTAACATATATGTATAACACTGAGAAGATATAGAAACGCTAAAGGGAGAAAACCACTCCCACTGACCAGTGACAACCAAAGTTGTTATTAACGTGCTTTTTCAGGCATGTTTGCTGTCTGCATGTATAAAGGCCTTTAAACAACATTATAATCAAGTAATATAGTTTAGCATTCTGCTTTTTACAACATTTTTTTAACAGACACATTCTCATGACACCAAATACTTTTTGAAAATATGATTTTTAAATGACTGAATTATAATATTCTACATATATGGACGAACCCACAATTTCACCTTTTCTTATTTATTTAGCCTTTTTTAATTTATTTAACCTTTCCTTATTCCATATTTCTTATGGTTTTCCACTTTATTCCCATTAAAATTTATGCTAGGATAAAAATCCTCACATGCAAATATTTTTCTGCATTTCAGATTCTTTCAGATATAGCATGAAAGCAAAATTATAGAATCAAAGCATACAAACTTTTTCTAATTACTGACTATTGATATATATTGGTTTAGTGATTTCACAAAAAAAGACTATTAATCTTCACCAAGTCAATAGGTGAATATGTTGTTATTTTAATATACTTCTGTTTTTACCATTGAGGAAACATACATACACATCTCTCTGTCTCTGTCTCTCTCCTGGCCATCTATATTTCCTTTGTAATTCCTCTGGGTTGGTTTTTAAAAATTTATTAGGATGTTCATAATTTTCTTTTTTTTTTAAGATTTTATTTTTTAAAGTAATGTCTACACCCAATGTGGGGCTCAAACCCTCCTGAGATCAAGAGCTACATGCTCTAATGTTCTATAATGTTCATGTTCATAATTTTCTGAATGATTTATTAGTGCTCTTCATATTGTAAAGATATTAAATGCCCTCTGACTGCAATAATGGTTTTTGGTCACTGATGTTATGATTTTCTGAATTATTACCTGAATTCAAAGCCTCTTCTGATGATGACTAAATAGCACTTCCCCTTTTTCTAGAACATCAGGTGGTAAAACAGGCTTTTTTTCTCATCTTGCAAAAATCCCTAGTTCAGCTTTCCTGTGCTAAAGGCTCTGAAAGAAAAGAGCCCTGCTTCAGTACAGAACAGCAAGCATCTCCTCTAAACCCTGAACTGTCCAGGCCAGAAATCATGTGGCTTTAGTAAGTTATACAGTTTCATCTATAACTGTGATATGTAATAATTAACTGCCTTTTCAGTTTCTACCTTTTTCAAGGTTGTCTGGTCTTTTAGCTTCTTGTGCTTCTCATAGACATTGCACAACCAACCACTGACATAACAAATCCTCCAGGTTTATTTCCAAACAGGTCCTGGCAAGTTTCTGAATTTCTGACTCAAAAGCTCCTTTTATTTTACACTAGGAATCAAAGTAAACAACTTGTTCATATAGAATTGGCTGTGCCTGCTAAGACTTGAACTTAACGTTAAAAAAACAAAACAAAACAACACAAATGAACAAATAAATGTGGGACTGTGGCTGAAAATAAACCCTTATTAGACTGTCTAAAATGAGATATAACTAAAAGATCCACAAAACTGACCAAAATATATCGAGACAGGCTCTAGGTGCCATGGAGTGAAAGCACATCTACCCTGTCTCTCCTGCCGAATGCAACCATAAAAGCTGGACAGAATATGCATGCAGCTGCTAGGTGAGGCCTCTGACAAGTGAACAGAGTCAGGTGGGCTGGGGAATTAGAAGTGAGTGTATCACATTTTCCACTCCAGTACTACCCTCCTCCATCAGAACTCAATGCAACCCCGAATGGGCATTAGCAAGCTAGTGAGAGCTCTAGGAGAAGCCTAGTTCTGGATAAGCAACAAGAAAGAGGTCTCCTAACATCAAAAGAGAATGCAAAAATCTCACTTTCTGGCTTTTTTCCTTTCACCATTCTCTCACACCCAGCTCTCAAACAATCCTGTGGGGGTGGTTATTGAGGGTTGCAGGAGCCTAAAATTCAGAGGGAGGGGAAGCTTCCTCTCTAACTGGAGGAGCTGTAGTTCCCAGAAAGTGGGGCAGATGGCACTGGCTTTATTTCTCTCTCTGTCCTACCACTTCTTAGCCCTGTCAGTGGTAAAATAAAACCAGCTTTCTGGCTGGAGGAATGGAACAGGGATGTCCAAAAGAACCAAAAAGTACCAGGGAGATCACAGAAAGGAAGCTCAAGAAAGCAAACTTTTAAAACTGGTATGAACTTATGGGCCCATCCTTAAGGTGTGCAGGTGTGGATATGACCCTAAACAGGATACAGACTCCCCATAAAATGTGAAGAACGAAAGTAGAATATAACCCAGATAAGAGTCATAAAGTTAGGGGCAACTGGGTGGCTCAGTCGGTTAAGCATCTGCCTTCGGGTCAGGTCATGATCGCAGGGCCCTGGGATTGAGCCCTGCATCGGGCTCCCTGCCCAGTGGGGAGTCTGCTTCTCTGCCCCTCTCCCCACTTGTACGCTCTCTCTCTCAAATAAATAAATAAAATATTTTAAAAAGAAAAGAATCATACAGTGAGTCCAACAAAGCAGAGAAACAGAACTAGCAGGTAAACACGTATATACAGAAAAAGTAACCGTCATGAGGATATTTAAGCAGAGGGAGGAGAATGCTTTGCAGCATGGGTTTACATCATTTGCTCTTTGGTTTTCTGAGTATTGATGACTACTTCCCATCACCACAGACACCTCTGTCTTAAATCTTTTCCACCTGCTAATGTCAGACTGCCCATGGTCATCACTTGGGTTAACACTTCCACCCACTCAGATGTTCAACAAGCAAGATTAAACTATAATTTTTGAGTTCGTAAACACTGGAATGGTATTTGATCTTACTCGTAATTAACCAAATGCAAAATTAGGGCATTTGTTTCACTTATAAAAATTAGCACAGAATTTCAAAAATTCAGTGCTTGTAAAGGTAGGGTAAGACAGTCTCATTCACTACTAGTGGTAAGTACAAACTGATACTACCATTTTGAAAAAAGGAATTTTGCACACCATGATAATTAAAAATATGTAGATAGGGGCACCTAGGTGGCTCAGTGGGTTAAGCATCTGCCTTTAGCTGAGGTCATCATCCCAGGATCCTAGGATCAAGTCCCATGGTGGACTCCCTGCTTAGCGGGGAGTCTGCTTCTCCCTCTCCCTCTGCCCCTCCCCACCACTCATGCTCTCTCCCACTCTCTTGCACTCTCTCTCAAATAAATAAATAAAATAAAATTTTAAAAATGTAGGTAATTTGCCCCATAAATTCTGTGTCTAGGATTTTACCCTAAGGAAATAATTTGGGGAAAAATTGAAAAAGCTCCATAAAAACATTCGTTGTTTTTTAGAATAGTAAAAAAATGGAAATGACTTAAATGTCCAACATCAGGGAAATTAGGGTAAGTAAATTATAATACACTCATTGAGTCAAATGTTACGTAGCCTCAGACATATAGAGAGACAGCGAGAGAGGACACAAGCAAGGGGAGCGTGAGAGGGAGAAGCAGGCTTCCCGCCGAGCAGGGAGCCTGATGTAGGGCTCGATCCCAGGACCCTGGAATCATGAAGCAAGCAGAAGGCAGACGTCTAACAGCTAAGCCACCCAGGTGCCCCCAGACATATTTTCTGAGAATGTCGTATTCTCAGACATATTTTCTGAGAATTTAAATATGGAAAAATGCTTATGCCAAAGTAAAAGTTAAGAAAGGACACATACTATACGTTTTATTTTAACCATGTTAAAACATATATAGAAATAAATACTAGAAGGAAATAGAGTAGACTTCAATACTTGGAAAGTTATCATTTATTTCTTCTATTTGAGAAAGACCCTTAAGTCTCATGACTTGTAATAATTCGTGATTTCTCTGAGGCATGCATCTGAAATACGTGCCAGGTGGCTAAAATTCAAGAATGAATCCATTAGCTAGAGGGTGAGTTAAGGGAGCAGAGGCTGTGAGGGTTGGGCCTCTGTCTTTCCTACACAATCTCCCCTGCCCTTATTTCCCAAAGAAAGAACTAGTACTACTGCAGGAAAGACAGTAAGGGAATAGATGGCTCCCAATGTAGAAATGGGAATATAACCAGTCACCAATGAGTTTAACACCAGTGTCTGAAGAAGGCTCTAGTGGTCTGCACTCAGGAAAATCTGAATTTTTTTAAGTTATATTACTTTATAGGGACAATTATATCCTATAGTACTATTTGTGAATGAGGGAATTCACAGAGGTCTTAGGATATAACCTGGAATGTCCTAAGTATACTGCAAATCAAAATGTTAAAACCATTTAGAATGTGATATGATATGAAAATATTTTTCATTTATATCTTTTTGTGTTTTTTAAATGTTCTACAATAAGGGGGAAAAAACTAAAAATTAAATCAGTTCTAGAACATCACGCCCTTTTCTCTACTAGACCAGGTAAGGTATATGACAGGAAAACCCAATCACAAAAAGAACACAGTGGAAAGCAAAGCTCCATATCTCACACTCACCTTGTAGCACCTGTATTTATACAGAACCACCAGGAGAATAGTCATGACAACTATGACGCTGATCATGATAGCAGCATTCAGAATAGAGTGCAGGGCTCTCTGCCCTACGGTCTCTGTGTCTTCCGTGAATGGGGTATAGATTCTATAATAAAAGAAAATACAAAAGCCCAAAGTGTCAATGGATATCTCAAACCACACCCCTCCCCAACACCAGTTTTGTTTCCTTGATTTAACTGATATCTTAGGACTTTTTTCCCAGCTCAGCAATCTAGCCAAGAATTTTAGCTAAGAAAATTAGCTATACTCTAAAATAAGTGCTTCAAAATAAAAGGCGAGATCTAAAATGTGGACAGGTGGACTTCTGTGAGGCAGACACTGGCTCCATCTAGTGGATCTTTATATTGAAATAGTTACTCGTCAAATGTTCTTTCTCCACAGCTTATTAGTGATTTGTTTAAAGAACTGGACTGTACACATAAACTACCTAAACTACAAGTACTTCAAAGGAAGGTGGCTTATATAATGGCTTACAATTACTTTTTTCACCTATAAGGTGACTGCAACTGGAGTTGTTTTGATATAACGTCACCTACCCGTCTTCCCCTTGGTTTCTCATTCACATATACATACTTTTTTATTCCAGGTTCCAGTGTTCCCAACTAAAAGACTTTATTTCTGACTCCGTTACAGTTAGGTGTGGCCATGAGACAAAGTATGGCCAATGAGTTTTAAGTGGATGTGATGTGTGGAACTTCTAAGAAAGGTGTTAATTCTGCTGAGAGATAAGTCTTAGGTCCCTTTCTCCCCACTATTTCCTGCTTTCTGTTGTCTGAATTGAAGCCTGGGGCTCCAGTACCAATAAGGAACCTTGATTAACCTAAAGGACAGAAGCCAAAGAAAAAGGAAAGAAGGAGCCTGAGTCCTTGAGGAATGTGAAGCCATACTACCAATCCGGACTGACCATCCTGTACCACTCTCTGGGAGAGATAAAATATGTACACCATTTAAACCAGTTGTTTTGATTTCCTATAACAAGACAGGAAACTTTCTGTTAAGGACTAAAGAGTACATATTTTAAGTTCTGTGTGTCATATGCTGTCTGTTGTAACCACTGAATTCTGCCACTGTAGTATGAAGGAAGCCACAGACAATATATAAATGAATTAACATGATTATGTTCCAATAAAACTTTATCTACAAAAATAGGTGGTGGCAGGCAGATCTGTCCTGTGGACTACGGCTTGCTAACCCTATTCTATAATATATAGCCAAAACTAATTCGAAGCGATACAGATAATATTCCCCAGTCTCTTTTGACTGCTATCTCCAACCCCTGCCCTTTACTCTTATCTTAGCCCTTCTCCCAAAAAGTTTAAAAGTTTGGCTTTTAGAACACCACACAGTTTGTTATTTCAAATTCCAAAATTCATTTAAAACTCTGAGCCCTACAGGGGCCCTACAGAGTCCTAGAGACAAAACTAGGTGAATCTGAATTAAAGCATTTTTCCTGAAGGCAAAGGGCTCATACCAACAGCACCAGAGAATCTACACGACAATCCCCCCAAGAGTCTAGAGAATGCCAGCTTACATGAATTCTTCATCCTTTCACTTAGCAACTTTTTTTTGCTGAGCATTTATTACATAACTAGCCATAGAAACAATATGTCCTCATAGGCCTTCCGGTATAGAAGGAAACCAGGCTTTAAATAATGTAAAAAAATAATATATTTGCATATTGTGACAAGTGAAAAAGAACAGGCTGCTATGAGAAAGAGTATCAGGAAGGACCTAATTCTGTTACAAGGATCAGGGAAATTACCTTTGAGGACTTAACATTTATGCAAAGATGAGAAGGATGATAAGAATTCATCCATCAAATCTAGAAAAGAATGTTCTAGCAGAAGAACAATGGGACCAATGGCCTTGAGGTGGAAAAGATTAATATTCAACTCTTTCCCTGCTCAATTTCAAATAAATTCAGCCCTAACCAATGACACCATATATGAAATAGAATTCTGTAGCTCTCATTTTCTCTGCTTAAAGCATCAAATAATAATCCCTTTTTCTGTCAACTGCTCTATCAGAGAGGAAGCACTCTCTAGCCTTTGCGCCCCTTCGGAGCAGAGGCCTCCAAAGTGACGATGACACACTACAAAGAAAAGCCAGACCCGCCTTGAGAATAATAAAACACTCATACATACAGCTGTCCATCCTTCCGGGTATAGAAGCTGACTGATTTGATAGTAGCCACGACCACCACCATACAGAGAGTCACAGGGACAAAGAGCATGATCACATGTTTGGCGCCATATTTCAATGTCAGCTCTTCATCTTCTTCTTCATCTTGTTCCACCACCTGCCGTGAGTTACCCTGGGGTCGTCCATTAGATAATGGCTCAGGGTTGCCACGTCTCCGCCTTTCGCTGTTATGCTCATGCCGTTCTCTATTATCATTCTAAAAGCACAAGAGAAACTTTTTCAAGAAGTCAGACTCAGTACAATCAAGGTATGCTATAAAAACAGAAAAGGAATATTAGACCTGTGATTAAGAAGAGGCCCATCATTACTTGAGTTCTAAAAACTCGAGGCAAGAAAGAATCAATTCACAAGAGGTGTGCAATGCAAAAGTCTAGATGAAGGATGCCTGGGTGGCTCAGTCAGTTAAGCATCTGCCTTCAGCTCAGGTCATGATCCCAGCATCCTGGGATCGAGTCGCATGGGGCTCCCTGCTCAGCGGAGAGTCTGCTTCTCCCTCTGCCTGCCGCTCCCCTTCTTGTGCGCTCTTTCTCTGACAAATAAAAATCTTAAATAAATAAACAAACAGACAAATGTCTAGATGATTTGTTGCTGTTTGGTGAAGGAACCCAGGTCCTCCCTCTCACCCAACTCTTGGTTTGCCTCATTCTCCTCTGCTGTTCTCAGCCTAACACAACTGTACTCATCCTCTGAGGTTTGGCTTAAAAACTGATACCTGCATGAAACCTTATTTGCTACAGCTGTAAGCACAGCAATCTCACCTTTTTCAAAATTATGAACTGCTTTCTACCTGTGGTTTCATACCAGTTATACAAGGAACTATCTCACCTTCATAATTTTTTTAAGTAGGCCCTATGTCCAACATGGGGCTCGAACTCATGACCCTGAGATCAAGAGTCGCACGCTCCACCAACGGAGTCAGCCAGGCACCACTCACCTTCATTATTGATAAGACTTCAAATCTTTGTACTGATATACTAGGGATCTATTATTTCTTACAAGTACATGTAAATCTACAATTATTTCAAAAAATTATTTAGAAGATTTCTAAAAATCTTTACAGAGAGAAATTAGGGCTTATACAATTCTGATGTCCCTCCAGCCAGAGGCATCCCCACCTTGCCCTGTATAGAGTGAGGGAAAAATAAATATTTGACGAATGACGGAATGAAACTGGAACCTTTCTTAGATTCTACTTTCCTCAGTCTCTTAATCCAAACACCACTTTCATCCTTATCCTGGATTTACCCTTTCTTACTCTTCAAGTTTAACTTCCTTTTTGGGATCACTGTTCCTATCTAAAACTCAACTTTTTGTAAAGGGGAGAGTGAATGTCAAGAACATTAATAACAATAATAAAAATAATAGATAAGAGGAGGAAAAGAACAGCACTCTTCCTCCTGGATAAGTATAGAATAGGAGAGGAAAGCAGACTGATAGTCACTGTTGCTGGTAAAATGTCATCAGCTTGGTTAAGAACAGGTTCTCTTAGGAAGATCATGTAAGAACATTCCACCCTTTCACCTCATTTTGGACTACAGAGTATGACTATTACTGTTATTCATTAAAAATACATTACACTCTCAATAATAGCTTAAAATGATTACAATGTACTGCAGATTGTGATATGTGCCTTACATTAAATTCTTACAGCCACCCCGTCATCACCACTTTGTAGGTGGGGAAATGGCACAGCTAGGAAGCATTACAGAGAGGGTTTGAACCCAGGCATGCCCAACTACAGAAATCAAGCTCTTAACTACCTCTTGATGTGCTGTTCACAAGAAAACAAGGGAACTATGCAAATTCAGTGTGGGCTGAGTTCTCTTTTACTTTACTTTGAATATATTCATTCCATACGCAATTATCAAAATTCTATATTCCAGGTATTGTGCTATGGCAATACCGAAACTAAAAAGATCTAGATGCTGTCCTTAAGAAGATGTTAGCTTTAATATAGGATAAACATTATATCAGAGACATGGATGAAGTGCTGCAGGACTGATCATGCTGTGTGGTCCAGAAAGGCAGCATCAAGATACGATTTCTGAGAAAAGTGAGTGGAAGGTGAATGGACTCCAAGCAGAGACATGACAGTGGTGCAGAGGTGTGAAACTGAAAAGCAAGGCCTGGGGTGCCTGGGTGGCTTAGTCGTTAAGCGTCTGCCTTCGGCTCAGGGCGTGATCCTGGATCCCTGGGATCGAGCCCCGCATCAGGCTCCTCTGCTGGGAGCCTGCTTCTTCCTCTCCCACTCCCCCTGCTTGTGTTCCCTCTCTCGCTGGCTGTCTTTCTGTCTGTCGAATAAATTAAAATCTTTGGAAAAAAAAAAAAAAAGCTAGGCCTACACAGAAAACCAGTGAATACTCCTGCATTGGCTGGGGAACACAGTTTGTCAGGGCTAGTGGCAGGAAAGGTTAGGAATAGGTTGTAAAAAATCTCATTTGCCATGCCAAGGGACTTTAGACTTTGTCCTGTAGGCAATAAAAAGTCATAAAAATTGTTAAGGTTGAGGTAGTGACACATTAGATTACGATTCGTTTTAAAGAAACCTGACTGAGTGGCAATGAAATCAAGGAGATGTATGAGAAAGATATTACAGAAGCAGAACTGACAGGGCTTTGTGGCAAATTACATGTGATGGTCAGGAAGGAGTCAAGGATGATCCTGGAGGTTTCTGGCATAAGGGACTGGGAAGGTGATGATGGCACTGATGGGGCAGGGAACACAAGAAGATGAGCAGACAGGAGAGAAGAGCTATTTTAATTAGGGAGATAGGTGAATGTGAGGTGTCTGCAACCAGTGAGCAAAGTCCAAGGGTAGAGGTGGGGGAGGGGCGCCTGGGTGGCTCAGTCGTTAAGTATCTGCCTTCGGCTCAGGGTGTGGTCCCGGAGTCCTGTGATCGAGCCCCACATCAGGTGCCTCTGCTGGGAGCCTGCTTCTTCCTCTCCCACTCCCCCTGCCTGTGTTCCCTCTCTCGCTGGCTGTCTCTCTGTTAAATAAATGGATAAAATCTAAAAAAAAAAGAAAAGAAAGAAAAAAGAAAAAAAGGTAGAGATGGGGGAGTCATTATTTTCTACAGTTATGGAAATGGATGAAATCTCAGGAAGAGAGTATAGATGGGAAGCAGAACAATACGGACTTGGCCATTATGTAATGCAACAACTGTGGAAAGAAAAACAGAGTGGGATGACAACCAAGGAGAGAAGTCAATAACCCCTAAGCTTCAGCAGCAGGTGACAGGATAAAAACCAGCCAAAGAGATTAAGAGAAAAATAGGGGAGAGGGAAGAAATCCCAGGAACAGTACGTCACAGCAGACGAAGGAGTACATTTCAGACGTGTCATCAACAGTCAGGCAGTATGAGAGCTGAAAAGCCACTGAATTTAGCAGGGGGAAGTTGGCCAATATTTTTACAAAAGTAAAACAGTTAAGAGGGAAATGAGATCACAAATCATAATGAACTGGGGAATGAATGGAAACTGAGGAGTTAAAGGCAATCATTCTTCGAAGCAAAAAAAATAAAAGATGTGACAACAGAAGGGATTCACATTTGAAAACATTTTAGGGATGTTAGACTTGAGCATACTTGTCAGGTCAAAGCAGAGAGTCAGGACCAGCAGAAGAGACTGAGGGTACAAGACAGGGAGATGATAACTCATAGAATAGGGCAGGGGATAAGTGGAGGGGAGCAGAAGAGAGAAGAGTTGGCTTTACAAAGGAACTGGTGCCCTTTACCTCAGTCTGGAGGTCAGGAAGTAACTTCTTGACCTCACACAGAAAATATGAAGATTTAAACCTTATGAGGAACAGAAAGGAAACTATTCCAAAGCACAAAAGATAGAAATACATACACCTAAGAAAGGTATTTTTTGCTGAACACAGTTACAGGAGTGACCAAAGTCCAGTGGGACGGCAAAGTAGGCTCTGGAGGACAGGGACACAGTGTGACAGATAGCTGAAGAGCAGAGTTGAGGAAATTCGTACTTCTGTTTTCTTTGAAGGAGGTGACTAAGTCATATGCTAAGAATGTTTTGTTTGTGACTAATGTTCAGCAATACAATTATGACCAACTTAATGGGTTGATTACTGTGCACTATAGACCAAAATACAAATGATAATAATAGCTCTCTTTATATAGTATTTGATAATTTACAAAGCACGCTCACATTATTTCATTAATTCTTTGTATATATCGAGAGGTTTTGGTAGATAAACATTAAAACAATTTGTCCAAAATCTCAAGGCCAGAAAACAGCAGACACAGGAATCAAATTCAAGTCTCTTGCTTTGAAATCTGTGTTCTTTCTACGGCACCACAGCTGTCCTATTAGGCTACAGGAACAGTTGAATTGGGTAAGTCTAGCATGAAAGCAGCAATCATAATATGTTCATTCACAGTACTCAACTGGATGTTCTGGTTTATAATGAACATGAGCCAACCCCACCCTGCCCCACCCTTGAAGCTGATATCGGATGCTAGAGCACTGCTTAATGCACCCTTTCTCTTTATAGTACTTTGGATACTATTTTTTAAATTGACTATATGCTTCAATTTCTTTAAAATACAATTTATTTAAACAGGTAAAATTTTCACATGACTCTAAAGCAAAGAATATAACAAGGAATAACATAAAAAAAACTCCCACATAACTCTCTACTTCGTTGTCTAATGCCCCAGGTTACCACTGTCATTGTTCTCTGCAAAGTTTCTTGATGTATATACAAGCAAATACAAGTACATAGTCTCATTTCCCTTTTTTTACACAAATGGTAGTACAATAAATGCACTCTCCTACACTCTGCTTTCTTTGCTTAACTATGTGTCTTAGAGATTTTTTATACATCAGTACATAAAGTACATCCTTATTCTTTGAAAAACAACTTTTTATTTTTAAATTATTTATTTTTTAAAAAAGATTTTATTTATTTATTTGATAGAGAGCCAGCGAGCGAGCAAGCAGGAGCAGAGAAGCAGCAGGCAGAGGGAGGAGAAGCAGGCTCCCCACTGAGCAGGGAGCTCAATGTGGGGCTCAATCCCAGGACCCTGAGATCATGACCTGAGCCGAAGGCAGACGCTCAACGACCGAGTCACCCAGGTGTCCCGAAAAAAACCTTTTCAAACCAGCTACATAGCCAGTATATGAAAGTATCATAATTTATTAGGCCAATCCCCTAATGATGGACATTTAACTTGCTTCCAACTTTTTTCTTTCTTTTTTTAAATTAAATTCAATTTAGTTAACATATACTGCATTATCAGTTTCAGGGATAGAATTTAGTGATTCATCAGTTGCATATCACATGCAGTGCTCATTACATCAAGCACCCTCCTTAATGCCCATCACCCAATTATCCTATCCCCCTACCCACCTCCTCTCCAGCAACCCTCAGTTTGTTTCCCTGAGTTAAGTGTCTTTTATGGTTTGCCTCCCTATTTTCATCTTATTTTTCCTTGCCTTTCCCTATGGTCATCTGTTTTGTTTCTTAAATTCCACATGCGAGTGAAATCATATGGTATTTGTCTTTCTCTGACTTACATCACCTAGTATAATACCCTCTAGTTCCATCCACATCGTTGCAACTGGCAAAATTTCATTCTTTCTGATGGCAGAGTAACATTCCATTACACACACACACCCCACATCTTCTTTATCCATCCATTCATCTGATCTGTGGATGGACATCTGGGTCTTTCCATATTTTGGCTGTTGCGGACATTACTGCTATAAACATGCTTCCAACTTTTTGCCATTTACACACACTGCTAAAATGAATGCCCCAAGTTATTGCACATGTACGAAGCGTTATCTGTAGGGTAAGTTTCCTGAAGTGAAACTACTGGGTCAAAGTATATACGCATTTAAAATCCTGATATGTATTGCCAAATCACCCTCCCTAAGGGCTGTACCAGTTTAAAGACTCAGCAGTATAGGAGAGTTCCTATTTCAATAAGCCCTTATCAACAAAGTAAGCTATGAAATGCTTGGATTTTTACCAATCTGATAGGTTAAATATGCGAACACGGTGTAACTTCTTTTATTATTAGGAAAGATGAGCATTTTTTTCTATGAACTAAGTATTCATATCCTTTGCCATTGGCTTATGGTACTTTTAGTTTCTAGGTTTAATCACTACACTTATTAATTTTTTAAAAAATTGAATGCCAGGGATACAGCAGTCGAAAAGACAGATAAGGTCTCTGTTCTCATGAACTGATTTCAAGCAGGAGGAGAGAGATACTAAACAAGATAATTAGAGCTGGAATAGTACTGTAACAGGGTGATGGGATAAAAAAATATGCGGGATGTGACTACTTTTAGATCGTGTAGCCAGAGAATACCTTTCTGAGGAAGTGACATCTGAGCTGAGACCTAAAGGATGAAAAGATGTGAAAGGCCTATTGTGTAGTGAGGGATTAACGCAATAGGTCAGGGATGGCCAAGCCTGGCACATGCCAAAGAAAGACTTGGCCTGGTTCCTGGGAGATAACCTCTAAGCCCTTGGAATATCCCGCCTGTTAAGAGTGTTTTTATTTACATGAGGCTTTGGGCCACACTGCTAACAACGTGATCTATGGTGAAGGTCTTGGGCCACAAAGTATCTGCTTGACCTTGGGAGGGGCTAGAGAACTGTGGTCTACAGGACTAGCCCCCAGTAAAACTCCTGGACACCAAAGCTCAAGTAAGCTTCCTGGTCAGCAACACTGTGCATGTTCCTGGGAGAATTAAGCACTGTTCCTACGACTCTGCTAGGAGAACAAAACTGGAAGTTCATGCCTGGTATCTCTTGGACTCTGCCCTACAATGTGTTTATCTGCTAATTTTAATTTGTATTCTTTCTCTGTAATAAACTATAGCCAGTGAGTATAACCAGTGAGTGTTAACAGCTTTTCTGAATTCGGTCAGTTCTTCTAGCTATTCACTGAACACGAGCAAGATCCTGGGGAGCCCCAAATATACTTGTACACTGAAAACTACAAAATATTTGCTAAGAGAAATGAAAGAACAAAAGCAGAAATAGACAAATGAAACTATACCAAATTTTAAAACGTCTTTGCATCAGAGAAACAACCAACAGAATAAAAAGGAAACCACAGAATGGGAGAAAATTTTTGTAAATTATGTATCTGATAAGAGGGTAAATATCCAGAATATATAAAGAATTCCTACAATACAATAACAAAAAAAAATCTGATTTTATTTTTAATTTCATTTTATTTTTTTAAAAGATTTTATTTATTTATCTGACAGAAAGCAAGGGAGCACAAGCAGAGGGAGCAGCAGAGGGAGAGGGAGAAGCAGGTTCCCCGCTGAGCAGGGAGCCCAGTGTGGGGCTCCATCCCACACTTCTCCAAAGGACATATACAAAAGGCCAATAAGCATATGAAAAGATGTTCAAGATCACTAATCATTAGAGAAATGCAAATCAAAACAACAAGGAGATACCATCTTACACCCATGAGGATGGCTACTATCAAAAAAATAACAAGGATTAGCAAGGATGCAGAGAAATTGAAATTCTTGTGCACTATTGGTAGGAATGTAAAACAGCATGGCTATTATGGACAAAAGATTAAAAACAGGATTATCTTATGATCCAGCAACCCTACTTCTGGGCTTATAGCCAAAAGAATTAAAAGCAGTATCTTAAGGAGATATTTATATTTGCACATCCATGGTCACTGCAGCATTATTCACAAGAGCCAAGAAACAGAAGCACCTCAAATGTCCATCAGCAGACAGAGAAAAATGTGGTGCATATGTACAATGGAATATTATTCAGCCTTAAAAGAGAAGAAAATCTTGTCACATGCTAAAACATGGATGAAAGTTTGAGCACATTATATTAAATGAAATAAGTAAGTCACAAAAAGACAAATGTTGTATGATTCCACTTACTGAATATCTAAAGCAGTCCATCTCAAAAAAAAAAAAAAAAACCAGAAAGCATAATTGGGACTGCTAGGGAGTGCAGAGAGCGGGAAATGAGGAGCTGTTCTTCAATGGGTAAAGAGTTTCAGTTTTGCAAGTTTTTGAAAAAGTTCTAGAGATCTGTTGCACCACAACGTGAATACAGTCAACACTACTGAACTATACACTTAAAAATGGTTAAGATAGGGGCGCCTGGGTGGCACAGCGGTTAAGCGTCTGCCTTCAGCTCAGGGCGTGATCCCGGCGTTCTGGGATCGAGCCCCACATCAGGCTCCTCTGCTATGAGCCTGCTTCTTCCTCTCCCACTCCCCCTGCTTGTGTTCCCTCTTTCGCTGGCTGTCTCTATCTCTGTCAAATAAATAAAATCTTTAAAAAAAAATGGTTAAGATAGTAAATTTTAAATTTTATCTTATATTTTATATCACAATTAAAAAAATTTAAAGACCTAAATAAATGTGCAGATATACTGTGTTCATGGACTGAAAGACTCATTCTTGTTAAGGTGTCAATTCTACCAACACCTCACTTCCAATTGATCTATAGATTCAATGCAATCTCAATCAAAATTCTAGCAGGCTTTTTTTGTAGAAATGTCTGCAAAATTCATATGGAAATACAAAAGACTAAGGCAATCTGAAACAACTTCCAAAGTTGGAGAACTAATGTTTCTTGATTTTAAGTCTTCTTATACAGTTACAATAAGCAAGGAAATGTAGTATTGGCACAAAGATAGACAAAGAGACCAACAGAACAGACCAGAAAGCTCAGAAGCAGAATGACACATATGGACAACTGATTTTTGCCAAAGATGCAAAGGCAATTTAGTGGAGAAAGGGTATCTTTTTCAACAAACGGTACCGAAACAACTGGAAATCCAAAAGGAGATAAATGAATGTTGACCCACATCTCACATGATGTACAAAAAATTATACTATATAGACTTAAACATATCAAGTTTCCAGAAGAAAATGTATAAACAAACTTTTGAGAACCTGAATTAGGCAAAGATTTCTTAGATGACACCCAAAAAAAGAGCCACAGAAGTTGATAAAAGGGACTTCCGTCAATATCTAAATTGACCTATTTCCACTTCTCAAAAAACACTGTTAAGAAAATAAAAAGACAGGGGCGCCTGGGTGGCACAGCGGTTGAGCGTCTGCCTTCGGCTCAGGGCGTGATCCCGGCGTTATGGGATCTAGCCCCACGTCAGGTTCCTCCGCTATGAGCCTGCTTCTTCCTCTCCCACTCCCCCTGCTTGTGTTCCCTCTCTCGCTGGCTGTCTCTCTCTCTGTCAAACAAATAAATAAAATCTTAAAAAAAAAGAAAAGAAAAGAAAAGAAAAGAAAAAGACAAGCCACAGACTGGGAGAAAATGTTTGCCAAGCATATATACTGTAGAGGACTTGTATCCACAATATATAAAGAACTCTCAAAACTCACTAAGAAAACAAACGACCCAATTTAAAAATTGGGAAAGAGATTGGAACAGACACTTCACCAAAGATATTAGGATGACCAATAAGCACATGAAAAGATACTTACCATCATTATTCAGAAAAATGTAAATTAAAACTACAATGAGATATTACTATATACCCTCTAGAAGGGCTACAAAATTAAAAAGACTGACTGCACCAAGTATACCAAGTGGAAGAACTGAATTCTTATAAAATTCTGGTACAAAATTCTACAACCAATTTGAAAACTGTTTGACAATACCTCAAAAAGTTAAATCTATACCTATTCCATTGGATCATATTCTACTCTTATTTACTCAAAATAAATGAAAGCATATGTCCATTTAATTATTTGTATATCAATGTCTGTAACAGCCTCATTGATAACAACCCCAAACTGGAAACAAAATATCCATCAACAAATAAATGGATAAAAAACTGTGGTATATCCATATAATGGAATACAACTCAGGAGTAAAAAAGAATAAACAGTTGATACACGCTATGCCACTGCTGAATCTCAAAATAATTATACTGAATGAAAGAAGCCAGGCAAAAGAATATGTACTGTATGATCCCATTTGTACAAATGTCAAGGAAATGAAAACTAGAGTATATTGACAAAAACTTGATCAGTAGTTGCCTGGGGATGAGGAAGAGCTGGGGAGAGCCAAAAGGGACAGACTGCAAAGGAACACAAGGAAACTTCTGGGGGTGATTAAGTTCATTATCTTGACTGTGGTGGTGATTTCAAGGGCATATATACAAATATCAAAACTTATTAAATTGTATACTTTAAATAAGGGTAGTTTACTGTATGCCAATTACACCTCAATAAAAAAAATAAGTGTCTTTCTCAAAAGGGGTGTGTAGGTACTTTGAAACTGTTAAAAAAGGAGGATGACTCTAGGGGCACCTGGGCGGCTCAGTTGGTTAAGCGTCTGCCTTTGGCTCAGGTCATGATCCCAGAGTCTTGAAATAGAGTCCCGCATCCAGCTCCTTGCTCAGCGGGGAGCCTGCTTCTCCCTCCCCCTCTGCAGCTGCCCCCTGCTACTCCCCCACCCCCACCACTTGTGCTCTCTCTTGTGCGCGTGTGTACATGCGCCCTCCTCTCAAATAAAATGTTAAAAAAAAAAAAAAAAAGGAGGATGACACTAGAACTACTAAGTGATTTCAAAAATGAAAAATCCTGGCAGCTAAATACTAAGATGATGACTTAGCATTATTTTTAAGGCTAATTAAAAAAAAAAACTTTTCATTATGGAAAAAGTTAAGACAAATACTGTCAGAAGTGTTAAATGAAGTCCCACGTGTACTTTACTCAGCTTCAATTACTAACAACTCATGGCTAATCTCATTCCATCTATTTTCCCACACATTTCACTCATCTAGTATTGAGACAAATTCAGACATCATTTTCTTCGTAAATATTTTAGCATATACCTCTAAAAGATTAAGAACATAAAGGCCTTCTGTGTGTATAGCTAGGTAGGTCATTTCTAGCTTTGAAAAAAATAGACTTTACTTTTTATTTATTTTTATTTTTTTTTTAAGATTTTTATTTATTTATTTGACAGAGAGAGATAGCCAGGGAGAGAGGGAACACAGCAGGGGGAGTGGGAGAGGGAGAAGCAGGCTTCCAGCAGAGGAGCCTGATGTGGGGCTCGATCCCAGAACGCCTGGATCACGCCCTGAGCCGAAGGCAGACGCTTAACGACTGAGCCACCCAGGCGCCCCTAAACTTTACTTTTTAGAGCAGTTTTAGGTTCACAGCAAAAGTGAGCAGAAAGTACAGAGTTCACATATACCCTTGCCCCGCCTCCCCCAGCCTCCACCAACTACCCTTGCCCCCCTGCTGCCATTAACATCCTATACCAGAGTGGTACATTTCTTCAATCAATGAATCTACATTAACATGCCATTATCACCCAAAGTCCATAGTTTACATTAGAGTTCACTCATGTTACACATTCCATGGGTTTTAAAAAATGTGTAACATGTATCCATCATAGTACCATATAGTTCTACTGTCCTAAAAATCCTCCGTATTCTGCCTATTTATATCTCTCTCCCCACTACAACTCTGGGCAACCACTGGTCTTTTTACTGCCTTCATAGTTTTGCCTTTAAAAGCTATTTTTAAGGTTCAGAAAAACAAGTGCTGTAGCCATTATAAATGATTTCATTTCAGTGGCAGAAGGAAGGATTACTCACTATATAAATGTTGTAAGTGTCAGGGAGGGTGGAGTCCTATGGGAAGTGGTAAGTATGTGGGAAGTGAGTTCCTATGAAGCCAGATTCCCCTGGACTCCTACACCATTAAGTCAGAGGCTTCCTTTTAATTCTTTCTCCCTTCTTCTTATCTCAAAATGTGATGCAAGTGTAAGTCCAGCCACCAAAGGCATGTGGACCCTCAAGCAAGAATATTTCTCACGCAGCAAAAATTGTGGAGGTATTTTTAACACAGTGTAGTGGCTGTTGTTGTTTTCTTAAACTTGTTTTCTGCCTGCCCTTTTTTTTTTTAAGTTTTATTTTTGTAATTAAAAGACTATAAACAGGCTGCCCGTCTTCAGCTCAGGTCATGATCCCAGGGTCCTAGGATCAAGCCCCGAGTAGGGCTTCCCACTCAGTGGGGAGTCTGCTTCTCCCTCTCCCTCTGACCCTCCCCCTGCTCATGCTCTCTAATAAGTAAAATTAAAAAAAAAAAGACTATAAACAAAAGTTTATAAACATTTTTTAGAAGTTTTAAAAAGTATTACAAACTTTTGTTTCTAACATAGAAGGTGTCCTCCCTAATCTTTGTAAGCAATCTTAAGTACTTTAAGATTTTTAATTTTTTATTTAAAAAATTTTTTTAAAGTAAGCTCTACACCCATCATGAGGCTTGAACTCACAACATGGAGGTCAACAAGAGTCACATGCTCCACTGACTGAGCCAGCCAGGCACCCCATACTTCTAGTTTTTTTAAAGCCATGTTTATAATTTGCTTTTGTCACTTAATAATATATCAGACACCTTTCTATGCCAGTATATTAAACCTCAATCTTAACTATTATAATAGCAGCATAGTAATGACACTTATGATAATAATTGCTAAGACTTATTGACCTCGTATGTGCAGGACACTATGCTAAGCACTTCAGGTGATAATAAACTCTGAGTTTATTAATACTATAAACTTCACTTAACAGAGAAAGAAACTGAAGCTTCAAGGCCAGATAATTAGCAAAAAATCACAGAGCTAAGAAGGTCTAGAGCAGGGAATCCAATTCAGACAGTTTAGTCATCCTACTATTAATCATTATCTTATAGTACTGACTGGATAAACCGTAAGTAACACAAGACTGAAATTATCTCAAAATTCTCATTGCTACACATAATGTTTCATCAAATACGTTTGTCTACAGTTCTTGGCAGTCTTGTGGTAATATTTTTATGGATAAATTTCTAAAAGTGGAAATCCTAAGTCAAAGGTATGTGCATTTTTAAATTTAATTGCCAAATTATTTCCAAAAGGCCTGTGTATTTGCAGACTTGACAACTTGCCTCCAAATAAACACAAATTAAACTCCCATGAGCAGCACCTGAAAATGCCTATTTTCCCATACGTTTAGTAGCATTGGGTTTCTTTCTTTTCTTTTTTCTTTTCTTTTCTCTCTCTCTCTTTCTTAAGATTTTATTTAATTAACAATATAAATAATCTCTACACCCAATGTGAGGCTTGAACTTACCACCCGGAGATTCAGAGTCACATGTTCTATTGACCGAGCCAGTTGCAACGGCTTTCAATCCTTGCTCACTGACAGGTAAAAAAAAGTTTTCATTTCTATGTTTCTTATTATTAGGGAGGTTGATCAACTAGTCTTTTCATGTATTTACTGACATTTATATTTCTTCTTCTTCCTCCTTATATATTGCTCATATCCTTTGGCAATGCTGTTACTGAGTTATTTATGTTCCTTTTGACTTCATAAGAACTCTTTGTATATTAAGATTTACCTGTCATTATGCATTATAAGCTTTTGACAGTTTATTTTTTTACTTTATTCATGGCAGATATTGCCACACTTAAGTTTATAATTTTATACTGTTGAATATGAATGTAAATGATTTTATGAGGAAAACAATTTATTTCTATTACACCCTAAAATCTAATGTTTTTCAACATACACATATTTACAGTTACAATGAATGTCCACAAATATTGCGTCCTACTGTTCTAATCTAATATTATGTCATGTATACATTTCCATGTAATAACAATCAATAATGCCTAAAAAATTACAATGCATTTCAGTATGTTGATGTGCTTATATAGTCTGCATATTATTTACTTACTTAAAATAGGTATTTATTTATAACAAAAAGTAACAATCCTATAAGACTTTATGGAAATTGTTTGGATTTCAACACTTAGAAATGTGAAGCTCCTAAGCCCAAACTATAGGAAAAACTAGAAGAGTGGCTTAACTGAAGAACTGGCAAGTTATGTGGAACACTTCAAAATATTTATTAATCATAGGCAACATGTTTCCAACAGCACACAGAATTTCATCCAGCATCTGGCCAAGTTTCATGATTCCCTGAAGTCAGAGCTTAACCACTGCTCCAACATCAAGGAACGCTGCCATTTCCCTGAACAGCTGATATAACTGGTTAAAGATAACATTTAATATTTATGGGGCTGTTGTGTTAGTCTTGAACCTAGAGGGTTTTTTGTTTGTTTGTTTGTTTGTTTTTAACACTCTTAAGATCTGTGCCAAAGATTTCTGACTACTCCCATGCAGAAGCAAGCATGTTCCTCTGGAGGTCATCAAGACTAAGTTTTATTTCTCCTTACTTCATTTTGACATAACTGGGAAAACAGATTCATTACTATAAACACTATAATAACACTGTCAAAGGCTTAGGGGGCCCAATTTAGTTTAAATTTAGATCACTCTTTTCATTTATTTTCTCAAGGTCCCAAGTATTTAAACACTAAATAGCTTATAGGTCTGTCTGCTACTTAATTTTATAGAATTACTCACACTTAAAAAAAAGTGACCCACCATCATTTAGACAATGAGGTTAGTTCTGCCAGTCTATGATTTGCTAACAACTTAATAAAGTTCTTTGCATTTAATGTTTTGAATTCAAAAAAAGATAACGCAGATAACCTTTATTTATAAAGACTAAACATACCTTTTTTTTCCCTCTCTTTTTTAAGTAGACTCCATGCCCAGCATGGAGCCCAGTGCAGGGCTCAAGCTCACAACCCTGAGATCAAGACCTGAGATGGGATCAAATGTCAGAGGCTTAACGGACTGAGCCACCCAGACACTCCAAGACTAAACATACTTTAATGTAAATTTAGCAGTTGAAGGTAGCAGACTTACATTAAGTGTTCTTCAGCAATTGCTTTATATGATTATTGATCCCTCAATGGATTACTACTTTAAGGCTTCTTTTTCAATTATAAATGACTGATTTTTTTTCTACTGTAAATCAAAAAGGCTACTGATAATTTCTTTCTTAAAGGTCTAGAAATTTTGGGTCAGAATAAACATGAATAAAAATACTGAATATTCAGTTTTTAAATCTAATCATTTTTCTCTGATGTCACGTTCCCTTTATTTCTTCACCCAATATATTGGCTCCCAAACCCTAGACCAAAAGTCCCAACAAGATCTGGGAATGGATCAGAAACGCAAATTCTGTGGCCCCATCTCAGACTTACTAGAATCATTAACTTTGGGTTTGGGGGCCAGAGAATTTTTATTAACAGTTCTTCCAGGGGATTCCAATGTACATGAAGGTTTGAAAAATCACTGCTCTAATACGCATTTTAAAAGGGTTAATAAACGATATAAATAAATCTTAGACTTACTTTAAAAAAAATCCACTTGTGTCTTAGAAAACTAAGAGGTCCACTAATTCACATAAAAGATGTAAGTCGACACCAAATCAAAACACGAATTTTCACTATTCTGAAGTTTTATATTTTCAGTTTCCTCTTGTTTTAGTATATTCCTATTATGTCAGCTGAAATGGAAGCTGACTTCTGGCAAAGAATAATGACAAGTCATGGAAAAGAGCTCTACCCATCAAAATTTTGCACCAGAAAAATAAAACCTTACAAACTATTTTAATAGGTACGATGAAAGTAAACCTAAGGATTATGATGGATCACAAACTATAGAAAAAGGCCCAGACAATGTTCTTGTTAGAGCTACTTTAATATCCAACCTACACAATACATTTAGGAAACCAAGAACTTCAACTATTTCATAACTTGTAAGTTTTGGCCTTTGTCAGAAATAGTTGAGTCATTAGTTTACCTTCTAGTCTCCAGTCCCTATAGACATAGCCAACTAATAGCAAAAACAAACATGAAGTCCAGGCTAGCTTCTAGTTAGAGGCAATGAGTAAACTAATGGAAAGAAGTAAATTTTTTGATTAAATGGTATCTCTAAGGAACCAGGGACACTTTGTTGAGGGGAAAAAGAATAAAATGAATTCTTGACTTAGTTCTTGTGACATACTGAACTACCATTTGACAGCCGTTCTACATAAAAACTGGAGCTCCGCCACGCAGGGTGACAGCAGCGCAGATATAACATGGCGGAGAGAGCTGTGATGTAAGATGGCTAAGGGAAGTGTGTCCAGGAAACACGAAGCCCAGAGAACACTCTCACACAAAAGCTGAAGTCCTTAAGCAACTAGTAAGACTCACTGCAGATTTTTACTCGCAGATACAAAACTTAAAAATGTTCTTGTTAATGTGAGAAAAACTCTCACTTCCCTTTGTTCTGATGGGAGACTTGCATGGAACCGGTTTAAAGATACTGGGTGATCAATAAACTCCAAAGGCAGGGGGCGCCTGGGTAGCGCAGTCGTTAAAGCGTCTGCCTTCGGCTCAGGGCGTGATCCCGGTGTTCCGGGATCGAGTCCCACATCGGGCTCCTCCGCTGGGAGCCTGCTTCTTCCTCTCTCACTCCCCTGCTGTGTTCCCTCTCTCGCTGGCTGTCTCTCTGTCACATAAATAAATAAAAAAAATCTTAAAAAAAAAAAAAAAACAAACTCCAAAGGCAGCTCAGAAACATAACAAGGTTCTGCCTTTAGGGATTTTACAACCTAGATGGGGTCAACAAGCATGAAATAGTAAAAATTTCTAAAAAGTGAAAAGGTGAGAACAATGCAACTCCTCTCATCTGTTATCAGTAGGAATTAAGATGTTTTATATGGGTTAGTTTTGTAGATAATCAAAGCTTAAAGGTTAAGTCCAAAAACTTTTATTATTGTTGATGAAAATTTTTTTAAATGCATTGTAAACATTTCAGTCTTTTAAACTGGAGAATGACAAATATACCTCGAGGACATAATATAAAACTCCAATGATCAATGCAGCCCCTTTCAAAGACCCTAAGCTATCATGCTTTTTTGGTTTCTTTTAACATAAATTGCTCTAATTCTCCCACTTATTCTTAATCACTCATCATGGAGAACCTTGAATGCTTCACCCCTTTCCACTGATATTCCCCCAAAAGCCTATAGTCCTTTCTCCAACCTTTCTTCACATTCAAAACATTTCTTTTAAAAATAGTTTTCTTTTAGGGGGCACTTGGGTGGCACAGTTGGTTAAGCATCCAACTCTTGGTTTTGGCTCAGGTCCTGATCTCAGGGTTGCGGGATCAAGCCCTATGGCGGGCTGGGCTCTGCACTCAGCAGGGAGTCAGCTTAAGTTCTCGCTCTCCCTCTACTCCTCCTCCCATAAAGCTGTTTCTCTCTCTAAAATAAATAAATAAATCTTAAAAAAAAAGACTCCTCTGTCTTTCCAGCCCCCTCACTCGCTCTAAAATAAGTAGATAAATCTTTAAAAAAATAATGAAAATTTAAAAATAGAAAGTTTTCTTTTTAAAATTATGAGATAACTATATTAGAGAACATCTGGAAAAGATAAAAGGGAAAAATCACCAATATCACCCATATTCTCCTTGTTTTATTTTTCTGATACAGATATAAGACAATGAATAGAACAGCTGAACATTAGCTAGACTACACTACAGTGTCCTCTAGACTAGTTTAGTTGTCTTCCTTTATAAAAGATAGAAAAGCTTTTATCATATTCAGGGCTGATAATCTATAC
Source organism: Ursus maritimus (assembly GCF_017311325.1). Taxonomy (NCBI): domain Eukaryota; kingdom Metazoa; phylum Chordata; class Mammalia; order Carnivora; family Ursidae; genus Ursus; species Ursus maritimus. Next base: position 26,942,759 of record NW_024425008.1, read on the forward strand.
TGCATATTTTTCTTAAGCTACTTTATTTAATTTTATTTGAGAGAGAGAGCAAGTGCACACAAGCAGGGCGAGTGGCAGGAAGAGGGAGAAGCAGGCTCCCATTCAGTGGGAAACCCGATGTGGGGCTTGATCCCAGGACCCCAGGATCATGACCTAAGCCTAAAGCAGATGCTTAATCAACTGAGCCACCCAGGCACCCCTCTTCAACTACTTCTAATTGAAAAAATACAAATAAATTTCACTTTTAAAAGGAAAGAATAATTCACCAACTTAAAACTTTTCATCTATTCACCATAAACAAACTAAAGCTACAGATTGGAGAAAATATTTCAAAAGCATATAGCCAATGTGAAATTAGCACCCCTCCTCCCCACCAAAATATACATTTCAACAAAATCAATAAGAAAAAGACAACCAAAAAAAAGACAATTGAAAAATGGGCAAAGAACATAAACAGGCAATTCACAGAAAAGGAAATGCAAATGGCCAATAAGCACAAGGAAAAAAGTTCCACCTTATTAGAAATTAGGGAAAACAATTAAAATAACATGAGGGCTCATTTCAAACCCATCCAACTAATACATACTAAGTCAGACAATGCCAAGAACTGGCCAGGATGTAAAGAAATGAAAACTGCTATATGCTCTTGATACACAACCACTTTGGAAAGCATACTGGCAATATCTAATATAGTTTAAGATCCATATACCCAATCACAGCAATTATCATTGAGAAACTCACACACATGCAGGATTAATGAATTAGAATGTCATTGCAACACGACTGGTTATCGTGGAAAAACTGGAAACGACTAAATATTTATAAACAAAAATACAGATTTTTATATATTCACAAAATAAAGAGAAAATGAAAAAACTAGAGCTATGTGCATCTATCAATATATCAATTCCAAAAACATGTTTCTTCTGTACCATGTACCTGTACATTTCAAAAATGTGGTAATTTTCTTCTACGACTTTCATACAAACACATATACTTTTACAACAAACACATACCTCATACACACTTTCAAAACATGCAAAGTGATATATTAAATATCATTTATGTTCATAAATATAGTAAATATGATAAACACTAAATTCAGGATAGTAACTACTATTCTGGAAAAGAAAGGGAATGTGGGAGAGGTGCTTCAATTTTATCTGTAATTTCTTTTTGTTATATAACTAGACCATCTGTCCAACTTACTGCAAAATTTGGTTTGGTTTGGTTAGGATTTTGTTTCTGTAGGATCAATATATAACAGAAACAGAAAAAGCTTAGTGAAAATATTCTTCAAAAATAACAAAGCATACACAGCAAATAAGATGTTAAAGTTTAATTAAGTTGGGTGGTACGTACATGAGTGCTTATTACATTATTTGCCATACTTCCTGTATATGCTTAAAATATTTCATTACAAAAATTTGAGAAATACATATTTGGGTTAAAAAACACTTTTCAGCTCTCTAACTAATCTCATTCAACTTCAACTCCCTTTAACTAATCTCATTCAACTTCAGCTCCATTTACTGTGAATGAGATTACTCATAAGAGCCTACAAAAAGAAAAGATCGTTTCTGGGCTAACGCAACCTATCATGTACCTGCTAAGGATGGAAGAATGAAGTTATGGGCAACGTTTCACTTCTGGAAAGAAACAAATGTTTTATCTACTTGAACACTAACAATATATCACTTCAATAATACTTGAAGTTACACAACAAAATCATCTAATTGAGTTAGACTGGGTTAATCAGATCCAAAACGATTTCATTATACTTCTGATAGGGTAATCAACTTGATTCTATTTTCTCAGGACTGTCCCAGTTTTAAAACTGAAAGTCTTGTGTTCCAGGGACCTCTCGGTCTCAGGCATACCAGGACAGTTGGCAACCCTAACTCCTGGTCACAACAAAACTGCTGAGAAAGAATTTATGTAGTAAATCATCTTAATTTTACAGACGGGAAAAATGAGGCACTAAGACATTAGTGAATTAGACCAACTTACACATAGCCGTTTCAAATTACAACTGGATCAAAGTTAGTTCTTTCCTTTGAGGGACCTATTTATACATCACTCAGCCATAACCCCTAAATGCCAATTCACCAGTGTTCTTGAACAGTTATCTGGTTATCCTCCTATGTCTTTCCCAAACTCAAAGGATTGCCTCATAAAAGGAGTTCAAGACTAGGGATGCTCCTGACCTTGGAGGAAGATACTCAGTAGAAGAAAGGAATAGAAAGTCCACTTCTTCACACTGATATTTGAATAAATTCTGTAGGAAAGTTACTCTTTCCAGTTTCAAAAATATTGTTAAGTGAATGCTCATTTCTTTTTTGTAACATTTAAAGTAAAACAGCCTATCTGTATACTCTAGAGGATATATTCATATACAGAAGCACCTTGATAGCACTTTAATTCAAAGGACGGGAAGGCTGAAGAAAATTCTGCTCACTTATGGTGAAGTCCCCAAAATGTAAGGCCCTAAAACTAATGTTTGTGACAGTACCTTGCAGAGACTCCAACACACTGAAGACATTCAGTATGCTAGTTTCCTCCCTGAGCAGTGTGGAAAGACTGAAACTTTCCACATCTCTCAATTTCCTTGACTCCTTAACTAGCCACTGGGTAAATAAAGAAGAAATATGCCTGATAAGGATTTTTTATGCCTGCAGAGGCTTGCCTTCATGTGCTTGTATTTGACAAATCTAGGATCCAAGAGGAGAAATAAAAGAGTGGCTTTCAATTAATCCACGAAAACAGTCATCTACATTCAATTTAAATTTGGACTTACCCCCATTTTTTCATAACCAACAGAAGCATATACACAATGGCTTCTTTATAGCTATAAAACTTAACAATGAGATTCTTTTCCTTTTTCTTTGGGTTTCTTTTTAAAGTACACTGGTGCAAAATGAATATACGCTTAGTATTTTCTTTTCCCAGAATTTTTTCCATACAATACCTCCTTTCAGTATTCTAACATTTTTCTGGGGTAAGACAGTTGGAAGAACAGAGAGAACACTGGAAAAGTTTGAAATTAGAAAGTACAGTTTTATGTTTCAGGTCTGTCATTTAATTTTGTATGTGATCCTGGACAAGCATTTAAACTATAAAAGGGGAATAGGGGTGCCTGGATGGCTCAGTCGGTTAAGCGTCTGATTCTTGATTTCAGCTCAGGTCACGATCGCAGGGTCCTGGGACTGAGCCATGCCTCGGGCTCCGCGCTCAGGCTCAGCGGCTAGCCTGCTTGAGGATTCTCTCTTTCTTTCTCTGCCCTGCCCCCTGCTCTCTCTCCACATCCCCTCAAATAAATCTTTTTTTTTTTTTTTAAGATTTTATTTGTTTGAGAGATAGAGAATAAGCGAGAGAGAGAGCGCGTGCGCGTGAGAGCACGCACAAGCCGGAGAAAAGGCAGAAGGAGAAGCAGACTCTCCACTGAGCAGGGAGCCTGATGCAGGGCTCGATCCCAGGACCCTGGGATCATGACCTGAGCCGAAGGCAGATGCTTAACCAACTAAGCCACCCAGGCGCCCCATAAATAAATAAATCTTAAAATAAAACAGGAATAATACCTACCCCATAGTAACTGGAAAGTATGAGAATGTATACAGAAAATCTTTTAAATTGTAGAAAATATTTTTTTTTAATTTATTTGAGAGAGAGAGCAGAGCGTTTGAGAGACAACACAAATGGGGGTAGGGAGGGGCAGAGGGAGAAGGAGAAGCAGACTCCCCGCTGAGTAGGGAGCCCGACTCAGGGCTCTATCCCAAGACCCTAGGATCGTGACCTGAGTCAAAGGCAGACGTTTAACTGACTGAGCCACCCAAGCGCCCCTGTAGAAGATATTTTTGAGAAGATAAATAAAAGATAAACTTATCTGATATCACATTATCAAACTGCAGGATTAAAATTAAATAAATCAGACATGATTTTCCGGGCAGTGGTGCCCTAAGAGATCTGGAATGTACCACTGAGAACATTAGCACTAAGACTTACTAAAATTATGTAAGTACATGTAATTATCAATAAAAATCCTGTGTCAGTTGTACCTCCTCTAGAGAACCCTTTATTTCAATTTGCCAGTCACTAAGGTGTTAAAAAAAAAAAAAAAAAAAGGCAGACCAAAAAAATACCATGAAAGCCTCACAAAACCCGAGTGTGAAGGATATAAGAAGGATACGAGTAATACTGCATTAACAATGGAGAGCTCACTATGTGCCAAGCAGTGCTCTTGGAGCTGGGCATTCAGGCTCACGGCAGAAGGAGGCAGGTAAATACAACAACAAGTCAGCAGACAGCACGCTAGAAATACCAGATAAATGCTATGCACGAGGACAGCAGAGGCAGGATAAAAGGGGTGTCAGGGAAGGGAAAGGGAGTTGAGAAAGGCAAAGCCTCACTGATAAGGTGACTCAGGAGGTGACCTAAATTAATCAAGTGAAGGGAGACATCTGAGAAGATTGGGAGAATAATCCAGGACCCAGAGACAGAACTGAGGAAGCAGTGAGTGCTGAGAGATAAGACAGAGACGGGGGCACAGGTGGGGAAGGCTAAAATAAGACCTCAGCCAGATTTTATTCTGAGATGAGACACCTTTGGGAGGTTTGGGAGAGACAGGTGACATATACCTATGCTTTTTTCAAAATGTGTTAGTTGTGGAATCTTTTGTTCAAACGTATCCACAGAGTATCAACATGTAAAAAGATAAAATAGGAGTTGCTCTAGTTAAGGAAGGGGTACCCAGAGACTAAGTTGGGGCTGTCCCCACTTTCCCTCTCCCTTCTCTTAAGTAACAGTTTAAAATGATTACAAAGTCTGGAGTATTCAAACTACCAAAGAACTTCATAATCTGGTGTCATCCTAATGTTTTAAAAAGCTATTCCTAGAAAATAGCAAAAAGGAGCAAATCAAGTAGCTGTTGCAAACGCGTTGCCACAAAAATCAGTCTTTGTAATACCCATTATCCACCAAGTACCAACAAGGCAACAGCTCCACTCCTCTCCCTTTCCCCACACACCCCTCAGGATACATACCACCCTTTACAGCTTGTGTTCCCTTTCAGGACTTCCCCCATAATCATTTTATCCTGATTTCACTTGATTAAAAATGTTCTGGCAGTACAGTGTGATCTGCCTCTGATGACATATCTCTGGATACAGCCTCCCTGCCTATTTATATTTTAGGAAAATTCTCCCTCCACTAGTGTTATTTCTTCTATCGGTGATGACATCCCAGTTTGCTCTATTCTAATCTTACCCATCCATCAAAGTCTACTTTGTGAAGCCTCCTCCTCACATTTTAACTCTTAACTGGAATTCTAAATATTAGTGTGAAGGGAACTTCCAGGCCACCTACCTGGTGCTCTAGCTCATTGCTCATTCCACAGACTAACCCTTTGTAGATTTGGTTGGTAGTCTTCCAGCCTTTGTGACTGCTTTTAGTGACAAGATAACACTACACCACACCCTTTCAGATGAACAGTAAATTGTGAAACAACTCTTTTTTTATTGACCCAGAACCTGTTTCCTTCCACCACTGGTTCTGCCCTCTGGTTCTCATAAAGGAAAGTCTGACCCCATCCCACCCAACCAGACCCCTCGCAGCTTCCACAGCTTGTGTTTTCCCCCATTCTGGCTCACCTCTAAAAATACTACCCATTTCCCAGCCATCTCACAGGCCATCTGTGGGGTCTACATTCAATCTGTGAAGATTAGCTATCAGTTGCAGGCAGATTTGATGTCTGGGTCCCATGCCACTGGTTACAGCCCTTTCTTGATTCTGTCCCTTGAACTCTCTTAGGATTTCTACACTTAGCCTTGCGCTCATCACTGTGCATTCTGTCACTGAGCATTTACTGGGCACTGGCAGGAACCATGATAGGTACTGAAAAAATAGAAGTAAATAAAATGTACCCAAGGAAGAGTAAGAGTAAGACAGGTAAAATAATAAATAGCTGGGGAAGTTGGAGAAGGCTTTAACGGAGGAGGCGATATCTGAGGCAGGGAAGAACTATATCAACACCCACGTCTCACACAACCTTGTGTCCCCGGCTCTAAACGGTACAATGCTTTGCCATGAGTTGAAAACAAATAGGTAAACTCGGAAAAGTAGAGATAGCCTGCTCAGCCCCCTCGGCCTCTCTTGGAGATGAGGGAAGGTAGTCACTGAATCTATAGTCTGTAAAGGAGAGTTTCAGAGGTTGACACTGTACCTGGCTACGTACAGTATTGCTCAGGTGGTTGTCCTCGGACATCTGTGCATTCTGGAAGTAGGACAAAGGGGCAGGTAACTCTGTCATTGGAGCAACCGTATAGAAATACTTTTTCACAGAAAACAAAGCCTCTTGGGGTTCTGAAAAGGGAAAAAGAAAACAATCCTTTGTGCATTACAATTATACTTTCAGTTTTAAACACTTTTGTAAATTACATTCAGCAAAAACAAACCTTTCTTTCATGTGTTCTTCTGCAGGCCAAGCTTTCTTTCTAAGGACTTTGCAGGCTGCTGTCACTTGCGGGATTCCGGATCAGGTCTGAAACAGGATTTTAACCAGGTCACCCAGAGTAAATCTATTCACACCAATCAAGTACTTAGAATATTTTTGTATTTGTAATTTGTAAACCAGAAATGTATTAATCTGCCATCAACCTCAAATGACAAACTTTTGTTAGCTCAAGATATCTCTTTGGTAATGAGTAGATCTACTTACAAAACCAAATATTTTCAATCACAAAAATATCTAATGATTTCAGATTTAAAGCAAAGGGAGCTAAATGATATTAAAGAATGTTTTCATCAACATTCCTTTTTCTATGCTAATCCAACCTAACCTATCTCCATAAAATTGTCTAGTGCTTTTAATTTGGTAAAATTCTGTCATCTCATTTTATCCTTACCACAATGCCCCAAGCCAAGGTAAACAGGTAACATACCTATTTTACAAAAGCAGAAGAGGACCTAAGTTCACTGACTTGCTTAAAATCACACGATTTGGCAGACCAGGACAAAAATCACTGACTCCTAACTTCCAGCCTTAGGTCTCTCCGTTGCATCCTGGCACAGGCTTATTTATACCATCATTTGGTCTCTCAGAGTTCACTCTCCTGGTGGGGTGGAGGTGGGCGGGGAAGGGGGGGATACAACACACATTCCCATTTGCTGTCTGCCTTAACTTCCACCAGCCAATTCTTTATGATTTCAACTTTGCTTTTCTTTTTTTTTTTTTAATTTGTTTCAGAGGTAGAATTTAGTGATTCATCAGTTGCTTATAACACCTAGTACTCATTACATCAAGTGCCCTCCTTAATGCTCATCACCCAATTACCCCTTCCCCCCACCTACCACCTCCCCTCCAGCAGCCTTTTGTTTCTGAGAGTTCAGCGTCTTTTATGGTTTGCCTCCCTCTCAATTTTCATCTTATTTTATCTTTTCTTCCCTTTCCCTATGTTCATCTGTTTTGGTTCTTAAATTCCACATGAGTGAAATCATATGGTATTTGTCTTTCTGTGACTTATTTCGCTTAGCATAATACCCTCTAGTTCCACTCAATTTCCCTCTTCATAGAAAGTCTTCAGAAATACAGATGGAAAGAAATCTGTTCATATATCTAAGCAGTATTCTCATTCACACATAGTGACTAAAACATTACCATGTACACACTCACATGGAAGGATTTTGTCAAAGTCCTGTTTCATTTTCACTTTCAACTTCAGGATCCTCGATCCCCTGAATACTATACTTTTTATATTCTAGTGATTTTTCATCAAAAACACAGAAAGCAGGTAAAAAAAAAAAAACACAAGGAAAGTAATTTTTTCTCTAGTATTGAATTCAAGTTAACTCTTAATTACCTATATCTAGATCATTTAAACCATGACAAATTTTTAATCAAGGTATGCTTCCCTTCTAACCTACATAGTTTTATATGCCATGCCAACTTTTCTCTTCCCTTCCAGCTTCAGCCCATGGTTAACTGACATGGATCAAGGGATTGCAAATTAATACTAACTAAAAAAGACATAATTAATATGTTTGTTTTAAAAATAAAGTGAATTAAAAATACAAAGAGAGACAATTACTTTTATGGGGGTTATTTGTTCAAAGGGGGCACATGGGAAGCTTTGGGGGTATTGGTAATGTTTTCTTTCTTATCTGGGTGCTAGTTACACAGGGATTTCATCTGTGCAGATGCACTAAGCTGCACCCCCATAATATGTGCACATTGCTAAATTCAATTAAATTCAGAGATTTTTGTGGACATAAACCTGTATTTATGGTTATTCATACTACTGGTCCTAACTTTTTTTTTTTTTTTAAGATTTTATTTATGTATTTGTCAGAGAGAAAGACTGAGCACAAGCAGGGGGAGAGGCAGGCAGAGGGAGAAGCAGGCTCCCTGCTAAGCAAGGAACCCCATGTGGGATCCCAGGACCTTGGGATCATGACCTGAACTGAAGGCAGATGCTTAACCTACTGAGCCACCCAGGCGTCCCTGGTCCTAACTTTTAAAATGAATAAAATTGAGACTCGGCAGCACGTACATTAACTTACCCAAAAGAGAGGTGGAATGCCAATAGAACAAATATATTTTCTAAGTATAATAAGTATTCAGAGTAAATGTTCTGATGTATGCTTCTAAGATTCTTTTTTTTTTTTTTAAGATTTTTATTTATTTATTTATTTATTTGACAGAGACAGCCAGCGAGAGAGGGAACACAGCAGGGGGAGTGGGAAAGGAAGAAGCAGGCTCATAGCGGAGGAGCCCGATGTGGGGCTCGATCCCATAACGCCGGGATCACGCCCTGAGCCGAAGGCAGACGCTTTAACGACTGCGCTACCCAGGCGCCCCTGCTTCTAAGATTCTTAAAAGTTGACTAGCTGAAAATTTTGACATTAATGTAGTATTTTTTTTTTTAAGATTTTATTTATTTACTTGACAGAGAGAGACAGCCATCGAGAGAGGGAACACAAGCAGGGGGAGTGGGAGAGGAAGAAGCAGGCTCCCAGTAGAGGAGCCTGATGCAGGGCTGGATCCCAAAACGCCGGGATCACAAGTGGAGGAGCCTGATGGGGGGGCTCCATCCCAGCCAAAGGCAGACGCTTAACGACTGAGCCACCCAGGCACCCCAACATTAATTTAGTATTAATGACCAGCAAACAGAGCAAATATTATTCCTTCTTTCCCATAAAAACATTTAGTCCAGTACTTACTACCTCAGCTAACCCAGAAATGCCACAGGATGGCAAACAGAAAAAGTTGCAGTTGGTTCTCTCTACTGGCTGCCCTCAGGATGATACCATATCATTTGAAGTACACCTCTATTACAGAAAAGCCCTTAGAAATCTGTCATTAATATTCTCATATGATCCCTCAGAAACAAAATAACAAATAAGATAGTGTTAGCCAAATGAAACAGGCGAAGAGCAAGAAAGGGCCAGGCAGGCAAAAATAAAAAATAAAGGAAAAAAAAAGTAAATACAGTATATTACATTTACAGATAAAACAGAAGAAAAGTAACTGCCCATTTACTAAGTAGGAGTTTACTGGATGTCTGTTTATTTCAAAACTCAGAGACAGACACTGAGAGGATTTACCTAATTTTATTCACTTCACCCACTTTACATATGAAAACAATGTGGCACACAGAAGCTTACTAACTTGCCCAAGGTCACATGCAGTAAGCAAAAGAGCAAAGTAAAGGCTCACATAGTACACTATGTTGTCTCTGTGTAAAACTCCATCCCTGCTCTTTAGGAGTTTACAGTGAGCATTAAGCTATATTGAGTTGGGAGGGGGAAAAAAAAGTACATATATACAGACAGAGAGAGCGCTGATTTTTTTTTTATTAAAACTGCTGCTTAGAAGTAAATATCTTTGAAAAAGGAGTAAACGAGATCTTAAACTTCAATGACTGATCTAACTATAAATTAAAAACTGAAGTGTCAAATATATAGTCCTAGTATTTATTTATTTATTTTTAAGATTTTATTTATTTGACAGAGAGAGAGAGCACAAGCAGGGGGAGTGGCAGGCAGACTGAGAGGGAGAAGCAGACTCCCCACTGAGCAGGGAACCCATGCGGGGCTCAGGGCTCGATCCTGGGACCCTGACATCATGACCTGAGCTGAAGGTAGACACTGAACTGACTGAGCCACCCAGACTACCCACCTAGTATTTATGAGTATTTAATGAGAATCTGGTCATTTTAATTTAAGTAGTTTCCATTACTAGGCCTTATGCTTACAGGATCTGTTCAGCTATTACAAGAAACCACACCAACTGGTTATCATCCTGGAGCTTTCTCAGACAAATCTTGTAAGAAACATCAATAATGCGGTAGTCACTTTAGCATATCCTGATAGCATTTTCAAAGGCACATCCTGTATTTACATGTGAAAACTAAGGGTCAGGAAAGGCGAAAGAATTTGGCAGTGCTTGATTATGAGGCAAATAACACCAGTTCCAGAACCCAGGTGCTCTGATGCCCAGCCCAGGTCTTTTCCAGTTCAATGAGAGAGAGCTCATGCTTCCACTGATGCTTTGAAGATCATAATGCTACAGGGTGACCCAGGGAGGGAAGAGCTGCTCTTTACATGGAGCTCAGTAGGAAGCAGAGGCAAGCAACAGGGGCTAGGTCTTCAGTCAGGCCTGGTGAACAAACAAACATTGTTGGTACAAAGAAAGGCACAGGCAGAGCCTGATTTGATTCTGGTCCAGTAACAGCTGAAAACAATTGATGACCGCGTGAAGGAGGCCAGAAGGCCATCTGTCCAGGCGGCGTGGCAAAGGACACTAGTTGATTTTATAACATTCTTAGCATTTTTGCCCCGAGAACAAAAAAGATAGCTGTTGGGAAGTGAGGATCTTGTGACCTGGATTGCAAAGGGAGGAGGAACAGAAGTAGATTTTGCTGTTTTCTCTCTCTGGCCACCTGCTAAAGGTTTTCTGAGACTGACAGCACTTGAATTCACGGCCATCCATTTCCTTTTTCTCAAGACCACTTGCTCAATCAGATAAAAGGAAAGAGAAATCCTTCTCCGATGGGCAACTACAATTTCTATTATACACAAAGAAACTAAAAAAACTCCAGGAGGATACAAGTAATCTCAAAACTTAGATGTGCTAAAGGTAAGTCTATCTAACAGAAAAACCTATCCATCAGCACTTCAAAAAGTATCAAAGAAGTAAACCTTAGAATCGCAAAACAAATTTATTAAAAATCCCATTTAAGGAAGCACCAACAGAAATGTACACGCCATCCCAAGGTAACAACTAATCCTCAAAATCTTACAACATGGTTACTTAATTACAGATACCATTTTCTTTCTTCACTGTCAGAGATAAATGTAAAGAAAATTTGTATTCCACAAAAACAAATGGCTTCATGAGACTTTTTATTGTGATCTTCTCCAGCACAAAGAGTTGGTGCTTTAATGACTGTAGCCACTTGACTAGTTTCTTCTTCACTTAGAAAACCATCAAAAGTAAAAAAGAAAAAAGATGGGGAGGCACCTGAGTGGGTCAATGGGTTGAGTGGCCAACTCTTGATTTTGGCTCAGGTCATGATCTCAGGGTCCTGCGATGGAGCCCTGGGGCTGGTTCCCCCACTCAACCAGGAGTCAGCCTGGAGATTCTCTCTCCCTCTCCCTCCACTGCCCCCACATGCTTGCTCTCTCTCTCTCTCTCTCTCTCTCTCACTAAAATAAATAAATAAATAAATCTTTTTTTTAAACAGTGGAATGTATTAAAGAAAGGAAAGGAGAAAGAAAAAGAAAGAAAAGAAAGAAGAAGAGAGAAAGAAAGAAAAAGAGGGACACTTGGGTGGCTCAGTTGATTGGGCCTCTGTCTTCAGCTCAGATCATAATCCCGGGATCCTGGGATTGAGTCCTGCATGGGGCTCCTTACTCAGCAGGGAGCCTACTTCTCCCTCTGCCTGACACTCCCCCTGCTCGAGCTCGCTTGCTCTCTGACAAACAAATAAAAATCTTAAAAAAAAAAAAGAAGGAAAGAAAGAAAGAAAAAAGAAAACCACCAAAAATGTTTTTAAGTATCTTTGTATTGTGATGCTAAGAAGTTTTTAAGCACCAAACGAGCTTGTGATTTATTTTTTTTCCATAAAAATATTTAATCAGCCTCAGTGTTACTCTGACAGCTTCTTCCTGGACAGGCAACCTAAGTTCTGACTGTATGGATGGGCTGGGAAAGCCTCTATTTGAGTTTTCAAAAGCTCGCATCCAATAATAAATGTACCCAATCTCCAAACTGCATTCATAATTAAATAAAAATAACTTGAAATTAACTTAAAACTTCAGGAATATATGCTGGAAAGACTCTGAATTTTGAGAGACTGGGGAGCAAATAATTTCCCGAGGCCTACAAGAGGCTTTGTGAAGGTGGTAGACTCTAAAAAGAGCAAGGATAGTGATACATCTATTTGGTGATTTTTTTCTTCCTTCCATCCCACTCTACTTCTGTAAGCCATCTGTGATAGATTAGATTATTATTCAGCAAATATTCACTCCCTCCCCAGGCATCCTTGAGGGAGAAAAATACTCATCCACTCCAGTGATGTTGGGCTTGGTTCTGAGACTTGCTTTGGCTTCAAGGTGGGTGCAGTCTACTAGCCACCCCATGCTTCTTGGCACAATCATCTGACTTGCTTTGGTCAAAGGGGTCTTAGCAGATGTAGCACAAGCAGATACCTGAACTGTGCTTCCGAGTTAGACTTAATCTTCTTTTACTTCTGCTGTTGCCTTGAGAAGAGCTTACCATGGGTAGTTACTGCCCCTCTCGCCTGGGCCCCAGAATAAAACAAGCAAAACAAAACTGCCCTAGCTGATCCATAGTCCTATACCTTGAAGCAAAGCCTTGAGTCAGAACAAATGCTCTAAGGCACTGGGTTTTGGGGAGATCTGTTACATAGAGCTATTGTAATTGTTTTTAAATAATAATGTTTACGTGGGCTCAGAAGATGAAACAAAAATGAAGAAAGACTTACAAATCCAGAATCCTTTATCTGAAACCCTTAGGACTAAGTTTGTTGAGAATTCATATTTTTCTCAGATTCTATTAAGGTAATATGATGCAAATACTATATGTTTTAAAATGCCCTCTCAAGGTCTTAGATAGAACCACAAAATCAAAAACATTAATAAGTATATAGTGAAACATATAAGTAGTGTTAAATTACATTAATAGGTTCAGATTAGATTTTTCTGTCAAATGAATTACAAAAAGCCTTTCAGTTTTTCCAGGGGCTTTTGGATTTCATAATTATAGATATGGGACTATGGTTCTGTATTATCAATATTTGTAGTAATTATAAAGAATCTTTCCCCAAGAAACCTTTACTTTCAATAAGTCTACATGAAAGGTATGATCACTTCCAGTTTGTCTCAAATTCGCTGTGGAAATGGATTGAATACAACAAATCTTTAATGAAAACATGACCACTCACATCTAATTAATTTATAAATCACTGGTTATGTTCAGCAATGCTTGCGTTCTCTCATTTGCTTTAGATCAATTTAAGGAACTGTACAAGGCATTATGAAAACCAAACATTAATACCCTTTAACCAACCAACACTTATCGGGTTTCTTCTACAGAACCAGACATTGTGATAGGTGCTGGGGATGCTACTAGCCAATAATACTTGTTTACTTAAGAAGCTTATTATCTAGAGGAGAAGTCAGACAAGTACATATTTATATTAATAATATGTTGAAATAAAAATATTTCAGATGGGGGCGCCTGGGTGGCTCAGTCAGTTAAGCGTGTGCCTTCAGCTCAAGTCATGATCCCAGGGTCCTGGGATGGAGCCTTACATGGAGCTCCCAGCTCAGCAGGGAGTCTGCTTCTCCCTCTCACTCTCCCTCTGTGCTCTCTCACTCTCCCTCTGTGCTCTCTCTCTCTCTCAAATAAATAAATAAAATCTTCAAAAAAATGTAAAAAAAAATATTTTAGATGTAGGGCGCCTGGGTGGCTCAGTCAGTTGAGCTCTGGACTCCTGGTTTCAGCTGTCACGATCTCAGGATCGCCATCGAGCCCTGAAACTGGGCTCCAAACTTGGCAACTCTCCCTCTGCTCCTCCCCTTGCCCATGCGCTCTCACTCTCTCAAATAAATAAATAAATAAGTTGTTTTAAAAAATTTTAGATGTATTGGGTTACATAAATTATATTATTCAAATTAATTTTATCTATTTCCTATAAACTTGTTTACTAAAAAGTTTTATTTATTTATTAATGTTTTTTTATTACATTATGTTAGTCACCATACAGTACATCCCTGGTTTCTGATGCAAGGTTCGATGATTCATTAGTTGCATATAACACCCAGTGCACCATGCAATATGTGTCCTCCTTACTACCCATCACCAGTCTATCCCATTCCCCCACCCCCTAAAAAGTTTTAAATTAACATTTGTAGCTTACACAGTTGGTTTTTGTTTTTTAAGATTTATTTATTTATGAGAGAGAGAGAGCGCACGTGCGCGAGCTTGCCAAGGTGCACAAGCAGAGGGAGTGGCAGGCAAGCGCCCCACTAAGCAAGGAGCTGGACTCGGGACTTGATCCCAGGACCCTAAGGATCATGACCTGGGCCCAAGGCAGACGCTTAACCGACTGAGCCACCCAGGCGTCCCACTCCCACAGTTTCTATCAGACATTGCTGCTCTAAATCTTCAGCTCTTTCAGCTATACCAGCCCAGATACTAAAAATCCCTGACAGCCTTTTCCTTCCCAGCGCTTCCCTTCCTTCCTTAGCCTTCAGGACACTGCACTGTGGAGGTTCTCCTCCCATCACTCATTCTCCTTGGCTGGTCCCTCTCACCTTTCTTCCACTCCTTCATTTTAAGTGGTCTGCCTGGGCCTCTTTGTCCCCTTCTTTTCCTCAGGCATCTCCTCCACTGTTCCAACATCAACTAGTAAGTCTATTTAAATGCCTCTCATATTGACAGTTCCAGGTCTGTCCATGAGACATCTTCACCTGCAGGCACTTCGAAAGTGGTACTTCCAAACCACTTCCTCATCTTCCTCTCTAGACTAGTTCTTTGCTCCTAACTTCCTTATTTCTGCAATTATCTTTCCCGTTCTTCAAACTTAAAGCCTTCTAGCCGACTCTACACTTTATTCCCTGCTTTTCAATTAGCTGCCATGTCCTATTCATGGTTTCCCCCCCCTTTTTTTTTAGATTTTTAAAATTTATTTGTGGGGGAGAGAGAGAGCATGAGTGGGGGGGGGGACTTAGGAAAAGGGACAAGCAGATTCCCCACTAAGCAGGGAGCCCGTTGCAGGGCTCGGTCCCAGGACCCTGGGATCATGACCTGAGCCAAAGGCAGACACTTAACCAAATAAGCCACCCAGGCACCCCGTTTTTTTCTCCTTTCTAAGCCTTTGTCATCACCAGAGATAAAACTCTCATTATATCTCACCTGAATTACACAAAAGTCAACTCAATTCTCTCATCCATTCTAAGCCTCCACTATCAGATTAATGCGCCTATAAATTCTGACCACAACAGTGCCACTCTTAAGACACCTTCCAAATCTGCCTAACATCTATCACATGAAGGAGAGGCAGTATTAGAGTTCTTTGAAAGGTTTTTCAGAATATATCATAAAAAAGTCTCCCCTATAATCTGCAATATTAGTGGGAAAGCAGGAGCAGAGAGAACCTGGATCTGAGAGAGGAAGAAGACCACACAAGCTATGGTAACAGACAAATGCTGTTATTTTCCTGCTAAGGTGGTTCTCAGAGATCAACTTCAATCCTCTGGTTCCCCCAAATGGAAATCATTGCAGCAGTCTAGGACTAGTTGGAGCCATTAATTTAAAATTCAGCAATAGGGGCGCTTGGGTGGCACAGCGGTTGGGCGTCTGCCTTCGGCTCAGGGCGTGATCCTGGCGTTGTGGGATCAAGCCCCGCATCGGGCTCCTCCGCTATGGGCCTGCTTCTTCCTCTCCCACTCCCCCTGCTTGTGTTCCCTCTCTCGCTGGCTGTCTCTATCTCTGTCGAATAAATAAATAAAATCTTTTAAAAATAAATAAATAAAATAAAATAAAATTCAGCAATAAATCACATCCTTTCAGAAGAAAGTATACCCAGAACTGTGGGAACTGTCTACCCAAGGACCAGGAGCAGAAGAATGGAAAACCAGATGATAGATGCCACTTCTATTATCTACTGGGAGGGAGGGGGCAGGAAAGAATCCATGCACTCAATAAATATGCCTTTTCTCACTGTTAAGGGTTTGTTAGATGGCGGTGGGGGGAGCCTTAAGTTGGTTTAACTCTGCAAATGAATTAAGGAGAACTGAAATAGGCTTTTGCAGGTGACTGAAATTAGTCAAATGCAACTAGCTCCAATCTACTTGTCTGTTTTATTTCCCTTCACAACAGTTATTTTAATGCTCAGAGTCAGTCACTGGACCCTTGCGATCCAGAGGGCCCCTGTTTGTAATACACCCTCTGATTATGATGCCCTACTCACTTCAACTCCAGGGGTGAAAACCTTTCCACTGTAAAAGATAACTCAAATAACAAGATTCCCTAACCAGATGTGATCTCTACCTGCCTCAAACTTCAGAGACTGTTACAAGCTTTACGATGTGCTCTGTCATATATTCATTATATATGCCACAGTTTTTTGCATCCTATTCTTATTTCCCAGAGTAAACCTCGAATACTACATTCATCTTGTCCAAAGCAGGTAAGCAATGCTTTTAAAATTATTATTAAATTAGCTCCCTACAATAGAAGCAGATCATTTATTTGAAAAGAACCTGAGCGGGAAGAAAACGCAAATATCTAAGACACATGCAAAGCATGAACATCATGCCTCGCGACAGTCCCAACCAAGGCAAAAGCATCAGACCCTGTTTTCCGCCTCGAACGTGAGACATAAGGAACTTAGCCCTGAGTGCCACTCACTTCCCCAGACAAGGACACACTCAGGGCAAGAGGCGCGGAGTTTCACCAGTTGCTCAACCAGACCCAGGGCAAGGCGCTTCCTCTTTCTCCTGCTCCACTCCACACAAGACGGTCAATCCCGGCCCACTGCACCTGCGACCTGAAACGTCTACGGGAAACCAGCACTTCCGGACCTAGGCTCCGGAGGGGAATCGTTCTTTAAAAGCCTGACCGCGCGCTGCGCCCGGAGCCGGAGAAACGGGCCGCCCCTCCTCGTTCCCCACACGGGGTTCCTCGGTCTCCGCCCGGCCGCGCCCCACTCCTCATCCTCGAGGACACCGGCTGCGCGGCCCGGGCGGCGACAAAGGGCCGGGCCCTGCCCGCGACCGTCCGTGTCCGCACCGGGTGAGGAGCGCCTTCCCCTCTCCCCGAACTCCCCATCACGTACCTACTCTTCCCTTGCCGCCGTCACCGGCCGCTCGCAGGGGAGGCTCCTTCCCCAGCAGCCGCTGTTTTGTTTCCGATGTGAAATCGCGGCCTCTAGAGCTGCCCGGCCCAGGCCCCGCCCAAAAGGCTTCGCTGATGTCGTCATTTCCGGCTCTGGCGTCGTTGGCGGTCGGCCGGGGGAGGGGCGGGACCTGTAAAGGCAAGGGCGGGACCCACAGACGTAGGGGGCGGGACCTAGGGGAAGAGGGTGGAGCTTCCGGTGGCGCGCGCGGATTGAGGGGCAAACGCTGCGCTCCAGGCGGCCCCGGGACCTAGTCTGAGACCGCCTGGGATTTGAGACTGCTGTTTAGCTGAGGACCAAAGTTTCTACGTTAACCGGACCCAGCGTGTGCTTCTTCCGCCTACAAGTGATGACATCTTAAATCTAACGTCCATTAGTACCTATTTGTAGTGTTTCTCAATACGAATCAGCTGCACGACAGTCATGAGTATTAATTAAAATTGTAAATACTTGTGGCCTGCACACCCTACCCAATGAATCAAAACTTCTGGTGGGGGGCGGGAACCTGAGAAACTGCATTTTAAACGAAGCCCGGGATTCTTACGCTCCAAGTTTAAGATCGAGTCTTACATGATACGCTTCCAGTGAGCATAAAATGTGTCTTATTTTTGAAATCCCAAAACCAGAGTACCTGGTACACAATGAATTGCTCAACGATCACTTAATTTCCTCATCTGCCAGCTTTCCGTCCAAATTGCGGTTAAGACAGTACCAGCAACTAATTTCTTAAGTAGCATAGCACACTCATCTGAAAGCTAAAAGTAAACAATAAAATCATGTAAAACCAAAGAGGAAGAATAGAGAAATGCTCAAATTCACAGGTAACAGAAAACTGACAATGAAATCAATGATGCATGGCATCTGGCCATGATGATATGTTTCTTTTAAATTGATACGTTTTAAAATGATGTTTCTTTTAAATTCCTCCCCCAAGATAGCCCTTCATATTCCTGCAACATCAGTTCCCAATCCTTCCCTCCTATCCCCACCCAATACATGAACAGATTTAAATAGGTTTTATACACTTCATATTTAGAACATCAGTTTTTTCCATTAACAGGATAAAGATATGTTGGGTGAATTAAAATGTTGACACCCCGCCCCAAAGATATTCTTTAAAGTTCTCATTTCCCCTTCCCTCCTTAAATTTCACAAGGGTAAGAGTTTTTTCCTATTCACTTCTATGTTACAAGTGCTGAGAACAGTGCCTAGCACATAAAAGTTCAATACATTCGTCAAACAAGCATAGCTAAACCCCATCTATTTGTGAACTGGTTAAGTCTCTTTCTTTTTCTTTAAGATTTTATTTATTCATGAGAGAGAGAAGCAGAGGCAGAGGGAGAAGCAGGCTCCCTGCTGAGCAGAGAAGCTAATGCAGGACTCAATTCCAGGACTCTGGGGTCATGACCTGAGCCGAAGGCAGATGCTTAATCGACTGAGCCACCCAGGCACCCCTGGTTCAATCTCTTTGAATGCAATCTGGTAATAGGAGTAGAAAGTCTTAAAATGCTAATGAACTATTTTTAGACACAATCTCAATATAAAATATTTGTGCAAAGATGTTCACAAAGTATTTACAGCAAAAACTGGAAAGCTAAATATCCTACAATTATCATTCATCCACTTCACACAATGTCATTAAAATTGTTTATGAAGGTTGTAACATTCTTATTCTGGTAAGTCAAAAAGACATAAATTTATGCATATGTATAAATACAACTGTCAAAACACATTCCCACAAAAACTAAACAAAAAGGTGATAAAAAAAAAGTGATAAAAAAGCAACCAGTGACTTTAAGTATTAAGTAACTGGACTACAGATAACTTTTCCACCAGTTTTTGCTATTTCTTCATCTTCTTAGAAATACAAACACCTTTGGGGCATCTGCAGAGCACTCAACTCTTTATCTCTAGGTCATGAGTCTGAGCCCCACGTTGGGTGTAGAGATTAAATAAATCTTTTTTTTTTAAAGATTTTATTTATTTATTTTTGAGAGGGGGGTTGAAACAGAGGGATTCTCAAGCACAAACTGGAGCGCAGAGTCCAAAGCAGGGATTTATCTCAGGACCTTGAGATCATGACCTGAGCCAAAATCATGAGTCATCGCTTAACCAATTGAGCCACCCAGGCGCCCCATAAATAAATCTTTAAAAAAAATTTTTTTTTAGTTTTCTTAATTAAAAGAAATACAAATACCCAGGATTTGCTGAGGAAGAGCCAGCAAAGACATTGGGAAAGACAGAGTAGGACAGGGCAAAAGTAATATCCTAGACATCAAATAGCAAATGTCCATGGTGTTAAGAGATAGGGTAGAGGCTCTCACAAGGTCACAGGGTCGCCTTTAGGCCATCACCGGTCATCGGTGGAATGGTGACACAAACATGAGTCTAGAGGCATTTGGAATGCACACGTAACTCTAAGCTACTCTTTGTGGAATCTCAATAGCGTAGTGGAAAGGAGATAGGATCCAAGGTTAAGTTTTTGTGTTCTTTAACACTTAGTCCAGACTGAAGAATGAAGATAAGGAAATACTTGACCAAGGATCAAGAAACCACAAGTTAGAAACCAGAGCCAGTGCAGTGGGGGAGGTCTTCTGGATAGGGTAAAGTTATCATTAACTATAGAAAGCAAAGGTTTAAGATGCATGTCATCATAAACTGGAAAGCTAGAACTGGAGAATATGCTTAATGACTTTTAAAGTTAAGGTTTTGTTAAACTTGAGACTTACTTGCTGGGGGAGAGAGGGAATCGAAGGACTTTTACTCATCCAGTGAGTTATTTCTTCCACAACTAGTATATAGCACTGGAGTTTCAAAAACAATAAAAGCTGGAATGTGTGTGGAAAGGAGCTGGTGTTCAGTAAAAGAATGAGAAATATAGCACTGAGGGTCCAACATATCTGTAATGGTACATTTATATTTTCCCAAAAGTGTTTGGAACTTGGGAGCAGGAATGGAGAAACAAAACAAAATAAATGGTGGCAAAAACCACACTAAGTGGTGAAAGATGCAGCAGATGGAAAACCCAGAGTGCCAGACCTTGTTAGAACCACTTGGGGGAGAGAGGCTGTCAGAGACTAAGGCTAATGAAGTCACCGGTCACTACTAGTATGTGAAGTCAAGACCCGGTCAGAGAACCAAGGCCAGTTACTTACACCATTGATTTCAAGGCAATGCAACTCAACACTTCCCACATAAAAGCAGTTTGCCGTTTTTTAAGTAAACTCTATGCCCAACATGGGGCTTGAACTCACGACCCCCCCACCCCCAGACCGAGTCACAGGCTCTATGGACTGAGCCAACCAGGTGCTCCTGCCTTTATTTATACACAATGTTGCTGCCCTGTTTCTTATGGGAATAAAGAATTTAAATATGAGAATAAACATTGTCATCAGAGCTTGGCGCTTGGCCACTATCTTATCAGCTCTAACATCATTCTTATTCTTTGCAAGGATTATCTCCTTAGACTTGGACCTGATTAAGGGTTATCTTGTATTTTCAGCCTTCAGTTCTGTGTATGTTTGTCAATATTTTATTAAATTCTAATTTCCTCCTTAATCGAGAACTTGGGTCCCCCTTTTTAAAAAATGTGCCTCAATAGATACTTAAAAATGAAACTTTTATAGCTTTTTCACCTATAGTAACAATGAATCCAGTCTCTTCAGTAGGTTGTATTTACTAGTATTTTTTAATTGACAGAAAAGAAATGAACCTTCAGTTTTTGGATTCTACAATGTAAAGTGTTCACTAGTTTCTCCTTTTGTTATTTAAAAAAAAAAACAGGAAAAATAGTTGTTTAGCACTATTTTTAAATTCACACCTAATAATTTTTGCTTCAACAAAGACTTGCTAAAAATGCTTCCTGTGGGATAATTTTATTATTTATTTATTTTTTTAAAGATTTTATTTATTCATTCGACAGAGAGAGAGAGAGACAGCCAGCGAGAGACGGAACACAAGCAGGGGGAGTGGGAGAGGAAGAAGCAGGCTCCCAGCGGAGGAGCCTGACGTGGGGCTCGATCCCAGAACTCCAGGATCATGCCCCGAGCCGAAGGCAGACGCTTAACAACTGAGCCACCCAGGTGCCCCCTGTGGGATAATTTTATTAACAAGCACTTCCCTCTCCCCTGGGGTTGATATCAACATCTAGACCAGGCCTGCCCAAAATAGCTTTCTGAAACCATAATAATTTTTTTTTAAAGATTTTTAAGTTCTCTATACCCAATGTAGGCCTTACAACGCTGAAATGAAGAGTCACACGCTCTCCCGACTGAGCCAGCCAGGTGCCCCAATCATAATGATGTTCTATAATCTGCAATGCCCATATAGTATTGCCAGCCACTGGTTATATATGGCTATGGAGCACTTGAACTATATTGTTAACAAGAAACTAGATTTTTTAGTCACATGACTTCCAAACACTTGAAATATGCTAGCGTGATTGAAGAACTGAGTCTCAAAATTATTTAACAAACTTAAAACCTTGGGTAGCACAGATCTAGACCATGAATTAGAATCCCAGATATAGGCCTCTAGACACCCATATGTCAAGAACACTGTAGTAGTGTTGCTTTGGGTGGACAATGTGACCTCTAAGTTCCCTTCTACTATTACTACCTCTGCTGAGAATCTTCCTATTGCCCCTTCCCTCTTGACTGTGAAGTTAGCTCATGAAGTTTGACAGCTGGTATAGTACTTTGTCTATTAGTATTCCTCTCATTATTCTTTCTCAACCACTATTAGACCATCAGCTACTAGAGGAATCTTATGGCTATTATTCTACCTACCATTTAACATGAATGCCACGTATTAAGTGTGCTTCAATGGCTAAATGAAAGTTATACACAAAAAAACAGAGGGACTACCTGTTAACAATTCAGCTACCACTCTGGGCATGAGACGCTAGGTCATAAATCCCAACTACTATGGAATGTGGCACAGTAGGCATACTTGGGAGTGTCATTAAATGAAAACAATGTGGCTTGAAAAGAATTTTTATTTACTTTTGCTTATAGAAATTATCTTTCATTCCTGGGCATTTTAGATTGCTATTCCTAATTTGGCCTCCATATGAGACAAGTGATAAAATCAAAGGCAAAGATTCTGTCAAATAAAGATGAAAATGTAAGCACTCATGCAAATAAATTATTTCAATAATTCAATATAATCACATTTCAAAAAATCTACCATTTATCAAAAAATTATAAGCTTACTTTGGCCTATAGTGAATGTTATAGTTAATAGTTCCCGGGTTTGAAATATATATATAATATGAATTTCCCAGTTTTCTTCCTGACACCTAGACTGTTTCTTTGCCTATTTGGGATTCTTTTCTCATACCCTTTATATCCAGAGCATTCAGAGATCAATTTCACCATCTTTGCTGAGCAATACTATTTTCCAATTTCAGATTGTTAAAAGAAGGCTGAAATATGGCCTGAAAATATCTGTAGCCATTTTGACATAAAACCTTTCAGCAGTTTTGGGGTTAAAAGTGGAAACATTTATAGAGCTCATCAGAAAAAGGGTAAAAAAGCTTCATATACACACTATTTATTAATATTACAACTTCTTTACTTCACATGTGAGAAGAAAATCTAAGTGTTCCGTTCAATTTGACTCTAAGCTCTTTCCCCATTTGTCCACTGCATCTAGCATTCGTGCCTGATGAGTACCTGAAACAGCACTCCACAAAATCATCATCCGCCTCTTCTACGTACACAAATGCTAGGATAAGAATCAGAATAAGGAAAAAGAGTTCTCTAAGGAGCAAATGCTCTGGGACTGGCTGGGAATAAAGCCTAGAATAAGACTTGTTCTGAGGCACCTTTTTTGGAAGACTACTTCACGTTCATGAACATAGGTAATATGCATCTGTTTGTCTCAAAAAATGTTCTTCTCTTTATAATCTACTTAAAAAGAAAATTAAGCTGCATTTTTGTAGTCTGTTAGGATAAAATACTAGTACAGGTTCCCCCGGCTTTTCAGAAACCAAGTTACTCCACTTTTATGAAAAACCTACAGTAGCACCTGGTTTTGCACACCAAAAGAAATCTGAAGAGGATCTTCACTTTTACGAAAAAAGACGAAATACATCAAAATAGCAGTCAGTGTTTGTTTTGCTGCAAGCCCTTTAACAGCACAGCAATAAAAGCAGCCCGTGCATCTGGATTGGGGCCAGCAAGTGCCTCCCCGGGGACTGCACGCAGCATCGAGCCACCACGGCTTTGAACTAGGTCTGTGAGCATCTGTGCTTTATCTCGATTTATTTCGTTCATCTGTTAGCAAGATGTGTTCTAAGGTATCAGGTAAATCTGAGAGAGATTGTTTTTCCATGAGGGAATATTCAAACAAAATTTCCATATAAATGAATGGTTATTGCTTCTTTGCTTTACGCCATTTTGGCTTTCACAACGTTTCACAGGGACACTTTTGGGATAGCACAGGAAACCTGTACTGAGTACACGTCTTCAACTGCTCATCAAAGTGTAGTCAGTCCTTGGATCAGTTAGCACTGGCATCACCTGGAAGCCGGTCAGCAATGCAGAATTTCCGGCCCCACCCTAGCCCTACTAAATCAATCTACATTTTAACAAGATCCCCCAGGTGATACAGGTACACACTCAAGTTTGAGCCGAACTTCAAACAACTTATCATTCCTTCTGTAAACAAATGTACATATTTAAAATGACCTATAAGGTCAAATGAGGAAAAAGCATATTTATTTTCTAACTGCCAGATCAAGAATGATTCTCAAGGGCCTCCTGGGTGGCTCAGTCGGTGAACTGGGCTCCTGTCCTGATCTCACGGTCCTGGGAGAGAGCCCTGTGCTCAGCAGGGTTGTCTGCTTCTCCCTCTCCTTCTGCTCTGCCCCCTGCTCCTGCTCTCTCTCAAATAAATAAAATCCTTAAGGGGGAAAAAAAAAAAGCAACGATTCCCAAGACTTTCATGTAACTTTTTAACTTGAATGGGCAATATAGATTAAGATTTCCAAAGTGAAATTAATCTATGGGCAAACGGCAAAGACGACCCAGAAATCTCAAGCAATTTATTGGAAATGTTCTTACGTGTATTCTCCCAGACATTAGAATATGCCAGTTTATACATGTCCAGTTCTTTATATGCAAATCTGAAAAACAAGAAACTCGAAAACCTTAAAACTTCAAGCTTGGTAGCAAAATCGGTCTTGAGGTGATATGAAGCTATTATAAATGGTCTTTAACCCCAGGGCTCTGATGATTCCTGTTCTGCTGCAGAAATGTTAATGTAGGAATTTGGGATCTCGACACAAATCTCACTGGAGGTGTGATGCAGTATATGGTATGTGCCCTCAAGACTTTCAGATAAGGGCCCTCTAAGATAAATACAGGAAAGAGCTGGAGAAGACAAAAGCAAGGGGAATTGACCTGAATAAACCTTGATGCTAATATTGGCTAAATAAAAACCTAATATGTAGCCTTAGAAGCAGTAAAACGCTAAGAGAAGACAGAGAGGAATAATAAACTGCTTAAACGACATGTAAAGCTTGGGGGTGGCTAGGGGGTGTCAATTTGAGAAAGGGCTAGTAAAATGAATTTATGGATGGCAAGGAGAATGAACTTTCTGCAATTTTCCACAGAGACCAGAACTTAAAAATGATAGAATACTAAAAGGCAGTATTCTCCACAAATATATGATTAATCCAAAGTAAGGTAAATGGCTTTTGACCTTTGTTACTAATACTCATAAAATATCAAGTCCATCAAAAATTCAGCCCATATTTTCAAGTTATGTTTCTAGTATGCACTGCACAATTACAACATGATGCCATTTATTTAACAAGACTCTGAAAGAATGGGTCCCCAAGATCAAATATATACAGTTTTAATATTGGAAATATTTACATAATGGAACCACCTGATGGTCCAATGTTAAGAACAGTGTTTCAAATTCCTTTTAAGATGTAAAAAAAATCTGGTAACTCAAGCTCAGTTATGCTTTTTAACATCACCCCCCCCCAACTTTGTCTTTCTTAATAAATACTCAGACATGGGAATAACTGCACCTAATTTGTGTTAAGAACTGTTTAAAACCTGTTACATTTTCAGGTAATTTTGCTCCCTGGTGAAGTTCTGTTCTGTAATAAAGAAACCCCCATGTATGTCTCTAAGACATCAGTGTATTTTTAAACATTGATGAGTCGAGGTAAAAGAGGTGCGTGAGTGCATATACACTCACGAGATACAAATCCTTTTAAAACAAAAGTGAAAACAAAATACAAATCCTTTTAAAACAAAAGTGAAAACAAAAAAAATTAGTGGTAACTGCCTTAAGTGATTTACTTTATCCTTAAAAATAAGATGTAAACTTCACAAACTGCCATTTTGAATTCCTATTGTATTTTTTCAAACTTTCCTAGCCTGTATTGCCTAATTTTACCTTTTGTTTTTAAAAATGATTTTTTTCATTTATGCTTTTCAGATTAAGGTTTTTTTTTTAAACAAAGAAGTACACCAAAATAAAGCTAAGGGCCAATTAGTGCAAAAATGCATCAAATAAAGCTCTCCAGAATCTAAGGATCTGCCTCATTTCTGAACTATGAAATTAAGATGAAAACCATTATGATTCACACTCCCTTAAAAAAGAGAGGCTGAAGGAGCCAGCTATCAAAAGGAAAGCCCCATTCCATTCACGAGACTGCTGCTTGCCACAAGAGACTACCATGCTCTGGGAGACTAATAACCTAATTATCCCAGACATTTAGTTTGGCACAATACGTTTCCTTTACGATTCTACTCTTCAATAAGGAAATGTTTAAGGGAGCCCTCCAAAGAAAATTAGGGAAAAGACATTTATACATACATTCACACAAACACATTCATACAGAGATACAGTAGGAATGGATTGTCTGCTAATCTTAGCACTCTAATTTTAAATTCCATGCCTTCAGGAGGTTCCCATCTTTGACCAAGGGGTGGTGGGAAGGTAATAGGTATGATGGGTATTCTTTCAATTAAAATCATTCATGTAGGTTCCTATACAGTACAGTTCAACATTAAGTGCAATTCTGCAAAAGAATTGGGGAGTCATTTTAATATTTACAAGAAATAGATCAGCAGAACAAGATTATATCAGATAGGCTGTGTACAGTAGCTGCGGCTTATAAAACATACCAGTAATTTGTACCTGGTGAGTATAAAGAGAACCAAGGTAGGATTCAGATGTCTTTACAACCAAGGGAGTACACAGGGCATCAACAAATTAAAGGACAAAAAAAAATTCACATTTTCTACATTAAAAAAAAATTACAGATCTCACAAATGTCTTTGAAGACAAAAAAAAAGCCAAAGTCCTCTGAAGGGTGGGAAAGAAGAAATCTGAAACAGAACTCTAAATGTAAAAAGAGTTTTACTTCACAAGACCAATTTTCTTGGCTTCTGTTTCATATATCAATAATCTCCACATTTTGACTATAAAAACTTCTGCTTCTTCATCAAGTACCTAGAAAAGAAAAAGAAAAAACTCAAAAAAAACAGTAACACATGTAATATAAGCAAACATCAGCATCTCCAAATAGTGACTGGTATTTTATTAGTCTTTGTTGTGGTTAAAGATTTTGTTTATTTGTTAGAGAGCAAGCGAGCCCAAGCTGGGGGAGTAGCAGGCAGAGGGAGAAGCAGGTTCCCCACTGAGCAAGGAGCCTGATGCAGGGCTTGAACCCAGGACCCTGGGATCATGACCTGAGCCAAAGGCAGATGCTTAACCAACTGAGCCACCCAGGAATCTCATGACTGGTATTTTAAAAGGCTTTATACACTGACAAGCATTTACTTTCAATAAAATAACTTGAAAGAAATCAGTCTAGTGTGAGAAATGTATTTAGTAAATATAAATTATAAAAAAGGGTGGGGGAGAGAATGCATTCAGCAAAATTCCATGGCTTACTAAATACTGACACCACAATACTTTATCCAACTTTTATTCTTTTACTTTTAATTTTACAAATACTCATTCACACATGTATTGAAAAGCTATTTCCTAAAGAAAGCACGTTTGTGATAAAAAAAAACACAGTAATTTAGGCAGACTAGTTATACAACTGCATAATTTAAGAGAGTGTCTTATGTACCCCCAGAACAGCCTTAAAATCATAACATTTATCAAGTCCTTATTATGTACATGATGTTGAATTAAATATTAAATGAGAATGTATGTAAAGCATTCAATTCTGCATCTGGGATACAGTAAACAGAGTACGTGAACACTATCATCACCAAAAAGGATACAAGACTAGTGAACAAATAAATGGTCTTCTCCCCTTGGGAAATTGATAAATCAAATTATCTTCCTACCTACTTATGAGGTAGGGGCATTATATGGTTCCCCCTACTCATGCCCTCACTCTACATGCAGACCTGGGCCTCTGCACCAGGGTTACAGTGAGGTAAAATGGAACAGCATGCTTCCTTCTACAGGAGGCAGCTATGACTGAGCTCCAAGGTATCACTGCCATGATGGAATGTGGACTAATGCCGCCAGGTCTCTGGAGCAGTTTAAGTTAGGAGGTAAGCAAACCAGGGCACCTGGGTGGCTCAATCAATCGGTTACACATTTGCCTTTGGCTCAGGTCACGATCCCAGCGTCCTGGGATTGAGCCCCACATTTAGCTCCCTGCTCAGCGGGAGCCCGCTTCTCCCTCTCCCTCTGCTCCTCCCCCTGCTTGTGCTACTCTCTCTTAAATGAATAAATAAAATCCTTAAAAAAAAAAAAAAAAAAGGAGTTAAGCAAACCAGATCTCTAGCCAGACTATATGGGTTCAAATCCCACTTCTACCTCTTATTAGATATGTGCCTTTGGCTGAGTCACTTACCCACAACGAACCTCAGTTCTCTCATCTATAGAACAGAGGAAATATTAACTACATCATCCTGTTCTACTGTGGGAATTAAGAGTTAATAGGTACAAAGTGTTCTGAACAGTGTCTGGTACCTAAGTGATCATTAAGTACCTAAAAGAAGCCGGAAAATCTGATTTCTTTTTCTTTTTCAATGACAAATAATTAAAGAACTTTTATTGAGACTTCTACGAGCCAGAGTTGACCAGCAGTTTGAGAGAACTATGCTGCAACACTTATTAATGCGAAAACTGTGCCTTGGTACAGTTTGAAAAAGATTTTTTTAAAAGAAAAAGTCATATTTTTAACAAGAACAAAGTACTACTTGAGCTAAAAATTCAATCTCATTTATTCAAGAAATATTTAAAGGGTGAGCCTGTGATAGAACTGGTTGACAAAACTAGCCAACTGAGTGGCTTCCTCCCACTCTGATAAACAATGAGCCAGAAAATTAAGACAATATAAGTAATTAACCAGTAAAGAGTCTAATTATACTCCAAATATCAAAATATTTCAACAGATCAAAATGGATTAACACTGACACATGATATCTTCACTGAGAGAAACTGCAACTTTGCCAAAGCCAAATACTAGGAAGCTGGGTTTATATTTTTTGTTTCTTAATTCTTTAACTCAGGCCAAACTATAAAACCCTCTCCAGACCCCAAGGATAACGTTCTAAAGAGATGGGAAGGTCGGGGAAGTTCAAACTTTATCCCCAAGGACCAGGATCTATTCACATTTCTCCTTCCATCTGAGGCTCAGCATTATGAAGTCAACAATCTTTTCACAAATACTTTATCAGAAATTCTGAACAACAGCTGCAGAAAACTGGGTAGCAGAAAACTAATGTTACCTGGCTTTAGACATCATACAGCGCCTGGACACAAAATATCTCAGCCTTGGAGGTCCCTTTGGTTAGGCACCCCACAACGCTCCTCCCTGACAACTCTGCAGCGGGAAATACAAGCTCTCCCAGGCACTTGTCATCTTATGACATGCTTGCTGTTTCTTCCTCCCTGACTCATCTTCCCTCTGCTGCCTTCCCACTCTGCCCTCTGTTACTCTTCATACTAACCACCCTCAACGTTAATTAGTTTTTTCATCTATTTACCTGAACTGAAAACTGTGTCCCTAAAAGACCCTGAGACACTCCTGTAGCCAACTCAAGAAGTTCCTTCCCTTCAAAGCCTTAACCTCACAGGAGAGGGGAAGCTGCTGAATCTTTCCTGTTTCTCTTTGTGAACAGTATCCACTGAGATTCATGAGATCTCACTACACTACCCTTCCACTCCAACAGCAGCTATTTAGCAAATAACTAGTCTTCCACCCACAATAGATGAGCACTCTTGCCGCTGATTCCCGTATTTCTCTCCAACCCTTGTCCCAACACACAGAAGTTTCAATTTCTATGTGTATGACCCAGGCGGAAAGTTCACTTATAATCTAAATAATGACATCAGCTCTACCCCAGAAGCGTTCTCCTATGGCCACATATGCACCTTACCATCGTCTGGAACAATCGACCACTTATTCTTAACGTTCTACTCTCTCACTATACCCATTCTTTCCAACACACCTCCCACACCTTCACTGGAACAACCAGCCCCTGATTCACACAACCACCAGCTCTATTCTGATGTTACTGCCTTCTCTTCCTAGCTTGGAGTTTACAGTCCATTCAACCACTCTCTCTTCTACAGTCAATTGTCTTCCTCC
This sequence comes from Ursus maritimus, assembly GCF_017311325.1. Classification (NCBI taxonomy): domain Eukaryota; kingdom Metazoa; phylum Chordata; class Mammalia; order Carnivora; family Ursidae; genus Ursus; species Ursus maritimus. The sequence continues at coordinate 26,972,771 of NW_024425008.1, forward strand.
TTTCTTTTCTCACAAAATCACACTAGACAAATGCAACCACTGATTCGACTCTAACATCCAAATTAAATGCAGGTGGGGATCTGACGTTTACTGCTGACCAGTGGATACCTGTCCAAGTGACAAGTTACACAAATCTCTTCAAGTCTCAGTTTAGATGGTAATTACTGTGGTGCTTTTCCTAACTGCCCTTTCTACCATCGGATGCTCCATCTCCTCTGCCCCCACATCTTTCCACACATCCCCATGACTGCAAGTACGTTACGGTATACCAGTATTAGTATACCTGTCTTCCTGCTACTTAAGGGCAGATGTTCCACCGTTTCATGCTTTTAGCACATTGTTCAACCCAGTAACCATTTAATAAATGTTTTCTAAATGTATAAATAGATCCAGGATTTGTATTTACGCATACAAACACCAAAGGTGGAGGAGGGGGAGAGTGTTAGTGTTGTCTAAGGACATCTTGATGTGAGTGCTTTTAACCTCTTTCAATGCAGATTCACATTTTAATTGGGGCTTCTAAAAAGAAGATTCTAGAACCAACACGGGTAAAAAATTAACCAAATACAGAGAAGCTTAGTTTGTTTACAGATATTAATTAGAATATTAATAAAAGTAAACTTCTGACTTACCATGGCAACATCATCTAAAATGCTCTGAGGTGAACTATGAGCCATAACCTAAAAGAAACAAGTAACTGTCACTTTGAAAATAAATAAAAAATGAGCAATATAGTCAAAAAATTTTAAAGTACCCTCAAACTAATATGGGAATTTCTTGTGGCTGAAGAAACTTTCTATAAATTTCTTAATTCCCAGAATCCCACTCTCTTCAATGGAAGTTTAGAACAACCCGGGATCTTAATCACTATACTACATGTTCTAATTCAAATCCAGAGTTACAAATTCCAGTGCTACCATAATTACAAGTGGAAAGGGCAGCCTAAATTTGCTATTCCTAATGTTAAAAGAGCAGTGGTCGTGGAAAAATAAGCATTTCCTTAAAATGCAGTTAGTTATTCCTTTACAGATACAGTGCTTCTGTATCTATACTATAAAGATAAGGCTTTGCCTTCAGGAGACAATGGAAGGATGAGGTATGTCTTGGTGGTTAAGAACACAGACTTAGCTCTTACTTATTATGTAACTATGGTCAAGACACAATCTCCCCCTAGGCCCTAATTTCTACATGTATAAAATGGGGATAATAATAGTAATTTACGCTTGCTAAGGTTGTTGGGAGGTTTAAAAAACATAAAATTCTACAAAATGCTTAACACAGTACCTGCCAAGAACAAAGCCTGGCTCACAGCAAATTAATCAATAAAAATGACTATTACTGTGCTATGAAGGAAAATATTTCGCTCCTCTTCCAAAGGATGGATGACTGAAAAATTCAAGAGATTAGCTATCAGCTGTCTCCACAAATCCCCCCTCAACTGTACTTCAGCAGCATTCTAACCATTAAGACATGGGTGTGGCAACACATTCTCAGGGGCAGGGAGAGAGCAAAATTAGCAGCAGTCAGCACATCTGTCCTCCTTGACCCTCTGAAATGAAACCATATGGCATAGGGGTCTGAAATAAAGTAGAGGAATTAAGCAGCCATAAAATCTCTTAATAACTAAAACTAAACTATCATAGACTTGGCTTTGCAAGATTTTTTATTTTAGAAAGTGTCTAATATTTTAAAGTATAAAAAAATGTTGGGGATGTAGTGAGTAAAAGACTAACCTTAGAACAAACAAAATCAACTAATGTAGCTTCTTCTTCACCTATGTACTCTATAATTTTCTTATTAATCCATGGTCTAATCCGTCGTTCCATCAATATCTGCAAAATAAGGCATGGCTATTAAATTAAAGAACTTTTTATTATATTTACTATAAAGTCTACAGCCTCATGATTTTTCTTAAAACTGTATTTTCTAAAATACAGTACGCTCTCATTCACAAGTTGAACTAAGACAGTATGTATCAAGATACAATTACCTGCTTCTAATTGATGAAAACTTCAAGTACCACCAAGAATTTCCCCAATCATCTACCTAAATTCCTTGGCAGGTCAAGATGCCACATTACCATCTCTACTTGTCATTAATACAATCAGCTGACTTTGTATGCTATATTCAAAACCACTTCCAATAAAAATGATGAAATACAATTAGCGACTCACAGAATCCACAATAGACCAATCCAAGGGATAAGCAAAGAGCTCAGGTTTGGCTGTAGGAATTTTCTCAATGAGACTCTTAATATGTTTGCGCTTTTCTTCAGTGTTTACAGTGCCTTTGGCAGCATTTTTATCATCTTCACCATAATCCAAGGGAACCAGTTTCCTTTTTCGGGGTACATCATCACTGTCTTCATCCTCAAATTTGTTAAAGACACTATCTACGGGGAGTTTCTTTCTCTTCACAGAATTAGGTTGACCAGGACTATTGGAAGCACCTATAGTAAAAATACTATATTAGCACGATGACTTAACTTTCAAATGTTAACTACATTTTACAACCCACCATCCCTCAAGAGCAGTGCATAATATACTTCCACAAATCTCAGAGAAAGATCCCAACTGTAAAAAATAACTCACTACTCACAAGTGCTAGAAAATTTAACTTTTCACTTCTTCTCAGAACTTGAGGCAGCTGCAGATATAGGAGCACTAGTAGAACTACGAAAACAATCGTGAGCTAGAAAGGCATTTTTGAGTATTTTTCTATCTACCTACCAAGCAGCACATACTTATTTTTTCCTTAAGGCAAAATTTAAGTATATATAGGGGATTAAAATAAAGGAAAGAAGGAAGAAAATGCTAACGTACCCAGTTTAAGACTTAGTCCTATTTTTGGCCTATGTTCCTCAGGTTGTTGTTGATCTGGTGAATTTTCGTGAGGAATAATAATACCACATGGAGATTCATCCCCAGGAGTGTTAGGGGTTGCATTGCCACTGGCAGAGGAAACAGATGGGGCAGAACTGATGGGCCTCAGAGTTGGTTTGAGACAGGGCTTCTGCTCCGGCTCTTCTTCCTCTTCCATGGGTTCCTCTCGTTTTTCTTCTTTTTCTTGCTTTTCTTCTTCTTCTTCCTCTGATTCTGGTTCTTGCTTTATTTGTGGTTGTCTGCGCCTTTCAGCCTCTTGTTCCATCTAAAACCAAAAACTAACATGACTAACAGACCACAACTACCTCCACTCAACCGGCTTTCTGTTTTCCATTACCTTCTATAAAACCTCTATTTTTCATTAGGAATAATGAAACACTGCTTGCTTCTATAATCAGAAAGCTGAGTAGATCTGTAGAATATATTAGGTACTCTACAAAATGTTTTTTTAATATTTTTAACATTTACATATAAAATTGTTTAAACTCTTCAGATATAACAAAGGCAAATACATAACAGGTGGTTAACTGAAAAGGAAAAAGTATGTTTTTATATTTTTATTGAAGAAATTATAAGACAAAGTTTCATTTTATTTTATTTTTAAAGATTTTATTTGACAGAGAAATAGAGAGAGCATGAACAGAGGGGAGGTGCAGAGGGAGAGGGACAAGCAGGTTCCCTGCGGAACAGCGGGGCTCAATCCCAGGACCCTGTAATCATGGCCTGAGCTGAAGGCAGATGATTAACTGACTGAGCCCCCCAGTAGCCCCCCAAAATTTTATTTCAGAACAGCATATAGACAACTGCATAAGAGGCAACTCAAATCCTCAGCTTGGTCATCAACAATTACTTGTTCTGTGGCACGTGGCTGGCCCAGTCAGTAGAGCATGCAACTTTCGTTCTCAGGGTTGTGAATTCAAGCCCCACGGTGAGTGCAATGATTACTTATATTTTTAAGTATATCTTTAAAACGAAATTATTTGGTCTTTCTAGGTCATGGCTAAGGGTGATAGTCACTTTTGTATTCATGAANNGGGAAAGAAAGAAATAGAGGGAAAAAATTTTTGGAGTCAAAAGCCTATACCAAAATGAACACTATCCCTGAAATCATGAAAGATTAAAAACAACAACAACAAAATAACCAATAAGAGCATTATAAAAAACTTGAGTAAATACATCAATAATTTTTCTGAGCATGAAACAAAAAGTAGAACAAAAGGATCCTGGGCACGCCTGGTTGGCTCAATGGGTTAAGCGTCTGACTTCAGCTCAGGTCTTGATCTCCGGATCCTGGGATTGAGCCCAGTGCTCAGGAGGGAGTCTGCTTCTCCCTCTCCCTCTGCCCCTCCCTCCCACTCACGCTCGCTCGCTCAAATAAATAAATAAAATCTTAAAAAAAAAAAAAAAAAAAAAGATCCTGAACTATGTAACAATTAAAAATTGGTGCATGACATGACTTAACCCCATCTATCAACTCACAAAGTAGTACAGTGACCATTAAACAATCTGTAAGGCATTCAAACCAACTGGCAGGGAATTAAAACATAAAAACACACCCAACCTAAATGTTACAATGGTAAGGATTTAAAAGACCAACAATATGCCATGATGGTCAAGGTATGGAAAAAAACCATAAAGCTATAAACTGGAAATATTCTGAGTGAAAGATTATACCCGAGTTAAAAGCACATTAGAAAAGAGCATGTAAATTATAATCCCACTTATAAAATTTATGTGTGGAGTATATACATATGCCTGTGTGATGACATTTTAAAAACCACAAATCTGTAATGACTGTACCACGCTGATAAGAAAGCAGATGGTTTTTAATTTTTTCACTATTGTGTTGCAGGTTGTCTGAACCTTCTATTTACTTATGTAAGTACTTACTCTATCAACAGGAAAAAAACACAACTTCATTTTGAAAAATAAAAGGGGCATGTAAGAAGACATGGTTTCTGTTGACAAACAGGATATAACAGATTTTTTTAAGTCGACATGAAGAATTTACAATATTATTAGGTTCATGATATATTAGGAACTAAAAACTTTTCTATTTTTTTTTTTTTTAAAGATTTTATTTATTTATTCGACAGAGATAGAGACAGCCAGCGAGAGAGGGAACACAAGTAGGGGGAGTGGGAGAGGAAGAAGCAGGCTCATAGCGGAAGAGCCTGATGTGGGGCTCGATCCCATAACACCGGGATCACGCCCTGAGCCGAAGGCAGACGCCCAACCGCTGTGCCACCCAGGCGCCCCTAGAACTAAAAACTTTTCTAAAATGACACACTCTACTCTTAAAGAATGGGGTATGCTATGTCCTATGGCAAAGTCCTTTCCTTTTTTAAATAGCATGCTGTTCATGAAAACATCTTTAAATTATTGAGGAAATAAAAAGATTTAGGGTGGAGAGAAGGAACTCAAACCCCAAAAGTCATGAAATGTCAGAACACATTATAAGAAGGAGAGGTTTCTAGAAAAGTTTTATTAGAGGACATTTGTTTAACTTAACTATTTATTTCACAGAAATAAAGGAATAAGACACAGGAAGATGTTCAGAAAAAAGTTATAAATCAACTAATACTGATGATCTACATAATAAAATAAAGTAAGTACTAATATCCTCCCCCAAAACAGCAAGATCCACGAAGCATAAACTGCATTTCCCTTATGAGAACACTCTTGTGGATGTTAGGGTAACTCACCCTCTGGAGCTCTGCATCTGGATCCGGGTGCCCTTCAGCCAGAAGGCGCTGCCTGATTTCCTCGAGCTCTTCCTTCTCTCTCTTCCTGTCCCGTTCATCTGCTTCCATTTCCTTTTCCCTATCACGCAACCTTTTCTGAAGAGCGCTTCCCCTGTCAAAGTAAATCAAAACAGGCCTTGATACTCAGATCAACTATTACAACACCTACTTTCCCCCAATGTACCTTCTTTCAATGTAGAAGCTGCATATTTAGAGAATGAAAAATGTCTTACTGTTCTGTATCTGCAGAACGCCCAAGACAGTGTGCTCTTTACACATAAATGTTTACTAAGGAAGCATGGTCTTGTCACTTATCACCATGCCTCATTCTCAACTCATTCTAAATAAGTGTCTAAAACAAGTAGAGAAGCGCCTGGGTGGCACAGAGGTTAAGCGTCTGCCTTGAGCTCAGGGTGTGATCCCGGCGTTATGGGATCGAGCCCCACATCGGGCTCCTCCGCTATGAGCCTGCTTCTTCCTCTCCCACTCCCCCTGCTTGTGTTCCCTCTCTCGCTGGCTGTCTCTGTCGAATAAATAAATCAAAAAAAACTTAAATAAATAAATAAATAAAACAAGTAGAAAACAGTTGTCTGATGAAAGAAAGCTCTCATTCTGTACTCATTCCACAGGCAAAGCCCAACACACAATTTGTTTTCCTGGATGCCATTATGTGAAAAACTACTACAAGAAGTAGTAATACCACTAAGAACAGTTCTCTATCTTCATTTTAAATCAATTCTTTCCCTTATGGAAAAAATCCTTGAATGAAGTAGTGTAGAATAACAGAAAGCAGAGATTCTCTCTAGCTAACGGTATATCACATCTCCGAATGCTGAAATTATGTACTACTGATTTTATGATTCAATAATTTTACTGTGTTTTTTGCATTTTCTACAAAGTCAAATCCTTGGCATGTTTTTGAAGTTGCTGATTCCAATGTTTTAATTATGTGGGGTACAGCATATTAAAATTATATACTAAATGCCTTCACTACATGCCCTGGATAATGTCAGATACATGAGGTTAAAAAGAAAAATCAAAATATTGTCCACATCCTCAGAGAAATTACAGTTTGAAATGGAGGAAGCAGAACAAAGTCAACAATTTTACCATACTGCCAGAGTGCTAGAATGAGAGTAGTTTAGAAATGCCATGGGAACAAAGACATGAGGGAAGGCAGGCTTTACAACCCTCACTTTACAATAATTTATCAATAGGGCAGGGGATGGGATGGCGTTGGGTTTGCTTTGTAACATTCTTGAAATCCTTGAACGCAAAAATTTTTAGACCACCTTAAATAGTTACCAAGGATAGTTATAAGTTGTTATAAAAATTGGACCTCTACAAAACACATGTTTTAATACTATTATATGGACCACCACCCCACAAAAGACAGAATCGTTGATCCCTTTCCAACAGTTCTCCCCACACTCCCAAAAACAGCATATCAAATATAGAGGTGACTAACAAGATAGAATATGAAGATTTTCTTTCTTATTCCACTGAATAAACCTGCACCCTCTGGTAGGGAAAATACAGCTAATAAAATACTGAAAGTATGAGCTCATAAAGCAAGGCTCTTTTACCTGTAATATTTGGGATCATCTCTATCATCGTCATAATCTTCTAAGAATTCTTTTAGTCTTTTAGCTTCTTTTGCCTTTGAGGAAGTGAAAGACAAAGTGTGCAAAATTAACATAAAAGTCATATAGACTATCCGCTCCTTTCTCAGAGATAGGTTTTTCTTTTCCATACCACTTGAATTTTATAATTCTAATATACTTTGCATATGAAATTTAAATAACATTAGATATACTTTATCTTTTACTCATAAAACAAGCCAGATTTAGAATTTATCTATAAAACAAAAGCACATATAGTATTTCCTCTCCAGATATAATCTTCAAAGTACAGTAATGAAACTTGAGCATACTAAGAAACAAAACTAAAGTTATTTTACTGAATTTAGTAGCTCAACAAAAATATTTTACATCTCATTTGTAGGTATATTACGCTACAGAAAATAGTTTTTATGAAATGCAGGACCGAAAATTCAAATCATGTTCATGCATTATCAATCTAACTTTGAGTACACAAGCCATGGAAGTATAGGACTCTCTTACTCTTATTTTTGGGATTTCAAATATAACCACTATATTTAATAGCACTTATAGCTAACAATTACATACAAATATACAATACATAAAAATAAATACTTATCTATACTCTATATCCTTATCTACCCTATCAACAACTATTATATATATCTATATACCAAGGAGATTTCTGAATATAGTAAAAATTTGACTACAGTAAAATTTTAATACATTTCAAAGTTCAAATGTTACCCCTATGTAAAGACTTCCCTAATCTAACCATCTATCCATCACCAATTCCCATCCCCAGGCAGAATTAGTAATTCTTTTTCTGCACTCCCAAAATACTGTGAATACACCTTTATCATACCTTAAACACTCACATACAGTACAGTACCTACCTATCTCTCTGACAATACCACCCACTTGTTTCAAAGTTAGAAGCATTAGTTATTCCTGTAAGCCCAATACCCAGCACAAGCACCAAGGCAGAATATAATGTACACTCATAATGTGTCAAATGAATGAAAGCAGATTTGTTAAGTAGGAATGACAAAACTTACAAATATTTAAATAAAACGCAGAAAGGTCCATGAGATACATACTAAAATATAAACATAAATTACCAGTCTTGAGAAATAGAAACCTTCACTTTTTACATCATTTAATTCTGTTACTTGAATATTTTTATATAATAAGCAAGTAACTGCTTTTGTAACTGGACTTTTTTAAAGCTCTCAAACAAAAAATAATAGGCAAATTTTCTCTAGAAAGACAGATTTCAGATTTGCTTATAAGAAGCAGAATCACTTCAAATCCATCCCACCATGTTGTTCTGGGCAAAAAGCTCTTTAAATAATCATTCCTCACTATATTATTCTCTTCCTATTTTCTAAACTAGGGATGAAAAAGAAATTCTAGAATGGGAGCTACAATTCAAGGGAATTGAAATTACTGTCAATAATTCTATGGCATTATGGACCTACTACACAGAAAACCCATACTATCTATCTCGTTGCAGCATGCACCCTCTTTTGGTTACTTACAAAAACTCCCACTATGTCTCATGTTCAAAAGCTATTTGAAGATTCCTAACTTCAGTGAAATTTTTGGAAGAATAATCTCCAAAACTGGAGATGAAGAAACTTTCATGAAATTCTGGCAAAGACAGAACACACAAAACATACTACCTCAAGCAAATACTATGATAAAATCTTTTTATCTTCTTTCTTAGTAACAACCTATGCCAACAGTTTCAGTATTACAGTTTATCAAACAGTGTAAATGCAAAAAACAAGGTTCACTTTTATGATTGTCATGTAATTACAAAAGGTAGCATAAAAAAACTGTAATTCATAAATGTTATATACTGAAGACAATAATTGTGATTTATAAAAACAGGTCTTTACACTCTAGTCAATTAAGTGGAATTTAAATAAAAACATGAAAAACAAAAAACAAAGAGGTCTTCAGGGCACCTGGGTGGCTTAGTCGTTAAGTGTCTGTCTTCAGCTCAGGTCTTGATCCCAGCGTTCTGGGATCGAGCCCCGCACTGGGCTCCCTGCTCAGCGGGAAGACTGCTTTTCCCTCTCCCACTCCCCCTGCTTGTGCTCCCTCTCTCACTGCCTCTCTGTCAAATAAATAAATAAAATCTTAAAAAAACAAAAAACAAAAAACCAAAGAGGTCTTCTCATGACACTATTCCCTTCATCCACATGTGCCACACCAATACAGAACAGTATCTATCAATGCCTTTTCGAATTCAAAATGTTACAGACTCTTAATCAAAGAATGTTTTATAAATTCTCATTTTATACATTACCCTATGGCAGACTTACTTCAACGGTATGCCAAAAGATAATTTTGTTTATAGGCGGCAAAAATGTGAAAATTAAGAGTAAAAAAGATTTTGGTGCACTGCAATTGTCTGAAGACCACTTGAAATATATAAAAATTAAATTATCTAGGGTCACCTGGGTGACTTAGCCAGTTGGGTGTCTTGACTCCTGATTTCAGCTCAGTTGGCGATCACAGGGTCGTGAGATGGAGCCTCACTGGATGTGAGAGTTTGGGATTCTCTCTCTCCCTCTTCCTTTGCCCCTCCGCCCCCAAATTAAATTGTCTATACTGAGAGCTTGTATATTTTAATGATAAAGTTACTTCTAATCTAGTTAATGGCCAAGAATTTGACCTGATTTTTATCTGAAAAATCACTTTTTTTGTAACCTAGAATATTACCATTTCTCTTCTTCTTTCTTCTTCTCTTTCAGCCTCTTTCTCATACTCCCGGGTTTTCTTCCGTTCTCTGATTTCCCAATTCTTAAGACGCTAAAAAACAAATTGTCGAATTTAATAATAAAATGTGTGCAAAGGGCTCTAAAATTTTTGATTAACCTACTGAGTAGCAAGCTTTAAGAATAAAAGCATTTCTCGGGGCACCTGGGTGGCTCAGTTAAGTGCCCAACTCTTGTTTTCGGCTCAGTTCATGATCTCAGGGTCGTGAGATCAAGCCCCGCGTGTTGGGCTCTATACTCAGCATGGATTCTGCTGGAGATTCTCTCCCTTCACCCTCTCCCTCTGCGCACATGGGCATGTGCTCTCTCTCTCAAATAAATCTTTAAAAAAATAATAATAATAAAGAATGAAAGCATTTCCTCAATTTACCTCTTGGTAAGCAGCTTCTTTCTCTCGGAGTTTTCGTTCAAGTTTTCTTCGTTCATAAGCATCTTCTTCATCCTCTTCTCGGTCACGCTTCTTGTCTTTCTCTCTCTCTCGTTCCCGTTCCCTTTCTCGCTCTCTCTCTCGCTCTCGTTCTCTTTCTCGTTCCCGTTCTCTCTCTCTCTCTCTTTCTCGCTCCCGTTCCCTTTCACGATCTCTGCTCTTTTCTCTATATAAACAAAAGATTTTAAAGATCTATCAGTCCTTCTGTTTTCCTTTATAAACCAAGGGAAAGGAGGGCAACATATATTACAAAATACACAAACTCATAGGCCAGAACTTAGCACTTGATTTCTGCAGAATTGTAAATTCCTCTATATTTATCAGGATGACACAATATAATTCTAGTCTCAAATTCTGAACTGCATCTTAAATTCAATGTTAATGCTTACTAGTATCTCAGAAAACAAATACACCCGATATTAGAAATATAAAGGACTGACAAACATGTTAAAAGACAGCCTACTTCACTAGTGATCAAGGAATAAAGGTGCTGGCAAAATGTAGAGAAAAGAGCATTTTGGTATGTTGCATGGATAAATTAGAACTATCTACTGGCAATGAAAAGTTCTCAAATATTTAATTCAGAGTGACAGAACCAAATTACCAAATATATGTAGTATGAGGCCATGGATCTAATTAAATACAAATATACTTATTTGTACATATGTAAAACAATATACTGTTTATGGACTCATATCCGTAGTAAAAGTATACATACACTGATTGTATATATGTCAAATTCTTGAAAATGGTTACACAAGAGGATAATGATTATTCCAGGAAAGGGAGGAAGGATTTTAATACCCACTAAAAGATTAAGCACACTGGATTTCTAGTCCCAGCAAGTGGTGGACTAAAAGTGGACCTCCTTTCAGCTATAATCAGGTGAAAATTTGCAACACAGAAATGCATTATCTGAAAACCAGCTTGGGAAAAAAAATGGTGAGCTCTTCTTCCTTCCCCACTTCCTTCCTTTGTTCATTTTTGCTTTACTTCCTCCTAAAGAATTTGATGATTCATCAAACAAATTGAATATAATAATGAAAAAAACTTAAAATAAAAATCAAGGTAAAATTACTAGGAGTACTGAACTGAGAACTAGGAGGTGAGTAGTGGCCATACAGTGGGCTACAGGACCAAGTAAAGACGAGCGGCTAAAAGCAGGGGTGCTAGAGATGATTTCCCAGGACGCAAAGCCTCAATGAAATGGTAAATAGAAAAGATGCTCACCGACCCAGGGAAACAAGACAGAATCACGTCTGCCCAGAACACTGGATGGACAGTGGTTGTGTTCTGGGTCTGTGTATAAACTAGCTTCAGACAGAAATTAACCCTGAAGTTGAGAACTGTTACTCGAACCAACGTTTACATGTGTGACAGGGCAAGCCAGGCATGCTCTGTAGCTGAGGAAGGTCTCTCCTCACACAAACATAAACAGTGTGGAGGGTGCTGACTTGCAGTTCTACTAAAGGAATCAGCAAACAGTAACTTCCACCAAGCCTTACCTTGATCGACTCCGATCCTTATTCCGATCCGAGCTCCTTTCCCGATCGCGGTCCCGGTCTCTCTCTCGGTCCCGGTCCCGGTCTCTCTCTTTTGTCCGGTCACGATCCCTATCTCGTTCTCGTTCCCGCTCCCGTTCCTTCTCTTTTTCTCGTTCACGTTCTCTTTCCCTTTCTCGTTCCCGTTCTCGCCTTTCTCGTTCCCTTTCACGCTCCCTCTCTCTTTCTCTCCGTTCTTTCTCAATTTCCTGTCTTTCTTTCTCCTTTTTGCCTTTCTCTTCTTCCAGTTTCTAGAAACCAATAAAAGTACTTTTAGAGTTAACTCTGTAGCTCCAGTATTCAGACAATTCCCGGCGCAATGCCCAATATAAGGAACAAAACCACCAAACCACTGGCACTTTAATATTAAGTACTTGTGGTTTTACTTGACAAATTAAACTGAAGCAATCACAAGACTAAATAGATTGCGTGCAAACCCATATATTCTACACAAACCAGGAATCTCCAATCTTGGATGCTGGGAGATTGTGTCAAGTGTGGCTGGCCACTCAATGATTATGTAATAACTAAATGACCATGAGTAATGTGGTGATTAGTAATAATTTCTAGAAATACAATCACTTAGCTAAAATGTAAATCCCCTCATTATGAATTTCTGTAAATCAGTGCAACTACTGATTTACTGTTGATACTAAATATAACCCCAGACTTCCCACTACCTACAGGTTACTACTTGAAGATTTCAAAGGGGAGGTGGGGGAGGAGAGTCAGGTCACCGTAATACAACTAATCTTCTACCCTCTGGTTTACCCACCCTCCAAAAGGTAAGCTGAATTCAGCCAACATTTGCCCTATTATCTAAATGGAAACATTTACTCCCACCATTACAAGATGGATAGCCCACCAAATACAAAAAGTTTGAAAATCACTCACTTCAAGCAAAAATGTACAAAATTGTAACATTCTCATTTCACTTAATTTTAAAAGCAACATATTTATGCCCATTATGCCTATAAAACAATAAAAATATATCAACAGTGATAAATCCATCCTTGGAAGGAACGATTGCATATGAACTTACAGATGCTGTGCTAGGACATGGATCGCCAACACTGGATTTACCTTGCCTACAAGCTATGTTTCTGGGAGGAAGAGCAAGTACATGGTTCACAAATAAACCAAATAACAAAGTCAGACCAAGTTTGTACCCTGACAAGATTACCAGTGTACCACACGGTTTCTACACAAACTCAGGAAAAAAAAAACAAAAAAAACAAAAAAACAAAAACAAAACAAAAACAAAAAAACCCAAACAGGAAAAACAAAACAAAAACAAAATACATTTATCCCTTTGGTTCCATGTTTAGTGTCACCGAAATGATATTTAAACTGCAACAATAAAATGTGCATTTTTTGTCTTTTCTCAGTCATGTAAAGCATTTAAAACAACTTTAAAAAGCAATCTTACCTGTTATACTTTTTCTCTTGTTCATGGATCAGAGAACTGATAGAGGATTATGAGAGAAAAGCTAATGCATGAGAAATCAATATATTCAGCTGCTGTGCCAGTCTATATCAAAGGAGAATGTAGGCAAAGCCAATACTGAATACACTGAGGTTACAAAGAGAAGAGAAAAGAAATGATACAAAGAGGACAGAAACTGAAAACTATTTAAAGGGGCGAATTCTAATTTCTGAAACAGTTCTAATGGACTATAAAAATTTGTATTGTAAAATGAGGCTAGACTACATAAAACTTACCTCAGTGTCATACACTTTTAAATAAATATTTATTTCTCAGATAATAGATACTTACAGATTTATTTTAGCTGTTCCAATAATAATTTATTTTGTAAACTTTTTTACTCTTATTCATTGTAGTACTTATTCCTTAGTAGTGTATACTTCTACTTATGTAAATAATAATTTGTTTCAGAACTCATTTCAAAAGTTTTGTTCTAAGTAAATGAACGAGTGAGTGAATCTGGTCCACACTAAATTCATTTCTAAAAGACTATATATGCGGTAAGTAGATGCACACGTACATACATATATATATATTTTAAGACAAAGACCAGAGAAAGAGAAAATGAAGTGAGTCTAAAAAGATGTAAGAAAGTAATGAAATAATGAAGAGGAAAGTACAGAAAAAAAAATCATAAATCTTACCTTATTCTCTCTTCAGACTCGTCCGTGCTGTAAATGGACGCCCCCTGCCACGCTGATACCCTGACAGTCTGTGGTTATTTAATAAACTCATACCAAAACATGCAAAGGTTCACTGAGCTCATTTTTTGTTACTGGAGTTTCAAATGTTCCCTTTAACCATACCACCCAGCAAAAAGAACCATTTTTCATTCTCATCTTTTTTGTAAAAGTACATTTTGGAAAAAAACATCTCCCCCCCCATAGTGAAGTAAGTCTAAGGCAGTCAAATGCCTGACAGCTTCTCAAACTCTGAAGCAAGTGTCTTTTAAATTAATTTTTTAAAAACACAATTTTCTCATACTTTACCAATGACATGACAGGGTTTAACAAATAACAACAAGGGGGTAAACCACACACACAACTGTATACCATTTTCAAGCTTACTCAGACACTGAATTTGAGTACGGAACCTAACCAAAAGTATTCCTCGAAAGTGACTTCCCACAGACTACCTTTTAAACTCACGATTAATTTGGGAAAATTGTATTTGTGCTTTTAGACATACTTAATTCCTGAGAAAGCACTGTGTATGTGAGCTAGGGCTGGGCATCTGGATAATAAGTGTTCGGCAGCACTGATTCAATGGCACTGTCAACTTGGGATTTTGAAAGCAGTAAGAAAAAATAAGATTGAATAAAAGAAAAAATGAACACTTAACATTTTACTGAGTTAAAGATCACTCAGTCTTTAGAGTAAAAACCAGTAACATTTTATTATCTCTAACATCAAAATACATTTCATGCAATGTTTACATTTTACCGTCCATAAGCATCACCTTCAACACCATCGAACATTCACAGATGCACTGTCATCGAGAGAAGCTTTCAATAGGCAAAACTCGTGAGTGGGATTTACTACGCACAAATACCCATTTCCAAGCCAGTTACCCCTTTGCATATTTTTCTGAGGGGGCATCCATAAATATAATAAAAAACAGAAGCTCATACTTACATCCTATTCCTTGTTACTTTCCAAGCTGAGAGTTTCATCTTGCATTAGTCACCATATGATCTCTATCATAATGGTGGGGGTCAATGAATAGATTAGCTTTATGGGAATTTACAGTTCTTCCATGCATCTAAAATTTGGTAAGTCTGGTAACCACTGACCTACGTTTTAAATCTCCCCCTCTCAAATCTACACAAATATATATCTTAAATTTTAATCTCAGCTCTAATGAAAAGATTTTCCTAAGATTAAGTTAAATAACTGCCCCCAGAAATACACTACAGTGTAGGTTATCCTGATGCCCCACTGAATCTAATTTAAATCTGACCTCGATGTTTATGTTAAAATCTAAAAATAAAATTAGCTTTTATTCATATTAAAGTGAGATGACTGCAGAGTAGTCAGTAACTGAAAAAACTAAGTACAATATGTCCAGGACCACTTTAATATGGTATTGTTCTTCTGTTTCTTTGTCTCTATCTAAATAGTAATTAACCTATAAAAAGCACTTAAAATTATACTCTAATGTAAGGTTGATTTTTTTTTTTTTGTCTGTTTGCTTTGGGTTCTGTAAAAAGTCTAGATTGGTATCAAGTAAAAAAAACAAGAATACTACCTTGTGTGTGTCTCTGAATTTGCTGATCTCTCGGGATATCAGATCTCTTTTGTCTTCTTCCATTTCTATAGCATTTATATCCTCCTAAAAAAGATAGGAGGGATAGGAGAGAATGCATTAAAGATTAATCTACATCAGAACAAAGACACTAAAATTAAGAGATATTCTATACCATCTTACAAAAAAGATAGAAGAAAATAAAACAATTTATATAGTAAAAAAACTTATGATCTAAGTTAAATAGTGAAAAATCAGATGAACTAGAATCACAAATCTGGCCATTAGCAATAAAGTTATTGTCAGTGCCTATAATGTAAACGAACCTTAGTGATGAGTGGGTAAGGGATCAGTGGGGCCACTGGAAATCTGCGGAAAATCTGCGGAAAAATCCACAACGATTAAAAAAAGGGCAAGAGTTTACATTATTCTGCACAATTCGCTGTATGTTTACACTGTAAGCAATGTAAGATTTCTGTGACATTTTCTTGATTTCAAATTACTTAATAAAAAAGATTTCACTTACTCTCTTTAACCCCTCCTGTCACCCACCACCTCTCCTCACTCTCCAACTCCCCTGGGGCAAGGGAATAAGGAAAGTCTCACACTAGCAGGGCTTTTTCCTTCATCCCCTGGAAACAATCATACCAACAAAATTTACCCATAATTCCTGCCATTGAGCAGGATCTCTTTGATCCTCTCCTCCAAACCCATATCAAACAAATACTCTAGCTATTTTCTCCTTTCCCATTAATGCTGGGGAGGAAGAACGAGCTCTACAAACCTCAATTACCCTATACCTCATGGACTACGAATTCCCATCCCCAATGACTGGCATCTCACTAGACAGGTTTTTATGACCACATGAGGAAAAACAAGCCAAGTAATAAAAATGTATTTGGCCACAAAGCAAATTGAAGATGGCCTAATAAGGCACTCAAATTCAAAATAAATGAACCATAACTACCCCAATATTAAAAATCATAGTATGTTTCACAGTACTTTTTCATGGCATATGCAGTTCATGCACACAACATACTCCCAATATTTTTAAAGAATACTCCCCGTAATTTCTCCAAATTTATCCCAAAGAAATGAGTGTAAAAAAACCAAACATTTTTGGGGCTCCTGAGTGGCACAGTCGGTTAAGCATCCGACTCT
Source organism: Ursus maritimus (assembly GCF_017311325.1). Lineage (NCBI taxonomy): Eukaryota > Metazoa > Chordata > Mammalia > Carnivora > Ursidae > Ursus > Ursus maritimus. Next base: position 26,989,646 of record NW_024425008.1, read on the forward strand.
TGGTTTCAGCTCAGGCTGTGATCTCATGGTCGTGAGATTGAGCCCTGCACTGGCCTCCAAGGTCAGTGCGGAGTCTGCTTGAGATTCCCTCTCCCTCTCCCACTCATGCTCTCTCTCTCTCTCAAATAAACAAATAAATCTTAAAAAAATTTTTTTCTTTTAACCTGGACTCTCTACTATTCAATTAGCTTAGGCTGGCAAAGAGTGGTAAAATACAATACACTGGGGAGGATTGTTTCATCTTGTCCTACTCTTTCAGCGCCCTCCAATTAGAAGTTCAACTGCATTACCACCCACAGAAGGGAATGAGATGCGGTTTAGAAGAAAAGGTGGCAAGAATTAAAGAATGGGTAAAAATCTTCAGTGAAGGATACCTGTTGTCCTGCTTAGAGCAGGGACAGAACAGTACCAGGGAATAAGGCAAAACAAAGCCAGCCCCTTCACGGCCAAAAAAACAAAAACAAAAAAACTTCCTTTGTCCCTTAATATCAGCATCTACTCCATAAATCAAGGTTTTTTCCTTATGTAATTTGAATCCACAGATAAACCCAAGTATCCGTGCCAGTGCATTTCAAACATATAAAACAAACATTTTGGTGAAAAAAATTAGTGAGTTACTTGATAAAACATGGTAAAATTAGGCTTAACAGTATATTGTTATAAATCTTAGTCATTTTCCCCTTGAAAGGTGCAATGCAATGAAATCACAAGAGTGACACCATTAAATAGTAAACTGCGGAAATGACTACTGTCAGAAATCAGTAACACATACGTCCTCCTTCTTCTCCTTCTTCTTCTTCCTGGGGTGAGAGTCAGATTCTTGCGAGGGGGCATTGAGCTCACTGGAGTATTCTCGTATTAAAACTTCAATGGCCCCTTTGATCATCTGATCTCTTCTCTTTGTTTCTTCATCTAAGGCTTCTTCATCGTCATTAGTGACAGTTTCTGGCCTCGCATTCTTTAAAAGAAAAAAAAAATCAAGACAAGTTCAGCGGAGTGAAGAAGAAAAAAAAAGAAAAAATCATTCTAAAATAAGTTAGTACACAAACCAAATCAAACATGTTTTCTCCAACAAAACATCTGCGTAGTCCTGTTAAATGCAGATTTGGTTTTGTTCTTAACTTCACAAAACTAAACTTCATTTCATTTGCTGATTTTTCTTAGATACTGATACTTCATCATTTTCTTTTCCTTTTTCCCTTTAAGAGCTAATATTCTGACCCCTAACCAGTTACAGGGAGATTAAATCACAATACTAACATACTGCACAACACACATCTGCCAAGCTTTCAGTTTTTAAGATTGTCTTCAAATGCTTCCACAAATGATGTTTACTAAAAACCAAAACACAGTTGAAAATTTAATTATGTGAAAAAAGCAAAATACAGTTGTATGTATACTGTGACAGCCACCATTTAAAATAAACAAAAGCGTGTGTAGGTTAAACAAATGAAAAGTCACAAGGCAGCTATATACAGCAAAACACAAGCATCAAAAAAACAAAAACAAAAAGGCAATCAGACACACCAGGGGCTCAAACAATGGCATCTTTCTCCTCCTCTGCTTTCTATAATGCGGGATTACCACTTACCAAAACCATATACTTATACACTAAGAAGGAACCAACTCTAAATACTGCACAAGTCTTTCTCCTATGACTTGCACAAATAACGTTATAAAAACAAAAACAAAAACAAAATTCACGTCGTAATGCTTCTCACAAATAAGTAACTATTTGTAGGTCTTTATTATTTTTTAAAAGACTAAACTAATTGTACTGACATGAAAAAAAATTACTGACTTCTAACGCACTACTATTCTTCTTCCTTTTACCTTAGATTTATTTTAAGGCCCCTGGTTAAGGAATTAATCCAGTTCAACCTACACAATTGAGAGAATGACCTCAAAACGCTGGATAATTTCCAGTTACTCCCAACCAGTCTTTTCTTTTTTTTTTTAAGATTTTATTTATTTATTTGAGATAGAGAGAGGGAGAGAGCAGGAGCAGGGGAACAGAGGGAGAAGGAGAAGCAGGGTCTCTGCTGAGCAGGGAGCCAGATGTGGGGCTCGATCCTAGGACCCTGGGATCATGACCTGAGCTGAAGGCAGCTGCTTAACAGACTGAGCCACCCAGGTACCCCGTCAACCAGTCTTTTCTTAAAACCAGGAAAGATGGGAAAGTATGACAAGCAACAAGATAAATTTAAAAGATACATACAAAAATTTTTGTAATTTAAAACTACACACACACATCCTAAGGTATTTATTTTATCAATTTACTTGGTAAATACATGCTATGCGCATTTTCAGATACAAATAAGAACAATGCTCTTCTGCATAAATACTGGCTCTTGGACACAATGCATGCAACTATTCGAGGTAAGTTTCACATCTTGTGGCTCCTGAATATAACTTAGCAGTGATTTCGTATTTCATAATTCATAATTTCATAACTCTGAAAGCTACCTCCAATGGATACTGATTCAACAGGCATTTATTTCTTGATTGGCTCAACAAACTTTTTTTAATTAAAGAAATTTTCTTGGGGTGCCTCAGTCGGTTAAGCGTCTGCCTTCGGCTCAGGTGGTCCTGGTACTGAGCCCCTCATTGGGCTCCCTGCTCAGCAGGGAGTCTGCTTCTTCTTCTCCCTTTGCCCATCCTCCCCACTCGTGCGCTCTATCAAATAAGTAAATACAATCTTAAAAAACATTTTTTTTTTCCTTTTTGAAGAAATCGCTACACCCAGTGTGGGGCTCAAACTCACAACCCCGAGAGCAAGAGACGCATGCTCTACTAACCGAGCCAGCCAGGAACCTCTGACTCAACAACTTCTTAAGAGCCTACTGTGCGCAAGATACTGTGCTAGATGCCAAAAATAATTTGATATTGGAAAAAAAAATAACCTTGCCCCTAAGCATTTAGCAAATACGATAAGCAGTTATGCTACAGATAACTTCAAGTCAAGCCATAATGTGTGGTTTATAAAACTAACTACTCTGAGTTTCTTACTTTCTCAAACCTGCCTCTTCGCCTGATCTTCTTCTTCTTTTTTTTTTTTTTTTTTCTTTTTTTTAAAGTAGGCTCCATGCTGGGCATGGAGCCCGAAGCGGGGCCTGAACTCAAGTCCCGGCAATCAAGAGTCAGACACTTAACCAACTGACCCACCCAGGCACCCCTTTATCCAATCTTCTGCCAACTCCCTACTTGGTATCTTGGATAAAGACAAGCTTTACCCAAGGACTGTAAACATCTGTTAAAATTATTTACCAAAAACATTGTAAGCTATAATCGTGGTGATGTGTTTTTACTTTAAACCAATAATATATCCCGAGAAAGTCTTTTGTGCAGCTTTCACTAAAATCCCTTCAGTAGTACTATGCTTCTCCACACGTTTTAAATGAAAGAATTAACCTGACACGGGGCGCCTGGGTGGCTCAGTCGTTAAGTGTCTGCCTTCAGCTCAGGGCGTGATCCCAGGGTCCTGGGATCGAGCCCCACATCAGGCTCCCTGCTCTGCTGGGAGCCTGCTTCTTCCTCTCCCACTCCCCCTGCTTGTGTTCCCTCTCTCTCTGGCTGTCTCTCTCTCCGTGTCAAAGAAATAAATAAAAGCTTTAAAAAAAAAAAAAAAA
>NW_024425008.1:26993284-27021547 GCF_017311325.1 Ursus maritimus
AAAAAAAAAAAAAAAAGAATTAACCTGACAACTTGCCACTGGAACTATAGGTCCTAAGACACACAAGGGCCATTTCAACCCAAACCATCAGTTACTGATACCTAAATTCTTTATTATGAAAATATACTTTATAAGACAGCATTGAGTCTGTCTTTAGCATTTTCCCTACATGCTAAATTCCTTTCCATGAACCCTCAACATCTCCATGCTTTTCTAAGCATAAAGACAGAAGTGGGGTGGGGCGCCTGGGTGGCTCAGTCAGTTAAGTGTCTGCCTTGGGGTCAGGTTATGATCCCAGGGTCCTGGGATCCAGCCCCATGACAGGCTCCCTGCTTAGAGGGTAATCTGTTTCTCCTTCTGCCCCTCCCCCACCACTTGTGAGCATGCTCTCTCTCAAATAAATAAAATCTTTAAAAACAAATAAAAAAGATAAAAGTGGGGTTATATAAATTTGAAGGCCTAGTCTTTTAAAAATACTCATAAGCCCCCAAATTCCCTACCACCACCATCCTAAATCAAATTTAAGTATTAGTATAGTTAGCCTTACCTAAATTAGAAATAAAGCATTTGGAATGAATGCATTCACACCACTTTCTGAATAACTATTGCCCCTTGATCTATAGGGAAAATGTATATTTTTAGAAGGAAAGCTTATTAGCCCAAATCTCTTCACCAATTGTTAACGTAAGAAACCCAAAAATAATCAGATATATCACAGAAGGAAAAGTTTGTGTTTCTTTTTTAGTCAAAGAGAACTACACAACTACTTGTGTTCTGTCTTCTGGCTGGCAGTCAGGAAAATGCCTGACTCAAGCACCACACAAGCTCCTCGATGTCTCTGCTCACATCACCCATCTTAGGTCACTGTTTTCAGACTTCTCCCAACAGTCAACAATCAAGAAGAAAGGAGAATATCCTCTCGTATTTTATCTTGAAAAATCATGACAAATCTGTCATCTACTCCACAAGTTATATTTGCTTATTTGAAAAAAATTTTTTTATCTGATAGAACTGCTCAACTTTTTCTTTTTACCAATATTTTAAAGTAAAATGAACACTCCAACAGACTATGCCATGTCTGTCTTGTGGCTTCAAGCATCTCTGGGCACCATGCCAAGTACACCGAAGTCATGTCTGTTAATGTTTTAAATTTCATCGTATCTGAAATAATTGTTCTATTTTTACTGGAGGTAGCTCCAATTCCATTTTTGAAGATAAAAACAGATTTAAATTGTGGTTCCTCTTGCTAATAGTGATTACAAATTAAATCAAAGTCACACAATTGTGCATTTCCTTATTTACATATACAGTGAAGTCATTTACTTCACATTCAGAGTACACTATCTGCAAATGTTACAAATCAAACCACCTCACCTCTTCAGCTGATGATTAAACACAGGGAAAAAAGACTCCCCGTGAAGACATTAATTCCATTTAAGTCCATACTTTATTTTAAATAATTCAGTTATCACTGCAAGGAAAATCTGAAAAGTCTTATTTCAGACAGTTGTTTTTATGATGTGACAGGCAACATTGCTCATCTGAGATACAACTTATACTACAGAGAAACTGCATTTTATTATTTCTTCATAAAGCTAGGTAAAGACAGTAAGATCATCAGGTGAACGATGTAACTGCAACTGTTACTCAATAAAGGATCACTCCATTCTTGCTAGGGGCAAGATACTGTCTTAGGTTCTGTGCAGGTACAAGAGGAAGAGACACAGTACGGGAACTTACTGCCCTTTCTATCTTGTAATCAGAGATAATGGAAATGAAACAGGGTACAAGGGGTGTGAGAAACAGACAGATAACAACAATGTATGTTACAAAGCAGACTGACCTAACAGCAATAAAAACCTGGGAACATATGTGGGAAGAGAGGAATTAATTCTGCCTGAGAGAAAGCGAAGGTATGACTGATCAAATAACACTGTAATTAGAACTATATGAACAGAATTGCAACAGGGAGCTTGGATGGGCAACAAGGACATGAGATATCAGCAAAGAACGAAGGAAGTTTGAAGGAAGTTTGTAGGGATACGTGACTGACACATGCAGAAGAACTACAGGTAGACTGAACAAGCCCTGAATGCCATGCTAAGAATACGGGCTTCATGCTCTAAGAAAATTCAAAATCATTAAGGATGCATGAGCAGAGGGTTGATATAATTATACTTCTGTTTTAGAAATACAGGCAGTGCTATAATAGTCAGATGAGAGAAAACAAAATGCAGAGATCAGTTAAAATATTATTAAAAGTACAAGAAAAGATACAAGTAAAAAAAAGCTAATTATAGAATACTCAAACTCAATCCTGTATTTATGAATGAAAACCAAATTCATCTATTCCAATTAAAAACTATATTCATCTATACGGAGAAAAATGTCTGGAATATACAACAAAAAACGTCTACAGTGGTTCCTAATGGTGATGGGATTACAGGTGGTACTTAATTTCTTCTTTATAGTTTGCTTTATGAGTTTTTCACAAAGAATATACAATGTTTTTGTAAAAGAAGGAGTGGTAATACCAAGAAAGCTATTTCTATTTTGAATGATAATGAAAGCCTGAAAAGAGCAAAAAGGCTTTTTTGTTTTTGTAGAAACAAGAAGGTAAAATAAACCTACTTTAAATCCATTCAAGCTGAGGTTCGAAAAAGAAATATGACATATACCCAAGTCTTATTTTTTTTGTTGAAAAACAGTAATGATACATACATTACAACACAACATATAAAAATTTCCTTTACTTTATTAGTTTGACTTAATATGGCTACCAACCTGAGAAAAGTAAGACGACTTATTTTCACTTATTTTAGAACCTGTGTACTTTTTTTTTTTTAAGTAGGCTCCACGCCCAGCACTGAGTCCAACACGGGGCTTGAACTCACAGTCCTGAGCTCAAGACCTGAGCTGAGATCAAGAGTCGGACGCTCAACTGACTGAACCATGCAGGCACCCCAGAACTTGTGTACTCTAAAAGAGAGGGCAGGGGCGCCTGGGTGGCTCAGCCGTTAGGCGTCTGCCTTCAGCTTGGTTCATGATCCCAGGGTCCTGGGATCAAGCCCCGCATCGGGCTCTCTGCTCTGCTGGAAGCCTGCTTCTCCCTCTCACACTCCCCTTGCTTGTGTTCCCTCTCTCGCTGTCTCTGTCAAACAAATAAATAAAATCTTAAAAATATAAACAAATAAATAATAAAATAAAAGAGAAGGCAACTACTTAAAATTAATGTGTAGACTGAAATTTAGTTTGTTGTACTTACAAAAGCTGCCTTAATGAATTAGCTCTGTTTGAATAGTCTGTACCAGTGTTTTCTCTGGCAAGTTAACCTTGTCCAGCCTCCCTCACTACCTTCATCCCAACCTGGAACAAGCAAACCAATAGTCACCTACCCACTATGGGTAGATAAAAGACTTAAAATAACTATAAGCTATAAAAATACCCTCTTGCATTTTAGCCACAAGCATATACTATGAGGAGGATGATCTTGTGAAGCCCCATAGCAGATTCACTTATAAGAAGTATTTACACTGAAAGAACACAGTTCGCCTAAAAAGTTAACACTATAGAAACATACCCCATTAGAGGCTTTCTTCTTTGCTTTCCATTCATCTAGTTGTGCCTTTGTCTTTGCATCAACTTTAACAAGGAGCTTCTTTTCTCCAATCTGCAGGTCATGCAATAACCTGAGTGCACGGAGGGTAGACTCAGGTTCCTTATACTCACAGAAGCCAAAAGCTAGAAATGGATGTAAAGAATTAGTGAAATATCAATACAGTTATGGAAACAAAATACTTATGGAAAATTAAAATTAGAGACCAGATGTTTTAAAGCAGGATTACTCATGTTGTCAATCCTCCCTTTCCTTCATTACCCTTGATGATTTTACTTTTAGCACCCTCAAACCACCAAAAGAAAAAAGAAAACAAAACGGGAAAGAAAGAAAAATTCTGATCAGGCAAATTGCTACTTATCAGAAGTACTTATAAAATATTTAGCAGAACCAGCAAATTTCATAATTGAGTCTTTCAATTATTTCCTGAATTCATTCCATCCAGACTTCCTAACAGCTAGCTACAAATAACTGACAACAAGCTCCTTAAACCCACACAAGCAATTTTCTTTAATAGGATGCTTCTGTTTTTTTGTTTTTTGAGATTTATTTATTTTAGAGTGAGAGAGAGAGAGTTTAAGACACATAGCACACGCACGAACACAGGAGGGGGGGCAGAGGAAGAGAGGAGAGACTCTCAGGCAGACCCCCGCTCAGGGAGGAGCCCAACACAGAAATCAAGAGTCGGACACCTTACTAACCGAGCCACCCAGGCGCCCCACAAGCACTTTTCAATTTTGAAAAGTTAAACTACAAAAGTACTGACCTTTTATCCTAGTAATGTTTGATTTTTCTCTATCTGCTTAATTTTAATAACTAGTCTCACCATTATTATGTCTTTAAATCAGTATTAAAACATATATTTTAAAAGAATAATCAAAAAATGGAAAATAAATCAAAGGAATCCAAGTATGTATATAAATATGTACAGTTAAGGACACAACCACAGTGAGAGGAACTATTCTGAGTGATTTTAAAACAGCAAATTTGACCACAAGTTTTTAGTGTGATATATCTTAAGGATAAAAGACCTCTCAATAAAAAGAAAATTTCTATAATCATATTGCTGATGATAATGTTGGTATTAGTAGTCTTAAACTGTTGTATATGAAATGTGAGATGAAGCAAGCCAATAATTATGTCTATCACCCCAATGTCCTTGAACAAAGGATTCTCAGTATGGGAGAGAAAAAAAAAAAAAAGGAAGATATATTACAGAAAAGGTTAAATAAAAACCTTTAGGTCCTGAGTCTAAATTAATGTGCACTGGAAAAATGTAAAGGCAAAGACTGAACAAGTGTTTTTTAAAAAATAGTTATTTAAGTAATCTCTACATCTAACATGGGGCTCAACTCACAGCCCCAAGATCAAGAGTTTCACGGCCCAAGATCAAGAGTTGCACGCTCCTCTGACTGAGCCAGCCTGGCCCCCCGAAACTAAACAAGTCTTATAGTGAGTATACCTAATTCCCAGACTGTGATTTGTAAAGCAATTTCCCACTAAAAAGAACCAGAGTTCCTTTAAGAAATAGCTGATCCTAAGTATGAGACAGAAAAACTTCGAGATGAATTTATAAAGATTCCAAATCCCAGATAACATTCCAGACAACAAGGTAGCAATCGAAGGCAGTTGGGCTTGTGTCAAAACCACTAGAAACCCTATTTGCAGAGACAAGACAATTTAAACTTCACTGGCAATAATGACAATTAATTCTTATTAAATATAATAAATTGAACATGCTTCAATCCTTAAGTTCAAAATGGTTCTTTAAAAAAAAGTCACTGCTGGGGCACCTGGGTGGCAGAGTCGGTTGAGCATCCAACTCTTGATTTCAGCTCAGGTCTTGATCTCAGGGTCATGAGTTCAAGCCCTGCACTGCTACTTTAAAAAAAAAAAAGCCACTGCTAAATGATGCTGAAGACATCAACTCATTCTTTTGAAAAATGAAAGAACCACAGCATTTACCCGGTTTTCCTTATACAAATTAATTCTAATAAAGAAGATTTGTTCTTCAATGAAGGAATTACAGAATTCTTCCAAAGAGACTAGCACACTTTGCAACCCTCCAATGAATGAACCAATTCAGGAATAGACAATGAACACCTGCTACCACAAAAATATATATATTTTTTAACTTTAAATATATTTATTTGAGAGAGAGAGAGAGAGAGCAAGAGAGCACAAGCAAGGGGAGTGGCAGAGGGAGGAGGGAGGAGCAGGCTCTCCGCTGAGCGGGGAGCCTGACTCAGGGCTCCGTCCCAGGACCCTGGCATCATGATCTGAGCTGAAGGCAGTTGCTTAACCAACTGAGCCACCCAGGCGCCCCTAACACAAAAATTTTAAAAATTAAAAAAAAAAAACAAAAAAACCAACAAAATAGTGTCTCATGATGAAGAACACTACCTTTAAAAAATTTTTACAAATAAAAAACAAAAATAACATATGCAAACTCAAATCTGATTCTCAAGATACAACCAGTTTACATAAAATACAGAGAAGCATTGGCACATTATTCTACTGGAGCTACAATTAGCAAATCTACACTCAAGAAATGCTACTAAGCAAATGACCCAGTTTCTTCCATAAATAATTTCAAGGGAGAAGAGACAGAAGAATTTAAAATATTAAAAGAAACTTAAAAATATGCAACCAATTGCAACATGTGGACTACATATGGATCCTATATCAAACTATTAGAAAAGCTGACATGTGACAACTGGACATCAAAAAATTGACTTACGATATTAAGAAAAATAGTTCATTTTTGAAGGTCTTATAATAGCATTTTCAGTATTTTAAAAAGCTCTTATCTCTTAGAGACACACGCTAAAATATTTATAGACAAAATGGTGGATGCTTGGGATTGCTTAAAAAGAATATAAGGAGGGGGGTGCCTGGGTGGCACAGCGGTTAAGCGTCTGCCTTCGGCTCAGGGCGTGATCCCGGCGTTATGGGATCGAGCCCCACATCAGGCTCCTCCGCTGGGAGCCTGCTTCTTCCTCTCCCACTCCCCTGCTATGTTCCCTCTCTCGCTGGCTGTCTCTCTCTGTCAAATAAAAAAATAAAATCTTTAAAAAAAAAAAAAAAGAATATAAGGAGGAAATGGACAGAGTACAGGTTTAGCACAATTGGCCATGAGTTGATAAACGTTAAACCTAAGTGATGAGTATGTGGACGTTCATCATATTATTTTAATTTTACATATGCATGAATTTTCCCATAATAAATACTGTTTAAAGAATCCACATCAAACAGGTGCTTTTACCAACAAGTATGAAAAGAACAGTTTGCTTCTAAGACCAACAGGTCATCTCACCATCTGCTCTGCTTTCTTCCTAAGTCCTAACTGTTGAATGTTGACCATATACTCCTGCTCTGAGAAAAAAAGGACTTTGCAAAATAACATTGTAAAAAAACAGTGTAATTTTTCCTCTCCTACCTCTTTCCTGCTAATACTTTTCCACTTTGTAATCTCAGCTAAATCTTCCCAACTGCCTTTAATCCTATTCCAGTAAGAAGGAAGACAAAGAGTGCCGATAGAATACTCCCATGGTTAAGGGCAATGAGAGCAAAACATGCAACAAGTGGCTTAAGCACACAGGTTAAAATGATCTCACTAAGAAAAAATTACCTACCTTGAAGTTTTCCAGATGCACCCTGTACTCTCTTCCAGCTCAAAACCAAGCCACATTTCTTAAAAAGAAAAATAAAACAAGAAATGATCATTATCATTTAACAAAATCAACTAATCAGTAATAAAAATAAGAGCACAACTGGTATTTCCACCAGGAGAAAAATAAAAGCAAAAAGCAAAAAAACAAACAAAAAAAACCATACCAGCTATTAAATTTATTAAAATTCTCTCAATTCCCACATACCTATTATATGAAAGAAATATATAATACATCATTTAAAAAACATATAAATTCTTACAATCCTTATTTACAGAAAATTGACTACCTTTTAGATTTTATTTTGGGGGCAGAGAGAGAGCACGGAAGAGTGGGGAGAAGGGCAAAGAGGGAGGGAGAGGGATACAATCCCAAGCAGACTCCATGCTAGGCATGGAGTCCAACTCAAGGTTCCATCTCTTGACCCTAAGATTACAACCTGAGCCGAAAACAAGAGTCAGACACTCAACCAACTGAGCTACCCAGGCACCCCTTAACTAACTTTCAATAAATATGAGATTTTACAGCGTTATATATCCTACCCAAAATGTACCATAAAAAAACAAAATTACCAGTATTATAATATTTAAAATAAACTATAGTAAATTTATGTAAATACTCTGAATCCACGGAGATTATGTTTTAAAACACACACATATATATTATAAACACCTTTTTTTTAAAGATTTTTTAAAATTAACCTCTACACCCAATGTGGGGCTCAAACACAACTCTGAGATCAATAGTTGCATGCTCTACCAACTGAACCAGCCAGGCGCCCCTACACTGTAAAAGACTTTTAATGACATGGAGAAATGCTTGATATGGGATGCAAAAATAACATGGGTCATGAAACTGCAGATAATATAGTAAGACTTCATGTAAAGAAAAAAAATTTCCATAAATCAGAAATATTAATAGGGCAGGTTGTCTGAAGAGTAAAACATTACATTTTGTTTACATTCCAAATTTTTACACATTATTTCTTTTTTTAAGAAGATTTATTTATTTGAGAGTGTGCACAAGCAGAGAGAGGAGCAGAAGGAAAGGGAGAGAATCTTAAGGTGACTCTGCTGAGCAGTGAGCTCGACGTAGGGCTCAATCCTAGGACCCTGAGATCATGACCTGAGCTGAGACCAAGAGTTGGATATTCAACCAACTGCACCACTGGGGCGCCCCAAACATTATTTCTAATTATTAAAGAACTAGAAGGTTAAAAAAAAAAGTTATTTGTGGAAAATGGTAACTGAAGATTGCCTGTCAATGCTGAGAGAATGCATGAATTTTTCACATCTCCCTTCAGAGAAACCAATAAAATGATTATCAAGGAATATAAACAATAAAAACCCATGAGGTCAAACATTGTATGAGGAAACAGCAGCAGAATTCAACAAAATTTTAAAAAGAAAAAAGGCAAATGGAAGGATGGGAACTCATTCAGTAGATCAAAGAAAGCTGTAACTCCAAGTACCTACAGATGAAGGTACTGATAAGAATTAGGCTAATTGATTCTACAAAGCCAAGTGATCTGGACTGGAGGTAAAAGGAACGCACAGTGGAGAATGGGGTTGAAGCATGAGGCTGAATAAAAACAGGTGCTTGTGGGACGCCTGGGTGGCTCAGTCGGTTAAAGTCTGCCCTCGGCTCAGGTCATGATCTCAAGGTCCTGGGATCAAGCCCCACGTCAGGCTTACTGCTCAGCGGAGAGTCTGCTTCTCCCTCTGCCCCCACCCCTCGTGCTCTCTTTCTCAAATAAATAAAATCTTAAAAGAAAAACAGGTGCTTGCCTGACAATATAAATATGGAATAATCAAGGCCTCAGAGTTCTTTTTAAGCAACTACTTTACTCCCCAACCCTAGAGAAGATAGCCTACAGTCTTTACAGGCAACTATACTTAATAATCTCCATCCTCGGGGAAGACAGAATGAAGTTACAGTCGGAAGAAAGTGAAAAGAACAGGCTAGGGATACATATGAAAGATCAGGATGAGATACAGAATGGGTAACAAAGGAAGAAAGTAAAAGCAGATGATATGCTTCAACGAAGTTCTTCACCCCCAACTCCATACAGGCAGCCAATCATATACTCACTAGGCATGAAACTGGAAGTTTTCTAGAGAAACCAATTAGCCCCAAAGAAAAGAACTCCATATACTAACATTCAAAACCTGTAGATGCTGGCTAGATTAACCTACAATGATGCTCAACATTTTACAAACCCAGCTTATGCATACAAAAAGATTTTTTTTTCTAATTTTAATAAATCTCTACACTCAAAATGGGGCTCAAACTCACAACCCCAAATCAACAGACGCACGCTCCACTGACCGAGCCAGGCAAGTGTCCCCAAAAAAACTTTACTCCCTAACTCTTAAGTATGAAGACAATCAAGGATCATTAGACATTTAAGGAGTGCCTTAAAAGAAAAATGAAAGGACGAGATAAATACAGGAATGAAGCTTAAAAACAAAACACTCTGCTGCACATATAAGTCAAGAACAGGTTTAAAAAGAGGTTTTGGAGTGCCTGGGTGGCTCAGTCGGTTAAGTGTCTGGCTCTTGATTTCAACTCAGGTCTTTATCACAGGGTCGTGTGTTCAGGCCCTGTGTTGACTAGGTTCCAAGCTGGGCATGGAACCTACTTAAAACAAAAAAACAAAAAAAGGGAAAGAGAGAGAGAGATTTCAAGTAGGATATAGATATCTCCTCCACACACCTGCACACAAATATTCACAGCACCATTATTCATAATACCCAAAAAGTGGAAACAACTGTCCATCAACTGATGAATGGATAAAATGTGGTATATCCATTAGATGGAAAATTTGGTCATAAAAAGGAATGAAATACTGATATAAGCTACAATATAGATGAAGCCGTATATTAAATGAAAAAAGAAAAAACATGAAAAGCCATACATATTCTATGATTCTGTTTATGTAAGATGCCCAGAACAGGCAAATCTACACAGAAAGATAGTGGTTGCCATATGCCGGGGAGAGGAGAGAACGGGAAGTGACTTACTGAGTACAGGGTTTCTACTTGGGGTGATGAAAATGTTCTGAAATTAAGACAGGGGTGATATTTGTACAACTTTCTGAAAAACCACTGAATTATACATTATAAAAGGATGAATCTTAAGGTCTATGAATTATATCACAATAAAGACAGTTTAAAAAAAATGTCCTCCTAATGTTCCACTTTAGGAAAAAACTGGCATTATCTTGTAAAACTGAAGATAAAAAATGCCCTAAGACTCAAAAATTCCATTTCTTTCTTTTTTTTTAAAGATTTATTTATTTATTTATTTATTTGACAGAGACAGCCAGCGAGAGAGGGAACACAAGCAGGGGGAGTGGGAGAGGAAGAAGCAGGCTCCTAGTGGAGGAGCCTGATGTGGGGCTCCATCCCAGAACACCAGGATCACGCCCTGAGCCAAAGGCAGACGCTTAACGACTGTGCCACCCAGGCGCCCCCAAAAATTCCATTTCTAAGACAATACATGATAGAAATTTTTCATGTGACTGAGGAGGACATATTACCAATAATAAGACAACAAAACATAGTATCAAGAAATAAAAATAAGCTATATGACCGTCATTAGAAAACTGACAATTCATGTTACACTTTTACAATGCAAAGGTAAACAGCAGTGATAAGTTAATAAACTAGAGCTATACATATATTAGATGAAAAAAGCAAATTACGGAGCACAAAATTAAAACTTGTAAGTTATAGATTTTTATGAATTCACAAATATGTAATTACAATAAAAAATAGGGGCGCCAGGGTGGCTCAGTCGGTTAAGCGCCTGCCTTCAGCTCAGGTCATGATACCAGGGTCCTGGGACTGAGCCCCGTATCGGGCTCCGTGCTCAGTGGAGAGCCTGCTTCTCCCTCTTCCTCTGCCGCTCCCCCTGCTTTTGCTCTCTCTCTCTGTCTCCCTCGCTCTATCTCAAGTAAATAAATAAAAAATCTTTAAGAAAAATAAAAATTTTTAAAAATAAAAAATACACACAGGAATGATAAACACCAAATTTAGGATAGATTACCCTGGTGATTACCTCTGTGGAAGAAAGAAGTGGGAATTAGGGCCAACTATAATGTTTTATTTCTTTGGGAAAATCATCTGAAGCTAGTATCACAAAATATTGAATGTGACAAAGCTAGCTTTTGTGGCATTTATTTTCTAAACATGTTTTAACACGAGGATTATACAACTTACAAAACAGAAATGGCAATAAAATCAAGGAAAAGATTTTAAAATACCTTCTCTAAAAAACAGTGGAGATTATGGAGGGAGGGAGTATAGGCACTGTTTTTCATTATAAAATCATTTGGTATTATTTCACTTAATGCTAATTTATCACAAAGATAACAATTTTTAAACTAAGACACAAAGGAGAGGGGGACGACACAACTCAGATGGTCTCAAAACATTAACCAGGAAATTACTTATTGATGACAAAGGGAACAAGGTATCCTTTACAATAGAGATATGACTACCTTAACCAAGTAACTAAACTGAACATCGCCAAAAACAGGACCAAGAGACACCGTGTGCCTCTTGTTATGCTGCACTGAGAATACCACCCATGCACCCTTCCTGCAAAAAAATGCTCACTGTGAATCTAACTATGAGCAAACAGCCAAATTCAAAATGAGACATTCTGCAAAAGACCTGGACTCTTCAAAAATGTTAATGTCATGAAAGACAAAAAACAAGCAAACAAACAAAAGAGACAGGAAGGTATTCTATACTACAAACGTTGTCTGAAGAGGTATGACAATTCAACGCAATGTATAATCCTTGACTGAATCAGATAAAGAACAGCTATTATGGAGATTA
This sequence comes from Ursus maritimus, assembly GCF_017311325.1. Lineage (NCBI taxonomy): Eukaryota > Metazoa > Chordata > Mammalia > Carnivora > Ursidae > Ursus > Ursus maritimus. The sequence continues at coordinate 27,005,419 of NW_024425008.1, forward strand.
CTGAGGAAATAACATGAACTATAGGTATATTTAGTTAACAACACTGTATCAGGGGGAAAAAAACGAATACTGTAACAGCCTTAAATTTCTTAAGTGTAATGATGGTTTTATGATCATATGGGAGAACGCTCTTGGTCTTAGGAGAAACAAGAGGTATTTAGAGATGAACTGTCATGTCACAACTTACTCTCCAATTATTGAGAAAAAAAGTGTGGTGTGTGTGTGTATGCAGAAAGTAAATGCAGCAAAATGTGTTAGGAGGATGTTCATTTTACTATTCATGCAACTTTCCTGCAATTGAAATTTTTCAAAATAATGAGAAAATAATTAGAATCCTCTTTCTGCTTTTTCATACATTTGAAATCCATAACAATAAAATTTAAAAATGAAAAACAATTTAACTTACAGCAAGGAGTTGTCTTATAAGCATGTCTGAGGCTTTCTCAGAAATGTTGCCAACAAAAACTGTAGTAGTGGGACCACAATTTTCATCATTTTCTTTAGCCTTTAAGCCTGGGTGATCCTTTCTTGCTCCCAAATGCTTTCCAACCATGGACACAGTGGGTACTAAAACCTAGAGTGAAAAAAAGCAATAAAATTGGAGCTGGCAATTAAATTTCCTATCATGTTTAAAGTAACATTAGTCTAAAAACAATTTTAAAGTACTAAATATATAGTACATTATTAAAGGTTCTACATAAAGTTTCTATCATTTTTCATTAATGCAAATTTATTCATGACAAGTTCCACTATTAGATTACCTTTTTTTTTTTTTAACAAGATTTATTTGAGAGAAAACACACGCACAAGAGGGGAGGAGGGGCAGATGGAGAAGAAGAGAGAATCTTAAGCAGACTTCCTTCAGAGCCCCGATGTGGGGCTAATGACCCCTGAGATCTAAGGACCCTGAGATCAGGACCTGAGCTGAAATCAAAAGTCAGACATCTAACCGACTGAGCCACCCAGGCGCCCCAGATTACCTTTCTTTTGAAAACAACTTGGAAAAGCAAATAAAAATAACTTGGATGGGAATATTTTTTTATATTTAAAACATAATTCTTAAATATCTACAACATCATAAATCATTTAAAATTATCAAATACATGCAGGAGTTTCTTCACAACTTTACTCTGTACTAATATAAAAACAAATTTTGGGGCGCCTGGCTGGCTCAGTCAGTTAGGTGTCAGACTCTTTTGATTTTGGCTCAGGTTGTGACCTCAGGGTCCTGGGATAGAGTCCCGAATGAGGCTCCATGCTCGGTCTACTTCTCCCCGCCCCATCTCCCTCTGCCCCTCCCACACTTGTGCTTGCTCTAAAATAAATACCCCCCCAATTTTTTTAAATAAGAGCAAATTTCAATTATCCCCACTAATCCTCTGACAGAGCACTTGAATACTCTCCTAGCACTCTCCAACACTTAAATATTACCTTTATCAGTTAGTTACATTTTTTATTTTCCCTTTATAACTTTCAACTTCCCAAAGGAAAGAACAATCCTACTCATTTTTGTATCTGGAATTGAATTTAGCAAAACATCCACACTAGGCACCAAATACATAATGGTGAACTGAGGGAGATGCTCCAAACCCCAAGTCCCACCTTTTCCTAGGCTGAAATGCCAAGAGTAAGAGTACCTGTCATGTGGAGGTTTCCCAAAATAGCCAAACAATGGGTATCCAATGCAAGAAAAATTGGACTCCCCATAGTCTGCAGAACCGTATCTTCTTAGTGGTCTGCTTCACAGATTCCTGTTTGCCCAGAGTTACCATCTCCTTTTAAATATGAATAACAGTCCCCTCCCTCCCTTTTCAAAATCCACAGGTAGAAAAACAGCTGTAAGGAAATCTACCCTCCCTCATAGTGGAATTCCAGATGAAGTCTGATACTCTACCACTTAACTCAAAGTAAAATTCTGGTTAAACAACAGTTAAGAGGGTTATTATTTATTCATGTGTTACAGCATATTAGCATTCTGAACTAATATGCTTAGAGTGTACAAAAGCTTTGATGAATGTGAAGAATTAAGGCTTAAGAAGTAAGACTGAATAATAAAACACTTAAATAGAGTAAAGGCTTCAAGCAAACTTTACAAAGCTTTAAGATATCATACCAGAGGACAGAGAAAAAATAGTCTGGAAGGGGCTAAAAATTAAGTAGGTGAGAGGAAAGGATGGAAATATATTCAACACAAATTTCACTTCAAAATTTTAATTTCTACTAGGATCATTTCTACAGTCTTTTTTTTTTTTTTTTTTTAATGAGATTAAACATGTCAGATCATTCTCCTATCTCCCAGGACCAAGACAAGAGTAAGGAATGATGAAAGAGCCAATGTCCTAAATCTAAACAATGTCCTAAGTCATAACAAGTATATGAGGAGCCTAGAGAATATAAGGTCAATCATAAAACTATTTAGGGAGGCTATTTTAAAAGCAATTGCATAATATGCATAGCTGAGTGAAAATGATGTTATACATGGATGCTCTCGCTCATTATTCTTTTAAACACTTAAGTTTATGAAGTTTTTTTTAGCTTTAAAAGAGGTAACACTATTATATCTCCTAATTCCTCCTTAAAATTATACTTACAGTTGGAGCAGGAGCCATAATGCTCATTGGTACAGGAATCATTGGGGTCCCTAAGAAAAAAGCATATTAAATCTTATGAATACAAGTACATATGACTATATTCTATACAAGTTACATGGTACACAAATAGGTATCCTCACTCACAGTTAATTTAGGTAGAATTATAGGACTGATGAAAATGAGATATTGATGAATGCCTTATTTTCAAAAGCAATCTGGTACATGCTTGTCTATATAAACTTACACAACAACAAAAAACTATCCTAAAAGCAAAAAGACTACCACTACAACATGCTTTTCTCTCAAGAGTTTAAAAATCTAGACAGTTACTGATTCATGTTCATCTGATTCAGTACTTCCTGAAAGCCAGTAACTTATGTAAATACAGATCCACTTATGGGTAAACATGGTATTAATGAATCCTTTAAAAGTTTAAAAAAAAAGTTATCAAATGAGAAATTAATCTAGAAACCTAGAAAGAATCTTGTTATTGCTGCTTCTTTAATTATAACAAAAACCATGCAAAAAATATGACCAGTAATCTCAGACAGTGTCAAAGAAAATCTCTAACACAATCATCTGCTGGCTGCACTGAGGGCTTAAGAGGGGTCAATGGGCTATTACTGACATCTTAGTGGTATCTACATTTTTGTTTTCAACTACACTGTTTACCAACCAGTAACTACTGTTTTGAGTGTTCTTGTGTACATAACTAATGAAAAAATCTTACCATCTGAGCACTAAGAAAAAGAAATGCAATGAGGGCAAAAAATCAGTGAAAGATTTATCTACTTTTTTAATATAAATTGTAAAATGTTTCTAAATACATTTCAAGAAGTTCTGAAATTTCTCTTAGGTTCAAATTTAACATCAATTTGAGAGAATTCTCTAGCTAAGACCGGTAATAAATTCTTAGACATTTAACACTATCCATTTATTTTCCAATATAATTTATTCAAATTAATTTTTAAATGAGAAAAATCAAGATTCCTATCAATACAGTCAACAGAATACTGCACAAAATAGAAAAAAACATAGAGGTGCCTAGCTGGCTCAGTCAGAGAAGCGTGCGACTCTTGATCTCAGGGTCATGAGTTTGAGCCCCACATCACGTGTATAGATTACTTAAATAAATACATATGTACACAAACTTTTAAAAAAGAAAAGAAAAATACAGACTTCAGAATCAAACCTGGGTTCAACTCTTGGTTCTATCACTTCTAACTATGCAACCTTAGGCAAGCTCTTTAAGCTGCAGTTTCCTCAATTCTCCTGAGGTAATTTCTTTGGAGCACCTATGAGACTAAGATCATTTACATGCAGCACTTAAATACAATTGATGCTCAAAACTATAATTCATCAATCTGTTTATCTAAATTTTTCACTTTTAACTTTGCAAAACAAAAAAAAATGTCCTCCCTCCTTATCAACTGTAGTCTATAAGGCACCTTTTCCATAGGTAAAATTTCTATTAATGAAAAATTCAGGGGAACCTCGGTGGCTCAGTCAGTTAAGCGTCTGCCCCTGGCTCATGATGCCCGGGTCCTGGGATCAAGCCCCGCATCCAGCTCCCTGCTTAGAGGGGAGCCTGTTTCTTCCTCTCCCTCTGCCTCCACTGGTGCACACATGCGCACGCTCTATCCCTCTTTCAAATAAATAAATAAAATCTTTTAAAAAATAAAAGAAAAATAAAGAAAAATTCAGAAAAAGACGTAGTGGGGAAAATTTTTTTTCTTTTTTCTTTTTTTTTTTTTTTTAAGCAAGTGCTATACCCAACATGGGGCTCGAATTCACAACCCTGAGATCAAGGACTGAGCCAGCCAGGCACCCCACTGCTTTTTCCTTTTTAACCGTTACTAAAAGTTTTATAGTTATGTTTCCTACCTCAACTTACTAATACCATACAATACAGAATTCACAATGGAAAATGTATTGCTACTCATTACAAAGATCTACATATGCTAAAGTGAAAAGAAGCCAAGTACACAAAGTGTGAACAGTGTAGTACTAGTTGAGTTTTAAAAAAAACAAGTGGGGAAAGGGTAAACATAAGCAAACACACGAGGATATGCAGAGTGTATCTTTGGAGAGTTATAAATTAGAAACTGGTAAGAAAGGTTATGTTTGGGGAAGGAAATTCTTGGGAACTGTAGGGTAAAAAAACTTCCTTTTTCTATATGCATTTATTACTATTTACGGGAAGTTTATGGTTATTTTTCAAATTGATTTTCTAATTTCACAGAGAATGTGACCATCACACTGAGAGTTCAATTAACTGCACTAACAGGCAAGACAAGAAAATTATACATGAATATGGGTATTATAGTCTTGAATTACTACCCTAGTTTAGCATACTATTTCATTATTTACCTTTTAAAGTACTGATGCTACACACAGAATGCAGAATGAGCTGCAAAGTCTGATTTATCATCTAAATATATTTCCCTAAACAGAAATGATAGTGTATGCTGTTGTAAACACAATCAGAATTAACAGGTTACCACTCTGAATAAATTGCCCACATTAGTATGACACTGACCAAACGGTCAAGAAGAAAAACTGACAATCTGCTTTTGGGATCTGCTGACGCATCTTAAAAATCTATACAGGAAATAGTCTTAAGAGAAACAGGTTTCATTCATCTTCTACTTCCATTTAATAATTTGGTATAATGTTCATCCGAAAATGTTAAATGTAGTGTTTGCTCTTTAAAAATTCAAAGGAGTTTAAAATCTTTTCTATAAAACCAATCTATCAGGAAGGAAATTAAGGCACTGATTTTTCACTGTCAACTTTCCTGATTCTGAATAAGTGATTCAGCTTCATCCCAATCCCTTAAATCTCTTCACAAAGAAATAAGAAGTAAACTATTCATCCCTATAAAACTATAACATAAGGGTTTAAAAAAAAAAAAAAGGTATCATGGTTACTAGTAAGGGCTAATAGATCTTCTTAGGAGACCAAAAATTTATGAACCAAATCGGGATATATGAAGCCCCCCAAAATTGTTGCCCAAATGAAAATGGTTCAGAACACTATCGTTCTAATGTTATTAATCTGTTAGATGACTGACAACTAACTTTATTCAGTTTTCTGTTAACATTGTTCTTTCAATCACCCTATTCAGCAGAAATTCCTTTATACAGTACATTACAAAACAGCTAAATTACTGACTAAAATTAAGTGTTCCATGAATAAACTGGTTTTAATTTAATTTAAATTTATTTATTTATATTTTTTATTTTTTTAAAGATTTTTTTTTAATTTATTTATTTGACATAGAGACAGCCAGCAAGAGAGGGAACACAAGCAGGGAGTAGGAGAGGAAGAAGCAGGCTCCCAACGGAGGAGCCTGATGCGGGGCTCAATCCCAGAACGCCGGGATCACGCCCTGAGCCGAGGGCAGACACTTAGTGACTGAGCCACCCAGGCACCTCTAATTTAATTTAAATTTAAATACATATTTCAAACTATACTCCTGGCAGCAGGTGGTAACAAATACATATCCATGATTACCTAGAAGGATAGCTTAAAACAAGTTGCTACAAGCATAAATGTCTTAAAAATTTGTACAAATACTGCATTCTATGCCACAATATAGATGCATAATTACTTGTTCTAACTTTTAAAAGTATGATTTACCCCCAAATTCCTGAAGAGTTAAATGATATCTCTCCCTCTGCCCCTCCCTCCCAGCTCACGTGCTCACATAAGCGCTCTCCCCCTCTCTCTCTTAAAAAAAAAAAAGAAAAAGGAAAAGAATATATACTTATAGCAGCTTGTAATATGCATTAAAAACTATCTGGAAGGATAAAGAAACTAATGAGCCTGTTTTGCTTCCCTCTTTCAGTTAAGGGAATAGTAACAACGGTTACGTGGAATTGTGAGCAAAATTTTTCACTGTATACCTTTTTAACTACTGAATCATATGAATTAGTATGTATTTATTGGAATATGCATTACTTATTTTTTTTAAATAAAGGTTTTTTTTTAAATCTTCCCAGATGAATTTGATACTCAGCCAAATATGAAAAGTACTGTCACAGGAAAATACGGTATTCACATTTACAGAAGGATGCTAACATCCTTACTACTAACACACAGTCACATACATATCATTTTCCTGAAGTTAACACTATAATGACAAAAGTACAGGTTAAAAATAACAACAGTATCCACAAACTTACCTGGAGGTACAGGTGGAGGAAAACCAGGAAACTGTGGGGGTGGGATCCCTGGTGGGAGTGCTGGGATTCCCATGGGAGGGCGATTCAAATGAGGGGGGAAAGACATTCTTACTGCAGCGGTCTAAAGAAAAAAATCATGACAAATCATTTTATTTGAAAACTTTGCAACTTGATATGCCTGGTTTGTTGGCCTTCATTTTTAGAGTATCTGCAAAATTCTAAAGTTTTCTTACCCAAAGGAGTTGGCAAAGACCCTCTTTTCTCTGTCTGTCCATTGAGAATTTTTAAAACTTAGATCTTTTCTAAAATAAGTTCCCAAAATGTACACGATCTAAATTCAGGATAGACTCCTACAATCATATGGGAATACATATAAAGGAAGAAAAAAATTTTGAGGTTCAGTTAATATCCAAAAATTAAATACCAAACATCAATGATTTTTTTTAAACCAAACTCAGAATCCAGGAAGATTATCTAACAGTTTTTTCCTTTAAATGTTCTGATGCATTCATTTTTTACACACATCAGCACCCTGAAAACTAAATGTACAAAGTTACACAGTATTTGTTCAGTCAATGTTGGCCAGTTCTTCAAGGACAAATGAATGTCTCAGTGAACTATATAATATAAACCCGAGAGGGAAGAAATCTCCTGACATCAGGTCACATACTAACCACTCGGATACAGAGAACATAAATTTGTGATAACGAGAAAAATGTCCTAATTTTTGTTAAACTTAAAAGCAAACCTCTTAACCATTCTTGAATGAAATTCAATGAATGAATGAAATTCAAGAGTCAGAAGCTAACATTTTTTTAAATACAAGAATACACTGAACTGTTGCATTTGGTTTGTGATATTACTTAGAAACTTAATTCTGTCCTTTAAATTAATATAAATACTTAAGACTCCCCTACCACCAAATTTTATATTTTCATTAACATACTTAAGTGTCCAGAACTACTGGAAAAAGTAGAAAAACTATGTTAGGATGTCCTAGGAAGATTCAATGTACCAATTTAAAAAGGCAGCCAAAATAAGTGTCTCATACCAGTGATGGCACTAAACAGTAGTGATTTGATCAACAGGAGATACTTCTGTCGGACACTAGGAAAAACTCCCCCTACACTCTGTAACTGAAGGAGTCTAGAGATATTTGAAGCTTTTAAAGAACATCTGTCTCTACTATTTTTTGTTTCATACATTGATTTACTAACCCTTTGGATTAGAGAAGATAAAAAGTGCATGTCTTCCACTTCCTCGCCCCCTAATCCCAACAGTTTGGTATATATCGTTGTATTCTTCTAAATACCTTTCTATACACAAACTTATATAATTATTTGTGTTTTTCTGTAAACAATATAATCATACTATATTCCTAGGTGCATTTCTCCCTCATTATCATTAACATCCTTTCATATCAGTTCATTAAGTTCTATTCCAATCTTTATAATGCAGTAAACTACTATAAAACAGGCATATAATAATTGTTCAATCAACAGGGATGGTTGGCTCCACATTTTGCCCCTTATAATACTGAACATTCTTGGACACAGAAATCTACGCACCTGCGCAAGTATTTCTATTATACAGATTAGTACTGTATGTATCTACACTTGACCTCCAAATCACCCTCCAAAGCTAGAGTACAAATCTATATTTCCACCACCAACATATGGGTATCCCCTTTGCTCAGATCCTCACCACTGCTAGAGTAAATCAGTGTTTAAATTATAACAATCTAATAGGTAAAAAATACTCTCGTTTCAGTGTGCATTTCCTTAATCACTAATGAGGCTGAGTATCTTTTTACCTGTTTATTAGACATTCCTTTGAAACGGTCTTAGATAAGCAATGTCCTTCAGACTCACAGCTGTTCCTCTGCGTTCTTTTGACTTAGTAAATTAGAACACAATATTCTATAAAATCTAAACTTCAATTTCAGAAAACACAGTGCACTTAAAATATTTAGAAAGCTTTACAAATAAAATAAATTCCCAGGATTTCATACACTTAGAAAATAAGGTATTGGAAATGCTTTAAAATATTAAGTATCAGCATAAATTAAAAAGGAAAAATGCAACTAATTAATGACTATAAATGTGTTGAATTTATAAATAATCTTTTTGTAATACTTTTGCCCAAAAACAAAAACAAACATTCTATATAAAGGGAGCAGGAGTGTATCTCCTCTCAAAAGAGGGCTACTGTCCTACTTACAGAAACTCTTCTATTATCATTATAATACTCTATCTCAGCACTTTCTTAGGAGGGCAGTTGATATTAACACCTGTTGAATAAATAAATGAATGAATGAATCAGTAAACCAATTTATTAAGAAGCTCCCATGTGTCAAGTACTATGCTAGCAATGAACCAGTGCCTTCCCTCACAATGTTTACAAAGATTGGAGCATGAATTCATCTCTAGAATCACTTATGGTCCAGTATTAGCTATAATTATTATTTTTAAAAACGTATGTTCTTGGGGCGCCTGGGTAGTGCAGTCGTTAAGCGTCTGCCTTCGGCTCAGGGCGTGATCCCGGCGTTATGAGATAGAGCGCCACATCAGGCTCCTCCGCTGGGAGCCTGCCTTCTTCCTCTCCCACTCCCCCTGCTTGTGTTCCCTCTCTTGCTGGCTGTCTCTCTGTCAAATAAATAAATAAAATCTTTAAAAAAAAAAAAAACACCTATGTTCTTGGTGTTTAAATTGTATTCACAACTTCTAAATGTATAATTCATTCTGTACAAGTTAACCACATTATGTTTTAGTTTATACCAATATATCCATTCAATTCACTTCTAATTTTTCTATGTTCCACGTCCCTTTCATTTAGCACTGTTCACAACCCGCTTATTCACAGGGATCTTCAAAGGTGAAGATAAGATAATAGGCCCCCCTATAGTCAGAAAACTACAACTCTGGTGATCACTGATAAATATTAATGTTCACTTTAAACATCCTAAAATGAGAGTATCAACCACTTTTTTCCAAATGAACTTTTGTTTTGAAATGTGAAAATGAGAATAAACTTTTATAACCATAAGCAAAGTTTATTGGTTTTTACCTACAGTTGATAAATTATAATATTCTCATTACAAATCATATAGATTCAAAGTTGGTAGGTACTTTGCAGAATAAAGTAGGGAAAAGAACTAGAGAGTGCTTTATTAAATATGGTGGTCAGGCCTCACAAAGAAGGCAGCAAATTGAACAGACTCCAAAGGGGCTGTGGCAGAAGCCTTGCATCTGAAGGTAATAGCCTTCCAAGCAAAGGAAACAGCACATACAAAGAGCCTGAGGTGGGCAAGGAGTGTTTGTGGGAGGAAAACAAGGCCAACAGCTGGAGCAGAGTACTTGAGGAAAGTCAAAGATAAATGCCAAGTATTACATGCGGGAGAGGATTCAGAGAATGTAGTACTTTGTAGGCCACTGTAAAGGTTTTGATTTTGACTCTGAATGAGATAGAAAACATTTGAAAGACTTCTGAGCTGACTTATATATCTTTTTAAAGATTTTATTTATTTATTTGACAGAGACACAGCAAGAGAGGGAACACAAGCAGGGGGAGTGGAAGAGGGAGAAGCAGGCTTTCCGCTAAGCAGGGAGACCAATGCAGGGCTCGATCCCAGCACCCTGGTATCATGACCTGAGCCAAAGGCAGACGCCTAACGACTGAGCCACCCAGGCGCCCCTGAACTGACTTATATTTTAACAGTGTCACTGGCCACTGTGTTAAGACTGGAGAATAAGGGTAGAAGCAGGAACTACTGCAATAAGGCAGACAAGAGAGAGGGTGCCCTGGAATAGGTGGTAGCGGTGGAAGTATTAGATTGTGGATGCAGTACTTTGAAGGTAGCCAATTGCTGCGGAGGAACCATGTGTGAGGTTTAAGAGATGCAAAGTTATTTTATTAGCACTGAAATAAATGACATTTAAAAGTACTTGTATTTTTTCACTTTGCCTTTGGAGTGTTTTCACTTTTAGAAGGCTCAAAGCATTTTTACCTGCTAGGTATGAAACCTTACGGGCCCAAAGTAACAAAAACAAGTATCTACGATGCAAGTGTTCCTTATCTCTAGTGTGGCAGTGGTCATATGGGTTTATTATGCGTTTGTCAAATTGACTGAAATTAAAATGGGTGCATTGTACTGGATGCAAATTTTATCTCAATAAATCTAGTGTCCTCCATCCAAAAAAACTTTTTCTAAAAAACCGACCACAAAAACCACTTTCAAAATATGCATGCATTCTGCTTTTCACTTCTTTCTCTTTACACTTTTAAATCACTCCTTTTTTCCTACAGCATTTACTGCTTACAACCATTCCTCCATTTATCCCAATAGAAAACAAATTATTTCACCAGGAATAGATATACTGGCTAACCCCATCAGGACACTGTGTGCCAGATCTCTGAATGGTAAGAGGCAAATGAACCAAAAGATTCTCCTTATTAAACACTTACACAACTCATTCATTCATTCAACAAATACCTAGCTCCAACTGTGTGTCAGGTTCTTCTCTAAGTGTTAGTTTTATTAGCCCTGAAAGGGCAAATTTTAAGTTATTATATAGTTACACAGCCAGTCCAGTGGCTCTACACAGAATATAAATGATCATGACTATAGATGCACTGTTCCCTGTTTATAGCCTGCAGGGTACAATGGACTGATATACTTGCCCCAGCCTGACCAAGGCAAGCCCTTCAAAACATCATTTCTCAAACTGAATTCTACAGAAGTGGAGTCTCCAGGAACTGTTCCTAAGAAACAGTGTTCCAAATCCAAAGAATGGGAAATGCTTGATTAACAAAAAGTTTCTTCTGCAGGAAAACTTTTCAGAGGTGTGAAAATACTCAAGTCTCCAAAAAGGGAGTGATCTTTTTCTGAAACTTCCACTTAGCTGTTTTACCATCTTCGATGATTAGAAAGCAATACTATCTACAGAGAAAAATTAGTGGTAGTCTGCAGCTAAGGTGTGAACAGGGAGTGACGTGCAAACACGAAAGAGGAATCCTTTTTGGGGTAACAGCTGCACAACTCTGAACATTTACTAAAAAATCATCAAATTACACATTATTAACGAGTATATTTTATGCACTAATTATACAAAAAAGCAATACTAATTCAGGACAATTTTAAGCTAAATCCAATTAAGACCTGTAGATTAGACAATATTGTGTCAATATTAATTTCCTGATTTTGTTCACTGTACTGTTAAATGTGAAAATGTCTTTATTCTAGGAAATATACACCAATGTGTTTAAGGGCCAAGGAACATCTCATCTGCAGCTTACTAGCAAAACATTTCAGAATAAAACTATGAAGAAAAAGAGGAGAGGAAAAAGCAAATTTGTGAAATGTTATCATTTGGGGAATCTGGGTGAAAGGTATTTGAGAATTCTTTCTACTACTCTTGAAACCTTTTTAAAGTTTGAAATCATGCCAAATAAGTTTTAAAAAGTATCAATAATTCGGGTGGTGTAAATATGACGTTCTTTTTCTTAAGTTTCAAAATTCAAAAAAAGGGCAGGAAAAAAGCTATTCAAAAACTTTAAAGGCGAATCAATCAAAATCCTTTTAGGAATGGCAGTGGTAGTTGTCAGAAAAGACTATCAAGATTGGGGCGCCTGGGTGGCACAGTGGTTAAGCGTCTGCCTTCGGCTCAGGGCGTGATCCCGGCGTTGTGGGATCGAGCCCCACATCAGGCTCCTCTGCTGGGAGCCTGCTTCTTCCTCTCCCACTCCCCTTGCTTGTGTTCCCTCTCTCGCTGGCTCTCTCTATCTCTGTCGAATAAATAAATAAAATCTTTAAAAAAAAAAAAAAGACTATCAAGATTAAACAAAATACACAGAATGTTTTTGTAAGACATTAAAAGACTCAATGACTACTTTTGCAAAACAGTTAATAAAATTTTTCTTTAAACCATACGTAAATGAGAAAAGTATATAGCTAATCTGTGACCCAAAAAGTTACTTGAAAATCCCAAACTCATATTAGGTCTGATGTAGTTACCAATGTTAAAATGAACTCATTTTATTTTAAAAACATATTTAAAGCCTTACCACAGTGGAATAAAAACATACCAAACCACAAAATAAAAACACTTAGCCCAAACTATTATTAATATATGGTGCCTATATGCAACACTGGAACAGTGAAAACATTTTCTTCCTAGAAGTGGTTTGAGCCATACCTAAATAAATAAGGGGAAAACCCTACTTTGGGGATCCCAAATGGAAATTTGGTAACCCCAAGGAGATTAATTTTTTTTTTTTTTTTAAGTAGGCTCCACGCCCAGTGTGGAGCCCAACACAAGGCTTGAACTCACAACCCTGAGAACAAGACCTGAGCTGAGATCAAGAGTTGGACACTGGGGGCACCTGGGTGGCTCAGTCGGATAAGCGTCTGACTCTTGATTTCAGCTCAGGTCATGATCTCAGTGTCTTGAGACTGAGCCCCATGGCAGGCTCTGCACTCAGCAGAGTCGGTTTAGAGTTTCTCAATCTCTCTCAAATAAATAAATAAATCTTTAAAAAAAAAAGAGAGAGTCAGACACGTAACTGATGAGCCACCCAGGCACCCCAAGATGATTTAATAAAAATATTAACTAACATTTTAATTTATTTCTGTTTACAAAAGTTTTCAACATACATTATCTCACTGAATGTCCCAAATTACCTGGTGTAGACATATTATTCTCCTTTTACAGATGAAGAAGCTAACCTGTCCAAAGGAATACAATAAGTGGGTGGGGTCTCCAAGGTTCCCACTATCTTGAAATTACCAGTACAAAGACTGTTTTCACTGTACCACAATGCCTCTTTCCAGTAACAACATACCAAGAAGAAACTTATTAAGGTTAACTTTGATTTTATTTATAAAAATCTATTCAGAGTACACCAGAAGAAATGTTAAGAAGCAGGATTAGGCTCTTAATATCCGTTAACGTGGACTATGCACTATGTTACTTAGACATTGCACTAAGGATTTTACATACGTTTTTCTCAATCCCCAATCACAATAACCTATGAAGTGGATACTATTCTAATCCCCAATTTACAGATGAAGAAAACCAAGACTTCAAGAAAAGTTAAATTAATTAGAACAGTACACTATCTGCTTGAATCACGAGGAACCGATGATCAACTGGATGCCTTTCAAGGCCTCTGAAGGTTTTTGGAAATCTTTTAAAAATTAAAGTTTCCCAGACAACATAAAAATTGTTTATACTCTACTGCCAACTACCTAATTCAGGGTACTTCATGCTATAGCAGTCTGGTACAAGAGAATTCCAATCTCTTCCCTCCTTTCTGTCTGCTCCACTCTACCCAGTATCAAAATGGCTTTCCAATGGCAATATAAATCCACATTACATAACTTCAAAATAATCCTCATATTCCTAGATCTACTTCGAAAAACGTATTTAAAAAGTACTGAAGACCAAAGAAGAGTAAGAAAGAAGTAACACATTTTAATGTGGAGCTTGGTCATCGTCTAGAATGAATGGGGATACAGTTTACTGCAACCTCCAATGGAGGAAGGGGGCAGGACCACAATACTCATCACAGTCCTAAAACAAGCAAAGCAGAGGGGTGCTAAAAAATTCAGCATTAGCTGAATTCGGGTTGGGGGAGTGGGGGGAGTCGGTGGCGGGCTCTGGATGACCAAAGAGAAAAGGAAAGAAATCCGCTGGTGGCCGGCACCTCGCTAAAAAGGGTGGGTGCTCTCTGGCTTCTAAGCAGAGCCTGGGGCAAGAGTGTCCTAGGCCCGGAAATCTACAGTAGGGCTCCGCAAGCTCGGGTTAGAAAGGGGCCTCGGGGAAGGGCTCCCAAGGGGCCGATCGATCATTTTGTGGCAAACGTGGAGCCCAGAAGGGGCCGAGGCGATTCACTCTGTGGCGGACCGTGGAAGGGAAAAGGTAAGGTGGGCGACAATGCAAGGAGCAAAGATCTGGCAGTAGGTCCGGCCTCCACGGGCTCCTGCTGGGCCCACTGGTTTTCGAGGCCTTAGAGAAGTGGAGAAACCCAAGCCTCGTGCCCGTCCCCTCCCCCACCCCAACCCCCCTTTACCCCCAATCCCACCCCGGCCCTTTCGCAGCCTCCCTGGCTTCCCCTCCTCCCGCAACCGAGGTACCCGGTTTCCCGGTTCCCACACGCGTTCAGAGGCGTGAACTCACCCGCCGCTGAGGAAACGATACTGTCTTCGCGGTCTTCCGAGCTCCAGGTTACGAGTGGGCTCCACCGGTTCGAGGTTTCTGCACGCCGCTCACCGGGAGACTGGTTCCGAAGCGCCTACTCGCACAGGCCGCAAACACAGCCGCGCTGCGCGGGGAGCTTCTGGAGGTCTTCCTCTTGCCCGGCGTGCACCGCGGCCGGGGAGAGTGAAGAGGAGAATCATAGAGAAGAATGCGTATAGATAGTCTTCTCTTTTGGCTCTGAATCACCACGCAGCGGCGAATAACCATAGAGAAGGAGCGCCTGGTGGGGACTAGAAAGGCTCGAACTGTAAATTACGACCCACCCTGCCATTTTTGATTGGAGCTGATTGAATCTTATGACTACGAGACTCCATCTTGAGGTCAAGGTTCCGCTGCGCACGGCGCAAAGGCTGTTAGAAAATTTTTTACTTTTTGTAGTTTGTGTTTCGGGGCTTACAGCCTTGCTCTGTGGCTTATTTGAGGTTCGGTGTACTGTAAACCCGGTCTCACCTAGCACCTCAGTGGAAACTGCGAGTGCTGACCTTTCCCTGAAAAACAGCTATTCTTGATAACCAGGAAACAACTGGCAAAGGGCGTGGTGGTTTCAAGTGCAGGCGCACACCCCTTGTGCGCGCTAGTTGGGCCAAGGAGGTGGCTAAAGATACTTGAAATACTTAAAACGGCCTGTAAAAACTTTTAATGTAAGTTTTATTCTGTAATATAAAGGTGCTGAAAAGAACTTCACTTACTAGATTAACGGAAATAAAACTAGATAAATGGAAATAAATGAAACTAATCATGAATAATTCTTCAATTTATGAACGTTTATGATATCTTCTCACAAGCTTTTGTTTCCCAACCCTTGCTTCTCAAAAGGCTTATCATTTATTCAGTATAAATTAATTGTCTCCCTGAGTGCCTGGTGCTGAGCTAATTGCTGGGAGTATGAAGGTAAATGCAAGTGAGATTTTACCGTTGTTTGGGTAGAGCTGCAAACAACGCCGAACGGATGACAAACTGACCACTGTGTATGAAATTGAAACATACATACGCCTTTTCTAATCTGCTTTTCCTATTGAATTTTACCCTATAGCACTTAATCACCACTTACTGTACTATATTTTTTAAATTTATTTTATGGTTTGTCTTTCCC
>NW_024425008.1:27021552-27024719 GCF_017311325.1 Ursus maritimus
CTACCCCACTAGAATGTAAATTTAAGGAGTGCAGGGATTGTCTCTTTTGTTTATTGCCGTATCCCGGTGCCTAGGACAAGACCTGGTACATAGCAAATGCTCAATAAATATTTATTGAATGAAAGAAATGGTTATATGTGACAGAACAGAACATAAAATGCAGTGGGAGACTAAGGGGAAAGGCTATAACGTTACTATCGTTTGTAAAATTTACATCCATCTGTATTTCTTATTAGGTTTCCTTACCATTAAGTAGGGCTAATAATATCTATTGCTCGGAGCTATTGCAAGAATTAAATTAACTAATGCATGTGAAAGTACTTTGTTCAGTAAAGTGCTAGTCAAACGCTAGTTACATTTTGCAAGTAACAGATTATGGGGGCGCCTGGGTGGCTCAGTTGGTTAAGTGTCTGCCTTTGGCTCAGGACATAATCCCGGGGTCCCGGGATTGAGCCCCGCATCTGGCTCCCTGATCAGGGGGGAGCCTGCTTCTTCTCCCTGTGCCTCTGCTGCTCCCTGGGCTTCTGTCAAATAATTTAATTAATTAATTAATAAACCCCAGATTATTCCTTTTTTTTTTTTTTACAACTACTGGCATCAACAGAAATCTTCTCAGATTACTCTGTATCCCTTGCTTTGTTAGAAACATTGTATACAAATTCATGTATTACTTTTATAATAAAATAAAACCTTAGAGAGTTGTCTTAAGTAAGTTTGATAACTTTTTTGTAGTAGACATTTTTTGCTTACATTCCATTCCCCTGCCTTTGGTAATGGCACTCCAAATTTCTTAAAAGAAACCATCCTTTCGCTACTCTAGATTTTTGTAGTTTGACTCTAAACTCCTAACGCTAGCCAGACCCTTTAGGACACAGGGATAAAGTTATAACCCAATCAGAGCCTGGTAAGTGAGTACTTATGTTGTACCAGACACTGTTTTAAGTATCTTGCAAATATCAGCAACTTTAAACTTCACAGCAACCCACCAAGTAGGAACAATTGTGGTATAGATGAGGAAACTAAGACTTAGAAAGTTTGAATAAATTGCCCGAAGTTTTAAGAACAGTTAAGTGCTGGAGCCAATATGGTGCCTGATGCCATGGTCTCAACCATTACACTATGCGGCTTCATCTAGCAAGAATAATGCTAAAAGGGGCTGAGGGAGGGGACTCTATCTTTTTCACTTAACTTAAATCTGGAAGGATTAAATTTAGGGGTGCCTGGGTAGCGCAGTCGTTAGGCGTCTGCCTTCAGCTCAGGGCGTGATCCTGGCGTTCTGGGATCGAGTCCCACATCGGGCTCCTCGGCTGGGAGCCTGCTTCTCCCTCTCCCACTCCCCCGCTTGTGTTCCCTCTCTCGCTGGCTGTCTCTCTCTGTCACATAAATAAATAAAATCCTTAAAAAAAATTTAGAACTATAGTGGGGATAAGAATGAAACAATCACAGAGGAAAGCTGAGCTAAGAGAAGGTGAGAGATTTTTGACAATATCATTTGAGAACATAGATTCGGCCATTCTTTTTTTTTTTTTTTTTTTTTTTTTTTTTTAAAGATTCACAGAGGCCCCTGGGTGGCCCAGTTGGTTAGGAGTCTGCCTTCGGCTAAGGTCCAGATCCCAGGACCCTGGGATCAAGCTCCCCGAATCACGGGGCTCCCTGCTTGGTGGGGGGCGGCCTGCTTCTCCCTCTACTATTTTTTTTTTTTTAAGATTTTATTTATTTGACAGAGAGACAGCCAGTGGCAGAGGGAACACAGCAGGGGGAGTGTGAGAGGAAGAAGGAGGCTCCTAGTGGAGAGCCTGATGTGGGACTCCATCCCAGAACGCCAGGATCACGCCCTGAGCCGAAGGCAGACGCTTAAGGACTGCACCACGCAGGCGCCCCTCTCCCTCTACTATTGTCCCTGCTTGTGCTCTCTCGTGCTCTCTGTCAAATAAATAAATAAAATCTTTTTAAAATAAAATAAAATAAAATAATAAAAAATAATAAATTAGGGGCGCCTGGGTGGCACAGCGGTTAAGCGTCTGCCTTTGGCTCAGGGCGTGATCCTAGCGTTATGGGATCGAGCCCCACATCAGGCTCTTCCGCTATGAGCCTGCTTCTTCCTCTCCCACTCCCCCTGCTTGTGTTCCCTCTCTGGCTGGCTGTCTCTATCTCTGTCAAATAAATAAATAAAATCTTAAATAAATAAATAAAAATAAAAAATAATAAAGTAAAGAAAAGATTTACGGAGAGAGAGAGCAAGAGTGCGTGCACGATCTTGATTGGGGGAGGGGCTGAGGGAGAGAATCTGCAAGCTGACTACCCCCTGCTGAGTGTGTAGCCCAATCCACCCGGGGCTCTATCTCACTATCCATGAGACCATGACCTAAGTCAAAACCAGGAGCTGGCTGCTTAACCAACTGAGCCACCTAGGCACCCCAAGATTTGTCCATTCTTAAAGCTATTCTGTTTCTAGACTTCTCAGTATGTAAGCAAATATATTCCTTTTCCTAAATCAGTTTGAGTTTTCTATCCCTTCAACAGAAAGAGTCCTAAACAATGCACTTGTTTGTATGCATTTGTAGAAATAGGTCAAGCCATTCACCTGCAATACCAGGCATTTCCCCTCTGAGTTTTTCCTCATAGGCCCTTGCTGAGGAAAGTGACTGTAGATAATTAACTTGGATACTGGTGACCACATTATGTTCATTCTGACTCTATTCCCATGGCCACATCTGGTCAGCAACATAGCATGTGACCTATGAGAAAAACATTGTTTACTTGGCCCATGCAGATTCTGCCAAGAATTTAAACCACAGATGTAGAGGATTCAATTAATTGACAGCAAAAGAGAAATGCAGTGATGGGTGATAATGTGGGTGAATCATAACAAAAACAGAAAGTCACTAGAATAGGCACCTTTGTGCCCTAGATTGGGAGGAAGAAATTATTAGAATTCTTATCAAGCACCTGAACTGTCATCAGAACTGCTGGATTTGGGACGCCTGGGTGGCTCAGTTGGTTAAGCATCTGCCTTCCGCTCAGGTCATGATCCCAGGGTCCTGGGGCCGAGTCCCGCATCTCCCTCTGCCTGTCCCTCTCCCTACTTGTGTGCACGCTTTCCCTCTCTCTCTCTGACAAATAAATAAAATCTAAAAAAAACAAAAAACAAAAAACTGCTAGATTTA